>NC_133213.1:2183192-2520692 GCF_958299795.1 Porites lutea
TTATACTTGCCCAGCAGCAAGAAAAATACATGTACCTGTTCCAAACGACCAGACATAACTTTTTTGAGCTCTACACTGTCGTTCTTGGTCAGTTAACCCACAATGCCAACAGTTGCAAGACTCTCACTAACCTTGTAGTGATCATCTTTTTCTTTTCACTTAGAGTTCATTGTGTATTTGTTTTTAGAGTCTACAATACCAATAACATCAAGGCTTACAGTGTAACTGACAGACAACCAATAACAATGCCAGTTAACTGACCAATTGACCAATCAGGTCAATAACCAGAGTTTAATACCATCAACTGACGTGATACAACTCACTTTGGCTCTGAAAGTTGAATACCACACCAGGGCTTGAAATAACAGCCGGTCAACAGACAATGTCTGGTCAATAGTAAGCTTTGTACCATCAAATCCTTGGATGACCAGATACTTTGTCCGGTCCTTTATGCTTCTAATGGAACAAAAATTTAGTTTTATTGAGATATGTCACAATAAATATTTGTAATTGTCTGGCCAAAAACGAGTTGCGTCCAAGCAAAAATAGGTTTCACCAGACAACTTGACCGACGCCAGCCATTACATTTTTTTAAGACCTGCGCACAGTTGTCAAAACATCAGTGACTGTCATCGACATTCCTATTCAGGACTACACTCACTCGGACGATCATATTCCACCTATTTTATGACATAAATCCTGGGTTAAAACCTTTCACTGTACTTCATCAAATACAGTCATGTACTTATCAGCTGATTTAATAGCTTCCCTTAACTTTAAGTCTTACATTCTAAAATATAGTGGAAAAGGATACATAACTGAATGATCCCATCAAGGTATTTTGGAAGCTGTTCCTTGATATTTATTTTAGTCTGTAAGGCTGCTTGGCAGAATGTACCATCAACTGCAGAATTCAACACAGTAACACGTGAGACCATGTTCCAATATACTTTTCACGATTGCGAAAACGGCAAAGGCACAAATGACTTGAAATTGCGACGAATCGTAGAATTAATAATGCTTAATATATCTGCTTACCTAATATTTGGTATGGTTCGAATATTCCAAAGGAATTCTTGAATAAAGTTAAGTATTTTCTCGCATGTTTCACTCGCTTCACCTTCATTTTGTTCCAAATTATCCGCTGGCCAGTTGTTTCTCGGCTCAATACTTTTTTCGCGAGGTACTGGGGCTGAGTACCACGTGATCCTCCACATTCTTTCTCTTTGAGCGTCGAAGGAAAGATCATGGCGGCTTCCATTATTGTTCTGTTGGTTTTAGGGCTTTTTGCGCCGTTGAATTCGCTCGGTAAGCCATGATTTACAGAAACAATTAGTTTATGTTCTTAATCACCCAAAGAGTCTTAAATGAATTTCAGTTTTGTTGAGTAAATGAGAATTTTCCCCTCCTTTGTTTAACTCCACGAGGCACTCAGTTATTGGTCCCCAGCACATAGAACAATTTTTCTAAGAAACCATTATTTTTAGTGCTTTCTAGCACTATAACCCCTCTAAACCTGGTTATTTCCTTGATAAGAAATATGGGAATTTGAAATGCACCATGCTGATCAGCACATTCTGTATTTTTATCTTGTTTAGGTGATACTTGTGTTGGAGCAAAACCAACTCCTGAAATCTACTCTACAAGGAATATCTTACTCTCCACAGAAAGTGTATTTATCGTTGAATTTTCCCTCAAATGTGACAATAATGCAAAGGTATAGAAATAGAAGATATATAGGAAATAAATGCATTGTGATTGTAGTGTGCAACAACCAAGGCTGACAGCTCTTCTGGAAATGCAGTCAAAGTCCTTTAATACGGTCACCGAAGGGGTTATAGCAAGCAGGGCTGTGCTCTAGCAGAGCCCGGTGGCCTATGGCGCCCAACTATTGCACTTGGGCGACTAGAAAATCAAAGATATAACACCTAATTTCGTTGTATTTGTCTAGTTTGTTGTAAATTATGTAGCCTGGCCTGCCTCGAATAGCCTCGCTAACTGCAGGCCAGTCCCAATGTATCTTTTGCTATATTTTCAAATTTAAATAAAGTTGAAGTTGAAAAGTTGAAGATCGTTCATACAGATCATATGCTGGGCACCCTCGGTTTTACAGGTTCAGAGCACTGGGCCCTCTTCAATTTTCCTTAGAGCACAGCCTTGGAAAGTGTCCGTGTTAATGAGGTGATAGTATTAAGCGGGTTGAATTTAGAGAAAATCTATGGGCTTTCTTTCCCCAGGGCTAACCAAACTGTCAATAGTAATAAAGTATCCATATTAGGTGGATGTCCATAAAGCACGGTTTGAATGTAGTACGAGGAAGACATGGATGGTAGATGATTCCTCGTGGATCAAAGGTTTGAGTGTGGCATACTTTAGCTAAAAAAAGTGTTAGTTTAAAAATGAATAAAATAATGAATCCTGATGAAATACCGTTATCCATTTTAGACAATAACACTGACTACTGCTTTTATCCCAGAATGTGAACTTATATGCCGAAGTTAATGGAAAAGTCATGCCTGTTACCATTTCCTCAGACGATGCCAAGTATCAGGTTAGTCTCTGCACACTACTGTGAAACCCTTCATGGGTGTTTCCCACAAAATCAAAGATGCAACATCACTATTAATGAAAAGATGATCTTTGAGATGACACCGACAATCACATTGCCATTGCAGTCAAGTTTGACAACCTCAGTTGTGTGATGATGGCAAAGAGATCTGGCAAAAAAGTATGCTACATGTTCAGAGTTTTTGTTTGCTGTTTAGACGATGATTTTTTATTTCTTGTTTCCTTCATTGTCATTACGGCTGCTTGCTCACATTGCCCTTGCATTACGTTGCCTTGCATTACCATGCAAAAGAATCCTTGTTATATGATGATTTCATTGCAAAGCCGACAATTTGTTAGAAAACGCCAATGTTAATGACCACCCCAGGTGCCCATACAGAGGCTCTATAGTCTAACACATGAAATACTGTACAACCGTCCAAAGACTTGTGTGATGAATGTGAATCAGCTACCCTGAGAATTTACTCATGATTACACTGTTAGCATCCTGATGTGTCTTTGGAATGGTCATATCTTCTATGCTGGTATTTTGATTTGTCTGTATTGCTTGTAACACATGTCATTTTTGGTTTTCTCTGAAGGTCAGCTGGACAGAAACACACAAAGAAGCCAAAGCTGGTGTGTACTCAGTAAACTTCTACGATGATGAAGGATTTGCTGCTTTCAGAAAGGTATCTTGATTGTTACTTTTAATTTCATTGTTACAGTGATACAGTAAATAAAAGATACTTGTGCTGAGTACTCACAATAATATTATTGTAAGCCACATAGTTAAGTGTTCTGCTTAGTGTAGTTTAAACCAATTGTTTTGTTGTAAAATTCAGAGGTCATTTTTAAATTTGGAGTTGCTAGTCAGCTTGATGGACATTGTAGGCCATAATTATTACCGTGGTAGTTGATAAACCTTTCTGGGCGGCTGTACTTTCCTTTGATGGTGTGTATCTCCCAGTATTGTAACTCATGCAAAATAAAATAATAAAAAAAAACTAACAGTATTGTTGATTGGCTTTGTCAGCCTGAAAAACAAAAATATAAAAAAGCGCTCATTTTGCAATGCCGCCAATAGCTTGTCCACAAAATGATTTCTGAAGAATAAGTGCAGAAATTTCATGTTGATAATGTGTCACTACCCAGATCTGGGTGGTACTTTTGGTTGGTTGTGCCACGAGGGAAATTTGCTTTAACCAATCAGAAGTACTATCCATCTGGGTAGTGACACACTCTGCAATAAGATGCCATTTCCCAGGGAAACCAGTGGTAGCTTCATGAAATATCAGTTGTTTTCCCAGGCCATGGCTTTGGAAGATTGAGTCCAGTGTATGATGACTTGTATATTAATCTGTCAATCCAATGAGAGTTGGTGATTACAAAATATACTAAAAACTGTCTGACCACTAGGACTCGACAGCAGAGAGCTCAAATTTACTCATGTGCAAGTTAGAAAGGCTTAACTATATGATTATTACATGTACATGTAACACAAAGTTATTGTTGCCTCTCTCTAGGCACAAAGAAGCGGAACAGTTAGTGAGGCAAAGCCTTTATTCACAATTGATGTTAATCATAAGGTGAGCGACACCAGTCCCTGAGACCCCACTGAGAGAAAAAACCCAAAAAAACAGAAAGTAAGAAAGTTTAAAATCCAAGAGATATTTTTCCAGGGAACTTAACAGATTTTTCTCAGAGATCAACAAAGGAAGTATTTTTATTTAACTTATTATCAGATCGTCTTGTTTATGTTCAAATAACATTACTACCCAAAGACTTGTGATGAACAAAATCGCTACCATGATAGCAATCATGATTATACTTGAAATCCTCTAAGAAGTTCTGAAAATCTTTGGGTAGATGAAAAAGTTTCAGTTTCTTTTTCTTGTTTCGCATAAAATTATGTTGGTTTTCATTTAGGCTCGATTACCAGCCACTGTTGGTGGAATGAGCCCACATGCCCTCCCGAATTAAGAACTGATAATTTTGATAACAGATGTGTGATGTACAAAATTAATAGAACTGTGAATATTTGCAATCTAATTTCCAGGGAGCTGGACGTGAAGGCCTTTATGTGCAGACAGAGTTTATTGCCGTTGTCGCAGCTTTGTTGATCTGGTGGAGTGCTAACAATGTCAAAAGCAAGCTTCAGGAATCATAGACTGTTTTTAATACCAGGAAATTTCTAAACTTATTGACCCTAAACAACTTTTTTGTATTTAATAAAATTGAATACAAAACCAAGCTTATGGTGAAGACTTTTTTGCTTCCAAATGCAATTGATATGAGTATTATTTGCCCTTTTTCACTTTACTCATAGTAGGCTAGATTACCAGCTGGGGCTTGGGGTATGGCAGAAATCAAGCCTGTTCTCATAGCACCCAAAGAAAAATTCCTAAAGGAATACAATTAATACATTTATTTTTGTTAAATCCTAAGATTTAAATAGTACCATGCAGAAGTTCTGCCAAAGAGATTTCATTTGAATGGTAAGAGCCTTGCCCCCTACAAAATTTGAAAGCAACTCATCATGTCATAACTTGGTCTAGGAAAGAGTCATTTATCACAACTTCACATGAAAAGTAGCATTGGCTGCAGTCTACACTGTAAGCAGAGGTTTCTTTCTGGCATGGCTTTTAGCATTTACAACGTCATTAGTGACATTTGTCAGTTGTTGTAGTCGTGCATACAACTTTACGAATGCTAAAAGCCATGCAAGAAAGAAACCTCTGCTTGTAGGGTAGGCCCAGTCTCATTGTCAATTGTCTTTAAAATGCAAATCCCAGCCCATGGTTGGGAAATTCTTTCAGGTCACCGTCTTGAAGCTGGGGCCTGCCTCTGTTTCTTTTGGCTATAGTCAAGTATGGCTCATTACCTGTGTCAAGGCTTCTGTTTGTGCCTTTCGATACTAAAACAGGAGCCGAAATAAACTGCCATATTAAGTTGCCTTGCATCAACCTTGGTTAAATGTGAGTCTCATCTTATGGCTACAATGCACTCCTCGATTTCGTCCTATCCACTTTGTCCCCAAGTTGATTTGAAACTTTACAAATATATCCAATAAAATTTTGATGAAAGATAATCTTGTGTGTTGAATCTTATTTGTTTAAGGATCGGGTAAAAGGTTGCCCAAAACTTTGCACGGATTAAATTTGGTTGTGGCCAAAATCTGTGTAACACCTGACAAATTGTGCAGAGTACAGGTTGTTGTAAACACCCTCTTCCCAGCTTGTTCCTAGTGAAATGAATGCGTGACAAACGACTCGGAACCCCAAAGGACTTCTGCGGGGCCGGGGAGGCTAGTTCCAAGCCCCACTCAGGGATATTTCCCGTTTTCAAACAATTTCACCAGATATAGCTTTTGCATTGGATTGTTCTCCTCATTCTAGTATAAAAAGTTCTTAACCAAAATTCATCCAGAGTTACCTAAAACCAAAAAATATTCTGAAAAGGGAGCAAGAAATGTAGCGAAGTTACTCGGAGAAGGTCCTGGGAACTAAGTAACAAGCAAACATCGTTCCCAGGTTTCTTGGTAAGGTGTCCAGAAAAGTCCAAACAAAATGGCGGATACGGTGAACACATCGAACGAAGAGGTCACCGAGAATAATCTTCATCTTAGCGATGATCTGGACGAAAGAGCGTTAATTTCCCTCGAAGAAACATTACAAAGAATCGAGGAAAGTTACCTGGAAAATCCGATTCATTATACTCTTTTGTCTGGGGGTGCACAAGGCAGTGATTTGCACTGGCAAAATATGGGTGCCAAATATGGCGTCCGCGTGAAGGCATTTTCCTTCGAGGGTCATGGCAAACGGAATAGTGCTCTAGTCGTTTTAACGGATTTTCAGTTAAAACAAGCCGATGAACACTTGCACAAAGCTAACAAAACTTTAAAGAGACATTTTCCGACTAGTAAAAGTTTCGTAGATAATTTGCTTCGCCGAAACTGGTATCAAGTGAAAGACGCTAATGGCGTATTCGCTGTTGGTAAACTCTGTGCAAGCGGGAAAATAGTTGAAGGTGGGACAGGATGGGCTGTACAAATGGCCATAGACGCTAGAAAGCCTGTTTATGTATTTGACTTTGGGGTTGGTTCCTGGAAAAGATATGATTATGACAAACAGAAGTTTCTATCATGTAAGGTGCCAAGGTTGACCTTGAATTTTACCGGCATTGGAACGAGGATTTTACCAGAGGAAGGTAAAACTGCCATTGAAAGAGTATTTAAAGAAACTTTTGGAACATTACTTAGATCAAACATTGGCACATGAAGTACTTATACCTTGTTTAATGTCATAAGATAAAAGTAGACCTGCTCCGTGGGAACGCTGTGCCTAATGTGTTGTTGGATATGCAGTGCCGATTAGGTCTAATAAGGACAAAACGGCTGTCCACTAAGGTTTGCCTATCAATTTGGCCATAGCTTTGCCTATCCAAGTGGCTATGGTTGTCTACCATTCAAACACAGATAAAAAGAAACTAAGCTTCATTGTTTTTTCAATGCAAGATTATGACTAAAAATTCAAGCTGATATATTCAATTTTAGTAAAATCCAACTAGTGGTGTATTATCAATGCTGCATTCTGAGTGGTTAAGCTACTACTAGGCTATATGTCATAGCCCACTAGTAGCGAAAAGCGCCGGCTTTTTGGCGGCAAAAATGGATTAAAGTCTAGCTTAACTAACTAAAGTTGTTTGGTCTCAATATTTTTTACCAACTAGTTGGATTTTACTAAAACAATTGTTCCTCTTGCCCTCATGGCCTCTGAGTCAATGGCCCATTCGGCCTTCGGCCTCATGGGCTATTGACTCAGAGCCCATTCGGACTCAAGGAATAATTATTGTTAAATATACTGACGCTTACATTGGAACACAATTATCAATCCTCACTTAGTGATGATTAACCCAAGTCTATTACAGGGCTGTAGCTAGACTTCGTGTAGCTAGTCCCTCCACTCAAAGAAAGAATTTAACTACTTCTACATCTTGGGCTACATGTAGCCCAAGATAAGACAGGCATTACGAACACAGAGGCCCAAAGAGAAAGTGGGATCTGTACCCGGGATGGATAGAGCATAACGCAAATGAGGCATGTGCTTTATCTTTTCTTGTCTAGCACTTTCTTCTTGATATTGCAATAAATACCTGACTTTTTTTGTGTATGAGATCTTATTATAATGTTAATTTAGTAGCGACTATTAATCACTGTTTCATGTTGAAAGGTGTGATAATTTTAGTTGACCACTTTCACATGTGCTGTGTTTACAGTCTTCCCTCAAGGGTATTGTAATGTTGATCTTGATTTTACACTCATTAATATCACATACAACTTTTCTCATAGATTCAACTTATTAGAGGTGGGAGCATCAATTTGCTTGGTAATCCTTCAAAATAAGAACTGCAAAGTTTTGTAAGGAAACTGATAACTTTTTTACCTAAAGAATCAATAAACGAAGCCTTAAATTTCAAGAACCGTTGAGTAAGCATGTGAATTTCCTTAATTTGCAACCTTTTCCATAATTCCCTGACATAAACGGCCCTTTCAATACTTAGTTGACGTGCTACAAAGTAAACCTTGTTCTTTTTCTCACTCTTTTTATTTCTTTTCATACGTACTACGCAACTACGAGTAGTAGAACCGTAGTTTCGAAAATCCACCTCATAAAACATGCGCCTCTCATGAAATTATGTGCACCCAGTTTTGTTTATCTCTAGCGTGTTCCAGGCTTTTAGATCGATTTAAAAGAGCGACGCGAAGTAAGAATGCCGTTACGATTCGAAGATTTTTCGCTCAACACAGTGTTGAAAGTTGGCTTCGCAAGTTTAAGGAGATGTTACACGGGAAGATTTACAACGAAAACTTTTAATTGCACGCGGAAATCCGATGGAAACAGACATGTAGCCTGCGAACACAGACGTATTTTCGGTCGTCGCTTCTCTCCACCTGAAAAATAAAAAAACTATCCAGTCTTAACGCCTGGAACAGGCTTGATATCTTTCACCCACTGCTCACTAGGTGAAATATTTTAGATGGTATATTAGTTGATACGATTTTATAGCCAAATCTGGCCTAATCAAAATGATATTTGACATGACAAAACGTTGACTCTTTTTCTTTTCACACTTCTTGGCCTCGAGCACAAAAACTGAATACTCATGTTGCACTAGCGATTTCAAGTAAGGGTTTCCATCCTTCTTTCTGGTTTAATTTACGTTAAGTTCAGTTGAAAATCGACGGATTATTCATCAGTTGAATGCACAAATTAATTTCAATGAATGCTCATGATCTATCAAGCCCCAGTGGTTTCGATAGGTGTGATTTCTTTTGACTAACGGTTTTTTAACACCTTTTTCAGCGCGTTGGTAAACGTGAAAAATTACTCTGTCTTTTTTTTCTTTTTTGGTAAGAAAAAAAGTCTTAATGTTTTTAGACGTGTGCATCATTTTAGCTTACATGAAAGACTTGATCGCGAAGGAGATATTTTTATTGCTATTCAGAAAATCCAGTTGTTCTCTACTTTTTACTCCGTTTTATTATTCTCATTACACTTGGCAATAATCACAAAGTCTTTTTGTTAAACGAAAATCACAAGTTTTCTGTTGAAATACTTAAACCACGCGCATGACAAGAATCTTTAACAGGGCGCGCTTCCAAAAAATTTCTCGCCTGCGACCAACCGCCTCGCTTGGGGGACATCGTTTCATGCGCGCTTCACACGCGGAAGGAGATTTGAGAGCGATCTCGGCCTATTTCGACTAAACTCACAGGAAGCGATGGTTCGCGCACATTTCTGAAAGTTTTCGGTGTCGTTACGCTGTCGCGCTTAAGTGTTGCAAGTTCAATCTCATATGTATGCCTCTCTTACAACTGTTATATTTTGGCCGTTCAGTTCATTTTTTCAAACTGAAAATGATCAAGCAAAAAAAGGCGTTTCAGCATCTCGCAACTCGACACAACAAACAAACTTTTATGAAAATGTTTAGGTGATAAATTCAAATAGTGTTCTTAAGTAGGAGATGAAATGTATCATTGTTCTTTAAAGCCATTTTGAGCCAATGATGAGGTGAGACAAATGAACCAGTAGGTGTGATAATAAGGATCTAAACCATAATGCAGAGTTCTTTTTAATTCCTTTCAATTTGTAAACAATAGCTTTAGAAACAACACGCGTCCTTCTAAACACATAAATAAGCGCGATATTAGTTCACTTTATCAGTTTTCATAACTGCTTGCAACTGTAATCTCGATAAGTTTATTTCATCATTTTAACGTACAAGATGAACTCAGTGGAATCTGTGAGAAGAAAGTTAACCTTCGACGAACCACTAACCGTCAGCCGAAAAAAAATTGATCTCAACCGATCGCGTCGTCGTCTGGATTTCGGGGAATCAGACCCTGTGGTGTTGCAAAACTGTCCAGGTAAGCGAGCATTTTTAGACTTTGAAAACAGTTCATTAAGTGAAATGAAAGTGCTACTGGAGCTACTATAGAGTTCACAGGTACACCTTTAGAATTCAGCTTAGTCTGATTTGATGTTACAGTCTATTTTAGATTAAAACTGGAAACCGGTCATTACGATACACAGTGAAATTGCACAAAAAGTCCGTCCTTTTCAAGTAACATTAGCGCGTGAACAGGAAAAACATCAGTTTTGGGTGAATCTTCTTCGTTCTTAAAAATTCAAGGATGCGAAACTATTTACACCTCGACTGAATAACCTTGCATCGAAACGACTTGTATCAAAACGACTGGTAACCTTAAAAATCAAATTATTCAACACGGTTAAGTTTAGGACGGCTCTAGAAGAGGTTTTTGAGGGTACAAGGACGGGCGGGTTCCAAAGTGTGGTTCAGTCAACCAAACTTCGGTCGTACGTGTTATCGGGGCTTGGACGCCTTGGTTCTAGTCAGTACACGTGAAAACAACGAAAATGTTTTACAAAAGTGGCCATTGCTGTAAAGATTAAGGCCCTCTTCGCACTGCTCAAAATTTTGTTTGTTTTGCATAAAAAAAGACCTAAGTGACAGCTACAGTTTTATGGTAGATTTATTAAAAGTTTTCAAGTTTTCAAAGTTTTCACCTTAATACTTGTATTAACCCTAGATAACAACCAGGTCTAGCTTGAGTCTAGCAGTAAATTTTGGGTAGTGCTTGCAGATTGATGGATTGACTCTCGCGTGCTTGCGTGTTCACAAAAAGAGCGCCACCCACGAGAACAGAAGTCTGTTACATCGTATTTCCTCATTGCGATGATTTATGTTTAAACTATAGAGCGAGACCAATAACGATGGTAATAAGATAATTTATTTTTCACTTCAGATTTGCTTCCCAATCGCACTGAGCCTACCCCAGTGACTGGACCTTCGTCACCACCCTGGTCGAGGAATGACCGGATAACCTTTACTACTGAGCACAGATGGCAACTGGAGGCTTTGTTCCGGAGGAATATGTTTCCAAACCGCGCAGAGAAAACCGCTCTTGCTGAGAGACTTGGCGTGCCTCCCGAGAAAGTCATGGTATGTCTAAGTCAAATGTATTATAGTGACATATTCGCCCCATAAAAAGATCGCCGAAATTCGACCGACTTCGTACCCCAAATTCTAAGTATGTTGTTGTAAAGAAGACCCATTCGATATAAAGCACGAGAAATTAAATTAAATACCCGTTTAATGGATCTTAGTTAGAATACTTGTGGGGAAGATTCAGTACGTAATGGAAATAAGTCCTTGAATTTCAATGCTAACTCAATAAGGAGAACTGAAAAGGAAAAGGAGCAAACACAAAGACCTCCTGATGTGGAAGAACTAAGAAAAGACATAGATTCAAGGCTCTTTTTTTGCACTGAATGTAGTCCTTGAAAAATGCGAAATGTTTCCTTGAAAGTCCTTGAATTTTTTGTTCAAAAAAGGATACGAACCCTGAATATGGTATAAGACTAGTAGCGGTGAAAAAGGCACAATGCGCGCTTGTCTACCTACAGAATTCCATCTTTACAATTTTTGTTCAAAAAGTGAATTTAGCTAAAAAATCATTCAAACTTCATCTGTGTATCACTATGTTTAATACGGTTAAGTTATTAAGCAAATGCAATGTTTATCAAAGTGGGTGCCTTTTCTGAACTATTAAATTTGCTTACTAAATGATCACGTAAACGCATTAGAAATGTTTCTTTCGCATGACTTAACTTCGTTTGACTACTACCGCTATTTTTACACGTGAACATTTCGAGTAATATAACTTGTACGCAGATATCGCCCTTTTGGAATGGATAGAAATATCAGATAATTCAATGGTTGAATTCTAAAGCTTGATTTCACTTGCTCTCAGTGTAGCAATGATTGACATATATTTTTTTCCGCACTCTTTTAGACCTGGTTCAATAATCGCCGCCACAGATGGAGAAAGGAACTGAAAAAAAGTCTCCTCGGATCTTCCGTTCCCGGATACCGCTTTACGCTACTAGGTTCCTCGTTGTTTCCAACCTCCTCCAAGAGATATCTCAATGGCAACGTTGGATTTAGTCGCTCTACTGAGTTCCAAACCAACCGGTTTCCATCCACGCCGTACCCTGTGGGAGTGCCACTGCCACCAGCATCAACCCGGATCTCCAGGCCTCCTCCACCTAAGCAGATTCCATGGCAACAAGTTTATCCGCGGTTCCCGGCAGTGGCAGTGCGCAAGGTTCCTCAGCAACTCAGCAACACCCAGTCACTCATTGCCAGTCCAGCGCAGCCTGTTTGTACCCAAGCCAGCAAGGCCGTTTCCAACCCGCCTGAAGTCCGCCAAGCATCTGCACCAGAAACCAAGTCCCTCGCCGACGATTTTCCATTTCTGCACTCTGTTGCAAAGGACCTTCCACACATTTTTGGCAACTTGGACGAAGAAAAGGGCCAGGAGCGTCCGCTGACTCCCTCGCTTGAACCATTAACTGAGATGGAATCAATCTGTGACTCCAATTCACTTGCCTCAGATCAGGCTGACGAAACGTCAAGTCAGTCCAGTGTAACCAGTGAAGAGTCAGCCAACGGCGAATACGTTCAGTCCCGCACATATAATTCCTGTTGCTTTGGAAACGACAGTGACTTTTCCCGCGGATTTGTTTCCAACGGAAGAACATTTAGGTTTTTTAGGCAAGATTAATACTCTTGGAACATTAACATTTTGTGACAGCCGTTGTTTACTTAGGTCTAGTTATATAGCAATAGTTTGTATCTAATGAAAGGAAATTTAGGTTTTTTAGGAGGAATTAATCTCCTGTCCGTTTTTGTTTTAGAATATTAACGTTTTCTGAGAGTCGTTGCTTAGTTAACGATAAAGTAACTTTTATCCTTATCATTTCAAGAAGAACTAAAAACTTGTCATAGACTGATGCAGTCAAAGTATTAGCTTTCCACTTAACTGCAGCTACCTGATTATGTACGGAATTTTTTTATGTAGAATAGATAATGTTCATATTTTTCCAGCATAATTTTGAAAAATAATATATTTTTGCAACAGCTATTGACTCTTGTCTTGATTATAGTTCGAGTCCATTCGATCCCATATGTCATTATGGCGCATGGGTTTTGAGTGCCAAAGCTGACAGTAGCGATTTGTTTCAAAACTTTTTATGACAATTTTAATGATGTGTGGAATAAGGAGATAAACCAAAACAAAATGTCTTTCTATCATATTTTTTCTCACACTCTCAACTTACTATCCTTCCATGGCGTCAGTTTTAATCATGGATAGCCCTGTCTTTGAGATCGGGTCTCTATAGGAGACTAAACCATTAAGCAAAGACGCCTTAAGGCTCCGGGATCGGGGGTGGGGGCTAGTAGTTTTCTCTAGAAGCTACTTGAGGTGGTAATGTAATACATACATAATCTAAGAGGGCCCAGAATCACATCAGCCTACTGAAAGCCAAATTATAAGGATTTGTATGGGAATTTATCGTAAGATCGATAAAACGGTTAAAATGTACATAAACCGCTATTTAAGTATTCTTATCTCATAAAGAGTTGTGTCTGTGTCGGTTTCTCACTGTTCTCTGTCCTATAAACGCCGATTTAGTTGAGACACAATTACATTAAAAGTTGGTAAAACGGCGTTTATGGGACAGAAAACAGTAAGAAACCAACACAGACAGAACTCGTGTCTTTTTTAGATATGTATACTTTAATAGCTGTTCATGTACATTTTAACCGTTTTGTCGATCTTACGATAAATAGGCCCTTTGCAGCTAGCCATTCACGTGGTACAAAACCGCCGTAGTGGAGAGGAAAAGTCGCACTGGGATAAGACAAACAAAAGGCATACATAATTTTAAATGATAATTTCCTTTGTTTGTCTTGTCCCGGTGCGACGTTTGCTCTCGCACAGCGGTTTTGTACTACGTGATTGGCTAGCTAGACTACGAGTAGTCCCCCATTTTTCCCCAGGGATAGTAGAGCGAGCGAAACGCGAGCGCGCATGAAAATCATCCGTGTCGCCTTCTCTCGCGTAGGGTGATTTTCACGCGCGCTCGCGTTTCGTTCGCTCTACTACCCCTGAGGAAAAATGGAGGACTACTCGTAGTCTATTGGCTAGCTGCAAAGGGCCTATTCTCATACAAACCCTTATAATTTGGCTTCCAGCAGGCTGTTGTGATTCTGGGTCCCCTATGATATAACATTCCCACTTCCAAATGACCACTCAGAATTATTTTTGTCAGTAAAAGGCTTCCAATGAAGAGAAGAACTTTAAATTTCAGTTACTTTATTTGTAATTAACTTCAGGAATTTTACCACTTTATGTAATAACATTATATGACGGGTCAAGTCCAATGACCGGTTCCCAGGGAAGCAACCATCTGATGAAGAGGATATTTTCCGGCATCAAACTTTAAAAAAAACACACACGCACAATTAATTAATTAATTAATTAATTAATTAATAATAAAAACAGTATTATACCACTGACCGCTACTGCTTTCCACTACCACCACTACTACTACTCCTACTACTGCTACTGCTGCTCTTTCTAGCTCCAACCTTTGGACTGAATGGAAGTCAGAGCCTTCACGTTTGGAATTACAGCAAAGTCGCCAGATATTTGTTCACTTCTAGCGTTCTCAATCAATATAAGGTAATTACATAATTATAAATAGCAAGTGACTAAGTTGGGATCGCGATTTTTTAATATTTGCCCAAAAGGGACTAAGATGGGGTCTATAATTGGCCCAGCAAAAATTAACCCAAGTACCCCACCCCCGGGGTATTTTGTTTACTGACTTTTCGGCTAGCTATTGTATTTTGTCCTTGCGTCCACGAAAATTTTGCCCGAACCTGGCCGTTATTTTTCATAACAAAAAAGAAACGTAATTGTGTTTATTTTGAAAGAATGAATACATGAATTCATATATTTGGTATATGGTTGCGAATCGCAAAGTAGAAATAAATGCAAAGACGGCCGCCGCGTCCCAAATAAAGACGCAACTTATGCAGTTGCCAAAAGAAAGCCTGAAAGGCTTGCTGGGATTGGAACCCTGACCTTTGCGATATCGGTGCAGCGTTCTAACCAACTGAGCTACCGTAAGATTCCGAAAATAAGCCCCTCCATGTATAAGCCCCCAAACTCGTAACGCAAAAAACCCTCCGTTAAATTGCCCCTCCAAATATAAGCCCCCCGGGGGGCTTGTACTTGGAATTTGCCCTCAAATACAGAGTAAAACAAAGCAAAAACGGTGTGAATATCCTTCCAACTATAAGGCTAGCCCAGTCAATTTTGAAACGCAAATTTCTCTCCGTAGATAAACCCCTCCGAATATAGGCCCCTCCAAAAATAAGCCTCTCAAAAAGGGCCTTTGAAAAATGTAGGCCCCGGGGCTTATTTTCGGAATTTTACTGTAGTAAGCCAACTGGAAGCTGGTCATTGCACTAGTTCATAATATACCCGGTTACATACTCGGCAAGCCGAAATTTTTCAGGCTTTCTTTTTCGCAACCACGTAAGTTGCGTCTTTAACTGTGATGTTTTTCTCCGCATTTATTTCTTCATTCCGCGGTCTTAATATACGATATTCATATATTCATCGTTTCATCTTCATCTTTCCCGGGTATATAAGATTTCTTTCTTACTTCTTTGACTTGTTTTCTTAAGGTACTACTGATAATAACTCACCTTTGTTACCTGGAATCTGCTCCACCATGTTTATTATGTACTTTAAATTTTGGTGTAGCCCTGAAACATATTTTTT
Source organism: Porites lutea (assembly GCF_958299795.1). Taxonomy (NCBI): domain Eukaryota; kingdom Metazoa; phylum Cnidaria; class Anthozoa; order Scleractinia; family Poritidae; genus Porites; species Porites lutea. The sequence goes on from NC_133213.1 coordinate 2,198,965, forward strand.
CGTAAGTTTTAAAACAACAAAGCCGACGGGTGAATGGGGCTATGTCAAACTATTTTCTATCTTTTTTTTAAAGCTAAAACTCGTCTTCACATCAATTAAATTAAAAAAAATAATGGTCTAATGTTGTTATTTAAGATTATATTTTGATATTGAAACTGTTTTCTGTCGTCTGTTGCAACGGATGCCAAGGATGGACATGGATTGAAACTTGAAAAGGTTGGGCCAACTTTTTCGAGTTTTATGCAATGTATGCAAAATTCCGGCCATTCCCTTTATCATGGTAAGCGCTCCCTGATGAAATTTGTTGGATACCTTAATCATATCTCCAACGAAGCATTTTGTGTATGATTAAAGGCACAAAGTAATGCATGACTCATTGACCATTGAACACCCAACAATCTAGTGAATCACGTAAGTGATATGTCGCAGTCAGACCTGTTGTTTTGATCGTTTCTAATGGTACGTGTGGGATTTTATGGTGCAAAGTTAAGTTCATCGATAACAGAAAAATGCTTCGCTTACCTCCTTGGTTTGTAAACAGGGCTGAAACAAACAAAGTTCCGAAAGTTTTTAGAGGTAAACCATAAACACTACACAGCTGATTTTAATTAACAAAATATAAAGCGAGGTCGTAAAGCTGCTAGAGGTCTGCCAATTCTTTTAGCTGCTTTAAGTTTATCGGCAAGTTATGTCTGATTAATCTTAGCCGGCGAATCATGTTTATGAAACCCAGGTCTGAACACAGGTGTACATGCATACTAAGTGCGGGAAAATCGGTTGTGTAAACCATGAAGCGTTGCTTAAAAGGCTTAACAGCGTTTTGGGTCGAAGGTGCGAGGATGGTCCCCTTACAGCTGCCAGAAACATTTTCATGTTTTTTTAAAATGCCCTAGCCTAAGTGGCAGGCGTTTGAAAGGGAAGGGAAAGGGAGTTTTAGGCGCGAGAGAAACGCAAGGGGCGCCCCTCGCGTTTCTCTCGCGCCAAGAGAGGATAAAGGGGACAGAGAAGGCATCCCCCATACACACCCTATTCCATAGGTAATTCGTCTCGAGTTATTTTTAGAATCGGGATAAAGTTTCCTCGCGCGCTGCGTGGATGTTTCGTGGAGGTTTCGCATGACTAAACGCCGTGCAAAACATGTCGCGCGAAAGGCAATGAAAGCGTAAAGATATCGAGAGCATTCCTGAATATTGACGCGAAATGAGTCGGCGCTCACCTGGGAAAAGGGAATCGCTAGACTCTTTGACAACCCGTGAAATCAGTTTAGCTCGAAGTTGTCGTAACCTCAGTGCTTTAATAAAATGAGAAATTTCGCCGGTCTATTGAAACTGGTCGTTTGTACAATAAAGCAAGTAGGACGCCAAGTGTTATTTTTGTTGAATAATAAAAGACTGATAAAAGAATAAATATCAAACCAGAAATTGCTCTCTTCAACCTGTAAATTATAAATGATCCTGAGAGAATATTTAGTGTGTTAAGGATTTTCCTGCTGTACTGTTAGCTCTATAAAGGAGAGGAAGGGCAATTCTTTTTTAATTTCCGTCTCGATGACACAGCTGTAGCAGAAATCTCTCTGTAGTCGTTTTCGTCGACAAAACGAATAGCAATATCGCTCTCCGCGTCTTCCGCCATTTTGTTCTTCGTCAATTCGTGAAGGACGCGTGGCTCTGAGCGTGGGTCATCCGCGCGGAACACATTCGCACTATGTGATTGGCTGTTGTCTAATCCCCCTTGGGATCTGCGGTCTTAAAAATAACTCGAGACGAATTAGCTATGGAATAGGGTGTGTATGGGGTTGCCTTCTCTGTCGCCTTTATCCTCTCTTGCTCGCGCCTAAAACTCCCTTTCCCTTCCCTTTCAAACGCCTGCCACACAGGCTAAAAATACCCAAGAAACTGGCTCTCCTCTTTATTGAGGCACCACTTCAATAGCCTGCGTTTCAGCCAGCCTACATTTAGGGTGCGTTCCTCTGGGATGATCTGGATCAGGATCAGTGATCCGAGATCACTCGGATCATGGTAGATCAAAGGAACCGATGAATCCTTGTCCAGAGTGGATTCACCGGTTCATTTGATCTACCATGATCCGATCAGTGATCTCAGATCACTGAACCTGATCCAGATCATCTCAAAGAAACGCACCCTTAAGCCTGGTTTTCACTAGCGCATAAGCAAAAGCTTAAGGACACACGTACGCGCAGAATGGCATAATTTGACTCAATTCTCGATACCAGTTCTCCTCAACCCAATGATGAACAAGATGACGGACGAAGCGTCCGCCATATTGCTTTTGATATGTTCGCATGAGGTCTGAGTCAAAGTGACCTATGATTGGTCCACGGCCTTGTGCTTATACTTGTGCTTATATTGACCCAGTTTTAAACTTGTCGAAGCTACGACATAAGCATAAGCACATGCACAAGAAGAACGAACTTGTCTGTTTTTTTTTTTTGTGCTTAAGTTTATGTCGACCCAGTTTTCACTTGCTTACAAATGTGCTTGTGCTTATGCTTATGGTCACGCTTACGCGCTAGTGAAAACCAGGCTTTAGTCTAGACCTTTTGTATAAAGCCTTAATAGGCCATTTGCACTAAGAGGTCATGTGACATCGTGTTTATGAAAATGAAAGTTATATGATTTTGCCCTCGAAAAAACGATTAGTGGGTCATATCTTAAACAAAATAATAGTAATTTGGTTTTTCAAATCCGCACCATTTTCTTAAAATGAGTAAGTTCCTTCGTAGCTCATCACGTGACCAAAATGTGATTTTTAAAATTAAGTATTACATCTTTCAGAACACAAATTTTGCACTTAAAGTTCAAGGGAAATGTTGAAAAGATGATGTGGTAACGTTTACAGCACATCTGAGCGTAACTATCAAACGTTTAACAAGATATAAGCAAAAAGTAGTTTTGGCCGAAATGTTGGAGGGTAAGAGTATGCCCTCCAACATGGTGGCCAGTATAAATCATACTGCTTTGTTGAAAACTCAAAGTGCCATAAAATATCTCCCTTAAATGCGTTTCCTCTCAAATTTCGGGTGTAAGATAATTTTTATGTGCTCTTTCAATTTTTGGCATCAGCAAGATTCCAACGCATCGTTTAAAGGAAGCATTGGTCACGTGACCTCTCAGTGCAACTGGCCTATTACTTATTGGTGACGGAGGCAAAACAAACAGAAGTTTTCTTCTCGCTCCAAAAGAAATGAACCTGACACATTTTTTGTAAGTTACTTTGAAAGCTTAAAGCAATCTCTGACTGCACCCTCAGTGTCCCTATTAGTTTTTATTAAAGTAACAGAAGTAAACATCACATGTCTTGCGAATTTGTAAAATATTAATGCGATGTCAGGAAGCCGTATCAGCTTTCGCAGTAACAAAATAAATAAAATAAACCGATAAAATTTGCCAAATAGCTCCCCATCTCTGCTCCCCCTAGCCTTATCATTGGGAGGTGGAACACTCTAGTAGAGTCTGCCCTGCATGGCTGCCAGCCGCACTGGTCAGCCCATGCAGTGTACCGATGTGTACATTTACTTTCGAAAGCCTTAGTAGCTTGAGAACAGCCAAGTCCGAATGAGAACAGCCGAGTCCGAATTCCGCTCGCACATGTGGACTGCAGAATTCTTTTAGTTCAAGGAGAAAAATAGCAAGTTTTTTGTTCCAAAAAGCTGTTTCACTTACCTTCAAACATCTGGGACATAAAGTTCGCCAGATCTGAAATAAAATAACGTCCAGGAAATTTAAAACCCTCCGGGGAGAGAAGAGGCGAAGAAGCATATGGAGTCAATCTCTTCCCCAGTGCTCTGGGCACGAGGTTAAAATCAAGTTAACTAAACAAAAACTTCTCAGAGTATTGGGATAATAAGCGACAAAATTTATTAAATAAGCGCTGTATCGATAAGAATTTTGAAGGCTGCTAATTGTTTTGTTTGTTTAAAACTGCGCTTACCCTGTTGGTTTCTAATTACCGCGTTGACATTATCTGAAAGAAGGAGCATCATAAAGAAGAGTTATTTTCATGGTGGATTTTTATTGTAAGTTTAATATAGACGTCGAAATGAATGGAAACTATAAAAGAGAAAATACTAACCGTTTACCATCTTAATTTTGATCTCCACATTTGACGGCAGTTGTTGGTATTGTTCAAGCCCGGCATTTGCATTTTTATTCTTTATCGGGTTTGCCATTAGTACGTTTGGCTTGGGGTACTGAGTCTCAGGCACCTTGGGGCCTTTAAATAAATTAAAATCAATCTTTATTCAGGACCCGGGATTCACTTAAGTGTTTTACAGTAGGGTCCTGATAAAACGAAATCATTTCGTTTGATCAGGACCCTGATAAATAAATAAATAAATAAATAAATAAATAAAATTGAATGTAAAAAAAACTGTAAACAACTATGAAGTACTAAAAACTAGATATCCTTCCTCAATCCAACAATACCTAAACATGCAATTTGAGAAAATTATCAGCAGGTCAAAGTAATGCTAAAACTGCTCAATAGTACTATAAGCTAGCCCCCCCTCCCCCTCCCCCCGTAACGTCGTTACGGAATATTTAATGCGCTGTCATCTGTAAATATGTACAGGGTGCGCAAAGGACTAAAGTATGCAAAGGTCTTTGCGATAATACGGTAATAACATGTTGGTTCAACGAAGCATGTGATACGTAGTTGAGTAACACCTTCCCTCTAACAAAAACAAGAAAAAGAAAGCAAAGAAAAGTAGTGCTTTTAAAACAGTCTCGATTTGACGTAGTTCCTGAAACGAAATCGATACGAACAGTTGTTTTACATGACGTTGTCTCTGAATCTGAATCTCTGAATCTTGAAGGCTGTCCGGGCTTTCGCTCTCCTGATGAGGCAATGATTACGGTGAACTGGTCCCATCGCTGTTTTGACCACGCAAGATCTTGGTGTGGGCTTTTCTACTACCTCCCCATAGATCTATGGTTGAGATTTGTTGTGGGGCGGGGTTTGAGGTACACTTTTTTCCCTTCTATGAACTTTCTAAGCGGGGTTAATGCCTTCTTTCGTACTGCACCTTTGACCTATTTCTCTTTTCTGCAATGTTTTCTTGTGCAACGCCGGGACACGCTAGTTTTGGAACGACCTGACTGGTAGCTGTAGGGATAATGTCCTGGAACATTTTCTACCTTGATGTCAATTTACTACCGCGATGTAACATTTTCTACCTTGATAACACTTTATAGCTACCGTGATGGAAAATTTTATACCTTGTTATAATTAAACTGTCGTGATGTGACAATTTCTACCTTGATATCCTTTTTCTACCATGATTTAACTTTTCTACCTTGATATCATTTTACTGCCGTGGTGCAACATTTTCTACCTTGATACTGTATCATTTTTCTACCGTGATGGAACATTTTCTACCTTGATATCATTTTACTACCGTGATGTGACATTTCCTACTTTGATATCATTTTACTGCCGTGATGTACCATTTTCTAGCTTGATATCATTTTACTACCATGATGAAAGATTTTCTACCTTGATATCATTTTATAACTACCGTGATGGAACATTTTATACCTTGTTATCATTTAACTGCCGTGATGTAACATTTTCTACCTTGATACCTTTTTTCTACCCTAATTTTAAACTTTTTTTTACCTTGATTAGGGAGGTAGATTTGATTTACATCAAGCAATAACAATGGGGTAAGCAGGGAATAAAAAAGTGATTAGTCGTTAATCATGTTGTTGCATTGTTGCAAGACTATTCATATGTCCTGAAATCCCAAAAGATCTGGTATTTCGCCATTTCCCTTCCATCCCATAGCAATGCGCATGACGAAGGAGTGACGAGCAAAAACTTTTGCCAACCAGTCGCCGGGACAGTGCCGAGGCATTCCGAAAACACGTGGAAAACGTTGGAAGAAAGTAAAACGCCCCGTATTCACAAGCCGACAAAATGGTGAAGAAAGAAAAAAATATTTTCAACACGAGTCCGTTGGAGTCACTCAGAGGGCCATTGGTTTTTATACTAGCGCTTGAAATTGTGAAGTGTCACCCTCGCTGAATAACGTTACTTTACGTTACTTTTTGTCGTCGTTGTTGTTTTTAGTTTCACGAGAGCGTTGTTAGCGGACCTGCATCATAGAACAAAAATAATATTTGAAAAGGTGACTCATTGGTTCATTAGAATCAATAGTTTACTGGTTCTGAAAAGTGAGCAGAACAAGAACTCATGCATTTGCTTATGTTGACTGTATTTTATTATATTAATCCACATCTTTCCATGTTTTATTAATCCATGTTTTATTAATCCATGTTTTATCACATGCTTGTCGTGTGACCCCATGGGTTCTCAAGGTCGCTCCCTTAAGTACTGGGCACAAACTCCGCAAGATGAACATGTATGCCTGATTGCTGCTTGCATGCCTGGCCAGTCCACTGATTCACGTGCTCGTCGTATACTGCTATCTGCGCCTTGGTGAGCTTTGTGTATCTTCCGTAACATTCCAGGTCGCAAGGATGTGGGTACGATAACTTGATGAGACTTTTAAAGGATTCCATCATACACTGTGATCTCGTCTCTTGAATCCCAGTAAACTCAGATTTACTTTATGCAATACTGCTCGAACAGGATCTTTTGAAGTCTCCTCTAGGCTTTTGTACATTATGCTTTTGCTTCCCTACTAAAATGCTCCACCTTAATGCTCCATTTTTCCCACTAAAATGCTCGGTCTCCCCAAAAAAGTCACTAAAATGCTCGGATAATGCTCATTATACAAACGGGTTTTTTAAATTAATTTCAAAGTTTACACTTACAAAAACGTGCAAGTGTTGCAAGTAACAACGACAACGTGTACAAGTTCATAAATACAGCCAAAAAACCCAGCTGCATTAGTTTTTTTGCGAATTTGGAATTTTAGTCTTCACTTTGTTTAAAAAAGCAGGAGCTCATGGGGCGTGGGCTCCTGAAAAAAGTTAATTTCTATTTTATTTTCTCGGGAAAATTAATTTTCCGGGGAAAATGCCACTAAAATGCTCGAATAATGCTCCACCTTACTTTTGCCTCACTAAAATGCTCGAAAAAATGCTAGCATAATGTACAAAAGCCTAGTCTCCTCTCTGATCTGGTTCATTGTTCGAACTTTTACTCTATTTGCGCCCACATCCACAGTTCTACACGAAACACTTCGCACTCCTGAATGACTGTCGGGGTTGTGTCATCATGAACATTGGTGACTGCGCGAGACAGAGTGTCTGCTACAAAAAGCTATTTCCCTTTCTTATAACGAGCGGTGAACTGGTATTTCTGCAACTTCGGCATCATTCTTTGCAATCTGCGGGGGGCTCTACTCAAGGGTTTCTTAAAGATTGTCTCCAGGGGTTGGTGGTCTGAGTGGGCTGTGATCTCATGATTGTCTTACAAGTAGTAATGCCATTTATCCATGCAGGATACACTCGCAAGACACTCTTTCTCTATTTGAGCATAGTTTTTTTCTGTGTTGCGGTTGGTATGTGAAGTGAGACAGACAGGGGCCCCTCTTCTAGTAAAACCCCAGCTATTGCATGGTCAGATGCGTCTCCAGTGGAATCCAATAAGCGAAAAAAATTTGGCCGTATTAACGAGGGTTTTTTTTTTACAAGAAAGTGTAAGACAGCTTTTGCTAAGCGGCCGAAAAAAGTGGCCGTAAGGCGGGGTTTCTCTGTACTTTAAGTGTCACTAGGAGGTGTGTGTCATAATAGCGCAGCGCTGTTGTTGAGGCCATGAGACTTTTAGCTGAGTTAAATGTTGTTTCGTGACTTTCAGAACAAAGAACTACAGTCATCTTTGGTAAGGTTCCCCAACGGCAAGACCGTTTTGGACAGGTTGTGACAGAATTTGGACAGGTATTGGCACATTCACAGGAAAGCGTTGCACTGCAGCTTTGTCGGTTGGAACTTGCACTTCTCTGATGGCGGCTACTTTGGCAGGATCGGGCTCCACCCCTTTATGGGTAAGCTTGTGCCCCATTAAAGTGACACATGGAGATTTGAACTGAAGTTTTTTTCGCGGAACTGTAGATCGTGTTCAGCACACCTCTCCAAGAGTTGCACCAGGTTTCGGTCGTGGTCGATGTCAGCGTCTTCCTTTGTGTCGCCCCACCCATACAATCAAATATCATCGGCGATGTTAATTACACCGCGTAGACCGACTAAGAATTCATGCTGCCGCCGCTGGTATTCCTCCGGACCAGAAGCAATACCGAACGGCATGTGGTTATAGCAATAGCGACCGTTTGGCCCCTGAAACGTCGTGAGTAGAGAGGAATTTCCATCCAGTACAATGGTTTGGAATGCTTCAGATATACATTTAGAGTGGTGAAGACTTTGGCTTTTGTTACTAGAGGAACCTTCTCTTCGATGGTCGGTATCGTGTGTTTGGGTCTCTTAATCGACTTATTTATGGTCTGGCTTGGGTCAATACAGATGCGAAATTTGCTGTTTGGTTTTTCTTTAACCAGCATGTTGACAGCCAATCTGTAGGTTGGGTAACAGGCCTAATAATCCCTTCTTCACAAAGCCTCTTCAGTTCTTCACTTTGCGCGGGCAGCTCGGCATGTTGGGACATATACAGGTGTAACAGGGGGGTCCAACGCAATATGCATAGGTGTCCCGTGGGGTTTCCCGCACCCGTTCTAAACTCATTGGCATACTGCCGTAAAATGTTCTTCGCCGTTAGCGAAGACGACGAGTATCCCCACCGCTTTCATATGCGGAGTCCTCCCCCCCCCCCCCCCGGGGTGATACGTTAAAAATATGAACTAAACAGAGACTGAGCCGAGTTAAGTTATGAATTCAATAACAAGATAGAAAAAAGTTTTTATCTCTGGATTTCAACGAATGTTTGGGTGAGTACGACCGAGGGACTATAAATGGATTTGAACAATCAACAAGAAGTTACCCTGGGTACCAGAGGTTTTTTCTCGCGTGCGATGGGAAGCTTCTTTTCCTCGGCCGCAGGCCGACACGTGTTCGGCCGAAGGCCGAAGACACTTAACCGAAACCGGAAACCGCGCATGAAAAGCCTCTGGCACCCAGGGTAACAAGAAGTTTAAGTAAACGTGAAAATATTTACTAAAAAGCAACGACACATTCCATAATTAACTAACCAAGCCTCTCTATAATTTCGAGTTTGCACTAAATCAAAAAAAGAAAAATACGAGAAAATAAGGTTTCTTAACAAGTTTAATTTTCTTTAACTTTCTTTTAACTTTCTTAATTTTCTTTTACTTACCGAACGCCGTGGAGCGAACCCAAACAGTTTTGTCAACTTCATGCGTCTGCTTCCGATCAGAGGGCAAGGCTAAATTCAAATCGAAGCGAAGAAAATGTGAATAAGTAAACTAATCAAATTGAAAAGAAAGATAAGTTTGCAGTTTGCAGGATTCGCAGAAGGGATGTTCTTTTTTTTTTATCTTCATTAGGAATTATTCCTTCTACTGCAATGTTCAAGCATGTGATATCGTTACTGTTTTTGGTGTGAATGTACGAAACATTAATCATATGATACACAAACGTATTGTGGATGAACGACTCAGGTTGGGCAAAAGTATTAGACATGGGTGGTAAAGGAGTTTGTCTTCCTTTTTACCGAGGAATCTCAGATTAATTTGCCGTGTGGAATGCATTAATGACATGACGCAATAGGCTTCATTTTAGTCTGTGAACAAAATTATTTGGTGTGACCATTCCAATGAATTAAGACGGAATCCATCAGTGGACAAAAAACCTTGTGATAAAACAAACTTCAAAAGCTTCAAATTTCACTAAATGAAATCTTACTCATGACGATTTTGTGTTTTCTTAAAAGTTCTGTGAAATTTTTAATTTATTTTCTCGGACTCCGATGGGAAATTGTCTTTGGTGTTATTACAAATAAATATTTACATCCATAACCCTTGAAAAGTGTTAAAAAGCGGGGTGCGGTATGGCCTAAAATAATGAGTGGTACAAGGTTTTTGTCCACTGAAAATTAAAATTACTCAATTTCCTGATGGATTCCGTCTTAACATCTTTGGCAGTGTTTTCACTTGGTACTATTTGCTTTTCAGTATTTTACAAAACGAAATTTGGAAATTTGGTTGAATTTTAACTTTGGCCACCTTTGGCAGTGAAAAGATTAAAAGTACAGTAATCCAGCTGTTCTGAAGGATTCATATTTAGCAATTATTTAGCCTGCGAGCAAGCTCTCCTATTTGGGTAAGCGAAGTGAGCCTCGCGAGAACGCGCGAGCGAGGGGGCCGAGGAAACGAGCCCGTCTGCTTTGAGGGCTGAAACAAGTTCTCGGTACCAATCTGATCCCCTTGAGAACCAAATTTGACACACAGACGAAGCGGGTGCCAGCTCAGCCTGTTATCAATCAACTTTGATTTCCGGAACGTCATTTTTCAGCCAATGGTATTTCCCTTCGTCTGGGCGAAGTACAAATGAAAATTTGTGAGGGATGGTTGCAAGCTCTCCTTTCGCCGGCCCCTCGCGGCTTCGCCGCTCGCTCGCGCGTTCTCGCGAGACTCGCTTCACTCGCCCAAATAGGATAGCTTGCTCGCAGGCTAGCAATTATTGGACGAGGTTGACTGGTTGAGCAAAATGTCGTGATTTCTCAGTGGCGAGCACATCAATTATTTCCCGAAGCCGAAGGCAGAGGCAAATAGTTGATCTGCGAGACAATGACAAATCACGATATTTTGCGATAACCGAGTTCACTAATTGTTCCAAGTTTGTTTTTTAATGAATGTCTTCGGAGAGCGAAGCGATCTGCCATCTACGCATGGGCAGGATATTATTTGCAGCCAAACACTAAAGCCAAACACAATTGAACGACATTGCGTGTGAGCAGACCACTAATTGTGGGCAGATTTTAGCAGGTCACGTGGTGGGCTTTCGGCCAATGAAAAGAACAATTTGCATCGAATGATAATAGCCTACGTTCGATATATTAAAATTCTAACATGACTCCGAGGCTTTCTGGTCTAATATGATTGCTGTCTGGGAAACCTTATTTACGATATCCGCCATCTTTGCACGGGCCCAAGGACTGATGGGTCAAAAACAATGTCACGTGGTTTGTCAGGGAACAAACAACCGATAAAATCTATCAGTATACAAGAAATCGTACTTGGTCAAGTTTGCTTGTTTTAGATAATAGAAAATGAAAGAAGTTTAATCTTAAAGAAAATAACGGCAAATTAAGTGTGGAGGTGATCACTGTGGCTTATCTGGAGCAAGAAACGCATACGCATAGCCTGCAGCATAAAAACCTGAGCCAACAGCACTGCAAGATAAAATGCATTACCTGCAACAGCAGTAAAAAAAAGAAGAAGTATAACGGAAGTTCCTGAAACCTTCATCTTCACTGGCTAAGTACTGCAATTAAAATAATATCAGTATATTAAGTTCAGTCAGATCTGTGTTGAAGAAGAAACACTCGTGCTGGAACAGACACGTTTGCGCTGAGTACTTTGTCACGACTGTTTGTTTATTTTAAGGACCCAATTAGAATATTACATAATGTTTCTGGTAGAACATTCTACAACAGGATAAGAAGTGGACAAACAGGTTTTTATCTTCGCATTATATAAGCAGTTTCAACATACCAGCCGTTTGTGGTCTTTTGAGTAATGGAGTTCTCTTAAGCTTTTGGTAGAAATTAATGTTCAAATTGCGTTTGCATTTTTCTTATGCGACAAAAAAAAAACTTAAAAAATAAGAAGGTTGGTTGAGTCTTTCCATGCCAAGACAAATTAAAAAACAATTTCATAACTTTGCTCCTTGCACCTATCCCCGGCCTTAGTCATGATGACGGCTGGCTTGCAATCGTTTCCCTAACTGATAGCTCATTCTCTCTTGTTTCCCTCCATTTGATGACTTTCAGCTTACTAATTTAAACTAAACTTTTATCAGCTTTACAATTTTTGGAAACAACAAATATCTCGTCAAAAATAAAAGTTCCAGAAACAACGTCTTAAGATCACATTAATCTCTGACAAAAAAAAATAATCCTCTAAAGATTTCGGACACAACATAACAAACTTGTGTGCATTGAATAAGGTGACGTGTAACCTTGGTATTGGTTTAATAATCGCCGTTTTCATGACTCAAATAAACGATTCTACAAGGTGATCTCAGCGATCAGCCTTGTATCCTTGTATGTGGATCTAAGATGGTTCAAAGAAGGACGAGCACGAAGTTTGTGAAACACAGGGGCTGTCGATACTGATTCGACGAAGTTGACCATAAGTTTCGCCCATCTTATTTAAGGCTCAAGTGTTATTCAGAAAGGTTTAAAAGCACGTTTACGGCAAACAACAATTAAAACGTTACATCGAAGTTGTTGACAATTTCTCAAATTAGGAAATAACAGATAAAAACTGTATCATTCAATTCTTATGGCTGAACATGACGTGGAGATACTAATTATAACGAACAATAACCCATAAGTAAAGGGGAAACTTTGTTTTTGTTTTAACCTGTTGCCAGATTGTTATTATTATTATTATTATTATTATTATTATTATTATTATTATTGTCATTATTATTATTATTATTTATTTTTTACAACAATTGCAAAAAAAAGAAGGTAGAAAAACATAACATAAGACTGATATAATAACGAAAAAAAAAACGAAGAATTAAAGGGAAACTTGGTCACGAGATTCAAAATGATTTGTGCATGCCGTACAAGTAAACCTACATTTTAAAATTCCTCTTTTAAATATCAATTCCATCTGTTGTCTCGATGTGAGGGTTCAACTACAAATTTTACAAATGAAATTTGAATTTGAGACTTTTTTACGATTAATTTAACTTTTTGGAATAGAATGTGCTTGGGCAGGTTTAAGAAAAATTATATCGTTTTCCTGAAAAATAGTTCACTGGTTTCTAACTAAGAGAAACGGAAAGAAGCCATAACCTAAAAAAAGGTAAAATTGTAATTGTAACGAAAAAAACTGTTTCATCCAACCACAAACCATTCATTTGGTAAAATGTATCTACACAACAAATATAATTACAACCCAATAGCCTGTTGCCAGTGAATATGAAGTGAATAACGCTTTGAACACTTGCTTAATCCTACTCGAGTGTTAATTATCAACTTACCAATGTGTGGTGCTTTGTCTTTGAACCTGAGAAACTAGCGACACTGAGAAAAGTCCGGCTTCTGTAAAGGTAATAAGAATGAGGTGACAAGTAGTTTTGCTATTGGTTAGCAATCAATGACTTCATATGATCGGATCATGGGATTAAGTTTCAAACTTCCAACGTGGTTAGCTAATTTTCACTAAAGAAGAAACAACGAGATTTGCTGAAAGAGCAAGGGTGGGGGAGTGACGATACAACCTGAAAATAGGTACGTTTAAGGACAAGATTGTAAAGCACTTTCAACAAATCTATCTTAACCAGACAAGATAAATTTGAAACCAAAATAATCAACCTAAAAATAAAAACGTTAGAGCACTCAGTCCGGTGTTACCTGTCGTTCGGAAGTTAGCGGGTGGTTCGGGGAAAAAATGAACCTCATTATTGGCCTTTTAAATATCAAATTCCAATCTTAAGCGGGTTTTGGAGGATCTTGAAGTAATGCGGTAATGCGGTTTTTTTTCGTTAAAATCAAGCGTTTTCTTCATTTGCATTTTGTGACTTATAGAAGTTTCTAAGAAAGTATCCCTCAGTCAGTTCCAAGAGTGCCTTAATAAATGCTCCCCCAACCACATCCCATCCCTTCATAAACACTTGTCGGGCAGTCGTCATTTTTCATCGGAAAGCTGTAAATTCCCTACGGTGAATGACACGTGTTGAAATTAAACTAAGAATGAACTTTGTTAATTACAAATTTATGTACTAAGCAATTCATTTTACAAAATCAAAAATGTATATGACAATTTTGGCAGCTCGTTTTGTCTTTATGACGTTGCTATTACCTAATTTATAAAGGTTTGTAGACGGCACTCTTGGTCAGTTTGCCTATCTTATTTAAGGGAAGTGCCATATATTCAGAAAGGTTAAAAGCTGGTTTATGGCAAACAACATATGAAAACGTCCGATCCAAGTTGACAATTTCTAAAAACAGGAAGTCAGCGTATCAAATAATTGTTAATTCTGAACATGACGTGGAAATACTAATTTTTATGTAGATATAACGAGCTACAGGCCATACATAAAGGGAAAACTTTTTTCGTTGTTGTAACCTGTTGCCAGTTTTTTCAATTATAATATATAGTTTCATTCACAACAACCGGAAAAAAAAAAGAAAAAGAAAAGCAAGAAAAAAAGATATAACGTATAATAACGGAAAAGAAACGAAGCATTAAAAGGGAAACTTGGTCGGGCGATTCAAACTGATTTTTGCATGCCGTAAACAGGAACATAAATTTTAAAATTCCTCTTTTATGAATCAATTCCATCTGTTGTGTCGATCTTGAAAGCCAGTAATCATGAGAAACGAGGCGACTGGTTATTGAAATATCAAATTGCACAAAAAGCAGGTTTGACGTAGTGTGGTGAGGGTTCAACTACCGTATTAAAGTTTCGCTTTTTCGATTAAAATAACTTTTTTTGGAATAGAATGAATTAGGGCAGGTTTAAGAAAAACTACGCAGTTTTCCTGAAAAATAGTTCACTGATTTCTTATTGAGTTATTCTATAAACTAAGTAAGTGTTAAAAAAATTCCTTTGTTTAACAATTCAACAATAAAATCTCTAAAACACCACATAAACGAACTGCAGAAAAGAGGAGATTGTAGAATTTATGCTTGATAAAAAATACTATCACTTGGTATTCGTGTTTCAAGGGCCCTCTTCGGGGGTTTTGTTACATTGAAAAACAAAAAATGTTTAGTTTAAGATGTTTCATTTCTTTTTTATTAATATTGGCACAATCTGAAATATAAGATCAGAGAAAGCAAGCGACGCCTCATCCTTGGAGACCCAAAGAGATAGTTATCGGGGTAAGAGAAAGCAGAAACGGGCGAAACAAAAAATTGGCAAAAAACTTATGTCTACCACGTTACAATGAGGGCATTGGCATTGGTGGAGTATTTAAAGGATATTTACAGTAATTTGACCTCGAAATATTTAATCTCAACTGCTAGTTTTGAAAACAGAGGTTTGCAAAGAATATTCCGTCTAATATTTAACTCTATATGGAAGAAATTTGTAAAGCCAGTTGGAATTGTTGAAGCAAAGTGACTCCAGTAAGTCTATTCTTGTGTCAGAAATTCAATATATTCTGTAATCAACAATTGTGTGTGGATCTTGATCCTTTAAACACTGTTTAAATAAGTTGAAATAGGGAATGCGGGCCAAGTGAGGTCGAAAAAGGCCATAACCTAAAAGAAGGTAAAATTGTAACTGTAACAAAGAAAACTGTTTCATCCAACCACAAAGCATTCAATTGGTAGAATATATCTACACAACAAATATTACAACCCAACAGCCTGATGCCAGTGAATATGAAGTATATAACGCTTTGAATCCTTGCTTAAGGCTTGTCCTTATACAATGGATCCTACTCGAGTGTTAATTATCAACTTACCAATGTGTGGTGCTTTGTCTTTGAACCTGAGAAACTAACGACACTGAGAAAAGTCCGGCTTATGTAAAGGTAACAAGAATGAGGTGACAAGTAGTTTTGCTATTGGTTAGCAATCAATGACTTCATATGATCGGATAACGGGATTAAGTTTCAAACTTCCAACGTGGTTAGCTAAAATTCACTAGAGAAGAAATGGGGGATGTGACGATACAACCTGAAAATAGGTACGTTTAAGGACAAGATTGTAAAGCACTTTCAACAAATCTATCTTAACCAGACAAGATAAATTTGAAACCAAAATAATCAACCTAAAAAAAAAACGTTAGAGCACTCAGTCCGGTGTTACCTGTCGTTCGGAAGTTAGCGGGTGGTTCAGGGATCGAAAAATGAACCTCATTATTGGCCTTTTAAATATCAAATTCCAATCTTAAGCGGGTTTTGGAGGATCTTGAAGTAACGCGGTAATGCGGTGATTTTATTAAAAGCCAGCGTTTTCTTCATTTGCATTTTGTGACTAATAGAAGTTTCCTAGAAAGTATCCCTCAGTCAGTTCCAAGAGTTCCTTAATAAATGCTCCCCCAACCACATCCCATCCCCTCTTAAACACTTGTCGGGCAGTCGTCATTTTTCATCGGAAAGCTGTAAATTCCCTACGGTGAATAACACATGTTGAAATTAAACTTAGAATGAACTTTATTAATTAGAACTTTATGTACTAAGCCATTCATTTTACAAAATCAAAAATGTACATTACAATTTTGGCAGCTCGTTTTGTCTTTATGACGTTGCTATTACTTAATATAATTTATAAAGGTTTGTAGACGGCACTCTTAGTCAGTTTGCCTATCTTATTTAAGGCAAGTGCTATATATTCAGAAAGGTTTAAAAGCTGGTTTACGGCAAACAACAAATGAAAACGTCAGATCCAAGTTGACAATTTCTCAAAATAGGACGTCAGCAGATGAAAACTGTATCAAATAATTGTTATTTCTGAACATGACGTGGAAATACTAATTTTTATGTAGATATAATGAGCTATAGGCCATACGTAAAGGGAAAACTTTTTTTCGTTTTTGTAACCTGTTCCCAAGTTTTTTTTGTTTTTTTTGTTATAATATATAGTTTCATTCACAACAACTGCAAAAAAAAAAAAGGAAAAAAGACAGAAAGAAAAAAAAGATATAACGTATAATAACGGAAAAGAAACGAAGCAATAAAAGGAAAACTTGATCGCGCGATTCAAAGTGATTTTTGCATGCCGTAAACAGGAACATAAATTTTAAAATTCCTCTTTTATAAATCAATTCCATCTGTTGTGTCGATCTTGAAAGCCAGTAATCATGGGAAACGAGGCGACTGGTTATTGAAATATCAAATTGCACAAAAAGCAGGTTTGACGTAGTGTGGTGAGGGTTCAACTACAGTATTAAAGTTTCGCTTTTTTCGATTAAAATAATTTTTTTTTGGAATAGAATGAATTAGGGCAGGTTTAAGAAAAATTACGCAGTTTTCCTGAAAAATGGTTCACTGGTTTCTTATTGAGTTATTCTATAAATTAAGTAAATGTTAAAAAAAATACCTTTGTTTAACAATTCAACAATAAAATCTCTAAAACACCACATAAACGAACTGCAGAAAAGAGGAGATTGTAGAATCTATGCTTGATAAAAAATACTATCACTTGGTATTCGTGTTTCAAGGGCCCTCTTCGGGGGTTTTGTTACATTGAAAACAAAAAATGTTTAGTTTAAGATGATTCATTTCTTTTTTATTAATATTGGCGCAATCTGAAATATAAGATCAGAGAAAGCAGGCGACGCCTCACCCTTGGAGACCCAAAGAGATAGTTGTCGGGGTAAAAGAAAGCAGAAACGGGCGGAACAAAAAATTGGAAAAAACTTATGTCTACCACGTTACAATGAGGGCATTGGCATTGGTGGAGTATTTAAAGGATATTTACAGTAATCTGACCTCGAAATATTAAATTTCAACTGCTAGTTTTGAAAACAGAGCTTTGCAAAGAATTTTCCGTCTAATATTTAACTCTATATGGAAAAATTTTGTAAAGCCAGTTGGAATTGTTGTAGCAAAGTGACTCCAGTAAGTCTATTCTTGTGTCAGAAATTCAATATATTTTGTAATCAACAATTGTGTGTGGATCTTGATCCTTTAAACACCGTTTAAATACGTTGAAATAGCGAATGCGGGCCAAGTGAGGTCGAAAAAGGCCATAACCTAAAAGAAGGTAAAATTGTAACTGTAACAAAGAAAACTGTTTCATCCACCCACAAAGCATTCAATTGGTAGAATATATCTACACAACAAGTATTACAACCCAATAGCCTGATGCCAGTGAATATGAAGTATATAACGTTTTGAATCCTTGCTTAAGGCTTGTCCTTATACAGTGGACCCTACTCGAGTGTTAATTATCAACTTACCAATGTGTGGTGCTTTGTCTTTAAACCTGAGAAACTAGCGACACTGAGAAAAGTCCGGCTTATGTAAAGGTAACAAGAATGAGGTGACAAGTAGTTTTGCTATTGGTTAGCAATCAATGACTTCATATGATCGGATAACGGGATTAAGTTTCAAACTTCCAACGTGGTTAGCTAAAATTCACTAGAGAAGAAATGGGGGATGTGACGATACAACCTGAAAATAGGTACGTTTAAGGACAAGATTGTAAAGCACTTTCAACAATTCTATCTTAACCAGACAAGATAAATTTGAAACCAAAATAATCAACCTAAAAAAAAAAACGTTAGAGCACTCAGTCCGGTGTTACCTGTCGTTCGGAAGTTAGCGGGTGGTTCAGGGAAAAAATGAACCTCATTATTGGCCTTTTAAATATCAAATTCCAATCTTAAGCGGGTTTTGGAGGATCTTGAAGTAATGCGGTAATGCGGTTTTTTTTCCTTAAAATCAAGCGTTTTCTTCATTTGCATTTTGTGACTAATAGAAGTTTCCTAGAAAGTATCCCTCAGTCAGTTCCAAGAGTGCCTTAATAAATGCTCCCCCAACCACATCCCATCCCCTCTTAAACACTTGTCGGGCAGTCGTCATTTTTCATCGGAAAGCTGTAAATTCCCTACGGTGGATAACACATGTTGAAATTAAACTAAGAATGAACTTTATATTAATTAGAATTTTATGTACTTGCCAATTCATTTTACAAAATCAAAAATATATATTACAATTTTGGCAGCTCGTTTTGTCTTTATGACGTTGCTATTACCTAATTTATAAAGGTTTGTAGACGGCACTCTTGATCAGTTTGCCTATCTTATTTAAGGCTAGTGCTATTCAGACAGGTTTTAAAAGCTGGTTTATGACAAACAACATATGAAAACGTCAGATCCAAGTTGACAATTTCTCAAAATAGGACGTCAGCAGATAAAAACTGTATCAAAGAATTGTTAATTCTGAACATGACGTGGAAATACTAATTTTTATGTATATATAACGAGCTATAGGCCATACATAAAGGGAAAACTTTTTTCGTTGTTGTAACCCGTTGCCAGTTTTTTTTTAATTGTAATATATAGTTTCATTCACAACAACTGGAAAAAAAAAAGAAAAAGAAAAACAAGAAAAAAAGTTATAACGTATAATAACGGAAAAGAAACGAAGCATTAAAAGAAAAACTTGGTCGCGCGATTCAAACTGATTTTTGCATGCCGTAAACAGGAACATAAATTTTAAAATTCCTCTTTTAAAAATCAATTCCATCTGTTGTGTCGATCTTGAAAGCCAGTAATCATGAGAAACGAGGCGACTGGTTATTGAAATATCAAATTGCACAAAAAGCAGGTTTGATTAGGGTGGTGAGGGTTCAACTACAGTATTAAGGTTTGGTTTTTTTCGATTAAAATAAATTTTTTTGGAATAGAATGAACTAGGGCAGGTTTAAGAAAAATTACGCAGTTTTCCTGAAAAATAGTTCACTGGTTTCTTATTGAGTTATTCTATAAACTAAGTAAGTGTTAAAAAAATTCCTTTGTTTAACAATTCAACAATAAAATCTCTAAAATACCACACAAACGAACTGCAGAAAAGAGGAGATTGTAGAATTTATGCTTGATAAAAAATACTATCAATTGGTATTCGTGTTTCAAGGGCCCTCTCCGGGGGTCTTGTTACATTGAAAACAAAAAATGTTTAGTTTAAGATGTTTCACTTCTTTTTCATTAATATTGGTGCAATCTGAAATATAAGATCAGAGAAAGCAGGCGACGCCTCATCCTTGGAGACCCAAAGAGATAGTTGTCGGGGTAAGAGAAAGCAGAAACGGGCGGAAAAAAAAATTGGCAAAAAACTTATGTCTACCACGTTACAATGAGGGCATTGGCATTGGTGGAGTATTTAAAGGATGTTTACAGTAATTTGACCTCGAAATATTAAATTTCAACTGCTAGTTTTGAAAACAGAGGTTTGCAAAGAATTTTCCGTCTAATATTTAACGCCTTTTTTATATGGAAGAAATTTGCAAAGCCAGTTGGAATTGTTGTAGCAAAGTGACTCCAGTAAGTCTATTCTTGTGTCAGAAATTCAATATATTCTGTAATCAACAATTGTGTGTGGATCTTGATCCTTTAAACACTGTTTAAATAAGTTGAAATAGGGAATGCGGGCCAAGTGAGGTCGAAAAAGGCCATAACCTAAAAGAAGGTAAAATTGTAACTGTAACAAAGAAAACTGTTTCATCCAATCACAAAGCATTCAATTGGTAGAATATATCTACACAACAAATATTACAACCCAATAGCCTGATGCCAGTGAATATGAAGTATATAACGCTTTGAATACTTGCTTAAGGCTTTTCCTTATACAATGGATTTTACTCGAGTGTTAATTATCAACTTACCAATGTGTGGTGCTTTGTCTTTGAACCTGAGAAACTAGCGACACTGAGAAAAGTCTGGCTTCTGTAAAGGTAACAAGAATGAGGTGACAAGTAGTTTTGCTATTGGTTAGCAATCAATGACTTCATATGATCGGATCATGGGATTAAGTTTCAAACTTCCAACGTGGTTAGCTAAAATTCACTAGAGAAGGAACATCGAGATTTGCTGAAAGTGCAAGGGTGGGGGAGTGACGATACAACCTGAAAATAGGTACGTTTAAGGACAAGATTGTAAAGCACTTTCAACAAATGTATGTCAACCAGACAAGACAAATTTGAAACCAAAATAATCAAGCTAAAAAAAAACGTTAGAGCACTCAGTCCGGTGTTACCTGTCGTTCGGAAGTTAGCGGGTGGTTCAGGGATCGAAAAATGAACCTCATTATTGGCCTTTTAAATATCAAAAGCCAATCTTAAGCGGGTTTTGGAGGATCTTGAAGTAATGCAGTAATGCGGCGATTTCATTAAAAGCAAGCCTCCTCTCCATTTGCATTTTGTGACTAATAGAAGTTTCTAACAAAGTATCCCTCAGTCAGTTCCAAGAGTGCCTTAATAAATGCTCCCCCAACCACATCCCATCCCCTTTTAAACACTTGTCGAGCAGTTGTCATTTTTCATCGGAAAGCTGTAAATTCCCTACGGTGGATGACACATGTTGAAATTAAACTTAGAATGAACTTTATTAATTAGAACTTTATGTACTTGCCAATTCATTTTACAAAATCAAAAATGTATATGACAATTTTGGCAGCTCGTTTTGTCTTTATGACGTTGCTATTACCTAATTTATAAAGGTTTGTAGACGGCACTCTTAGTCAGTTTGCCTATCTTATTTAAGGCAAGCGCTATATATTCAGAGAGGTTTAAAAGCTGGTTTGCGGCAAACAACAAATGAAAACGTCAGATCCAAGTTGACAATTTCTCGAAATAGGAAGTCAGCAGATAAAAACTGTATCAAATAATTGTTATTCCTGAACATGACGTGGAAATACTAATTTTTATGTAGATATAACGAGCTATAGGCCATACATAAAGGAAAAACTTTTGTCGTTGTTGTAACCTGTTGCCAGTTTTTTTTTTTTTCATTATAATATAGTTTCATTGACAACAACTACAAAAAAAAGGAAAAAGAAAAACAAGAAAAAAAGATGTAACGTATAATAACGGAAAAGAAACGAAGCATTAAAAGGAAAACTTGGTCGCGCGATTCAAACTGATTTTTGCATGCCGTAAACAGGAAAATAAATTTTAAAATTCCTCTTTTATAAATCAATTCCATCTGTTGTGACGATCTTGAAAGCCGGTAGTCATGGGAAACGAGGCGACTGGTTACTGGAATATCGAATTGCACAAAAAGCAGGTTTGACCTAGTGTGGTGAGGGTTCAACTAAGGTATTAAAGTGTCGCTTTTTTCGATTAAAATAAATTTTTTTGGAATAGAATGAACTAGGGTAGGTTAAGAAAAATTATGCAGTTTTCCTAAAAAATAAATCACTGGTTTCTTATTGAGTTATTCTATAAACTAAGTAAGTGTTTAAAAAATTCCTTTGTTTAACAATTCAACAATGAAATCTCTAAAATACCACATAAACGAACTGCAGAAAAGAGGAAATTGTAGAAGTTAATGCTTGATTAAGGAATATTACCACTTGGTATTCGTGCTTCAAGGGCCCACTGGTTATATTGAAAAACAGAAAATATTCAGTTTAAGATGTTTCATTTCTTTTTTATTAATTTTGGCGCAATCTGAAATATATAAGATCAGGGAAAGTAGACCACGCCTCATCCTTGGAGACCCTAAAGAGATAGTTGTCGGGGTAAGAGAAAGTAGAAAGTGGCAGAACAAAAAATTGGCAAAGAAATCGAAACTTATGTCTACCACGTTAGAATGAGGGCATTGGCATTGTTGGGATAAGGATATTTACAGTAATTTGACCTCGAAATATTAAATTTCAACTGCTAGTTTTCATGTAGATCTTGATCCTTTAAACACTTTTTAAATACGTTAAAATAGCGAATGCAGGCCAAAGTGAGGTCGGAAAAAGGTCAAATCCCAAAATAAGGGTAAAACCAGGAGCCTGGTATAACTGTAATTTTGACCAAGAAAACTGGATCCTACTCGAATGTTAATTATCAACTTACCAATGTTTGGTGTTTTGTGACCCTTTGTCTTCGAAACAAACTAGCGGCACTGAGCAAAGTCCTTCTGTAAAGGGGACAAGAATGAGGTGACTAGTTGTTTTGCTATTGGTCAGCAGTCAATGACATCATCATGATTGGTTGGATCAAGTTACAAATACTTCTAACGCGGATGAAACATCGGGATTTGCTGAAAGGGCCAGGGTAGGGGGATGTGATGATCCAACCTGAAACTAGGTACGTTTAAGGACAAGATTGTAAAGGAATTTCAACAAATGTATCCCAATCATGATCAGACAAAACAAATTTGAACCCACAATGATCAGCCTAAAAAAAAAAACGTTAGAACACTCAGTCCGATGTAACCTGTCGTTCGAAAGTTAGCGGGTGGTTCAGGGACAAATGAACTTGATTGGCGTTTTTTCAGTATCAAATTTCGGCAGTCCAAAGCAGGTTTGAAGGACCTTGAAGCAATACGGTAATGGGGTAATTTCATTAAAAGCAAGTGTTTTGTCCATTTGCTTTTTGTGTCTAATGAAAGTTTCCCAAACAATACCCCCACAATGGGGGTACATTGTTCTGCCGGCTTGCGTGACAATCTGTCATGCCTCGCCAAAATTACATTCTAGCAGACGCTCTTAGAGCTTGGTCACGCGTTTTTTCCCCATTGCGTGAACAGCCAAAAGAAGTTCAACGTCTATATAGAAGGGAGGCTAAAATTGTCCCCCTTTAGTCGTGGTCAAAGAAAGTGGAGATTTGCAAGCAAAACTCTTCGCATTTGCACTTTTTGGGCGTGAATATTCTCAGTTTTTGCCTTGGGAATTTATTTATGCAAATCTTGGCAACTTTTTGACTTCAAAACCAGGATTGGTAGCGAAACTTGCTCGTCTGACGTTAACACGCATAAGGGCCATTAAGAATGTGGGTAACAACTGAGCCGAGTTCTCCCTATCGAGAGTGTGCTGAGTACTGTCACTTTATAAGATAAACCTTCCTCTTCTTCCTCGCACAGTCCCACCTTTAATATCCCATAATAGTTTAATCTTCTCGGTGAAATCTTCGACAGAAGTATTGCCAATGCTTTCCCTTGTAAGCGTTCGGCAAGGGCGATAATATTTTTAATAAAACCCCAGGATTTGTGTCATCAAATCTTTTCATGAGCTTCTACTTTTTTTTTACATATACTATCGATTTTAATAATAATAATAATAATAATAATAATAATAATAATAATAATAATAATAATTATTATTATTATTATTATTATTATCATTTACTTATATAATTACATATCTTGGCGATTTTTTGAAAACCAATCTGACGAAATTTGCAGTCATTTGAGTGAAATGGCGTCAAAAGGCATGTTTCTTAAGCCTGAGAAGCTCGAAGGAAAAGGAAAGGAGAATTAGAAAGAGAAAAAGCGAGGAGAAGGAAAGGAGGAGAAGAGAAAAAAGCAATGGTTACACTTTTAGTTTTTATAATAGCTACTTTGGAGATAGTTTTTGGCCGAAAAAAACTGTTGGACGCAAAAGGTCCATTTGGCGATAACGTTTTCAAAAATCCGGCTAGATATATATATATAGCGCTATCCATAAAAATATAAAATGGCCTAAAGTGCTTCACAGAGATCAAAACCTGTCTTACAATATATAAACGGCTTATAATAAATAGACTCTAACTAAGCATTAAAAAGGTTCGAAAAACAAAATTTGCAACCAATGTTATTTAAAACTAAAACTAAAACCTACAGTTAAAAAAGGCTAGGTAAGCAAAAATACAACTGTTAAAAAAAAGTAAATACAAATCTCCAACCTAGAGCTAGAGAAGGCTAAAAAAACACAAACAAAAATCTAGAACTGTTTAAAAACATAATTGGCCTCGCGATCCGCCTGTTCATTCGCGCTTTTAAATAGGTAAGTTTTAACCTCTATTTTCCATTTGAAAAGTGGTAAAGGAAATTCAACAATGAGAAATTCTCCATCCTGAGCGGGCAGTGCTTTAACGACAAAGTT
This sequence comes from Porites lutea, assembly GCF_958299795.1. Classification (NCBI taxonomy): domain Eukaryota; kingdom Metazoa; phylum Cnidaria; class Anthozoa; order Scleractinia; family Poritidae; genus Porites; species Porites lutea. The sequence continues at coordinate 2,223,571 of NC_133213.1, forward strand.
GCCAAATACTTCGCCGTTCTGGGCAAGTTTCATTTCAGTCGTGCTGTTCATTTCTCACAAAGGAAGTCTCTTTAGCGTTGTCTATATGAACAAACTTGCGACAAGACCGCACTCACACGATCTTCGGTAGAACGTGTTGTGCTCATTCACAACCGGACTCGAAATAGTTGACTTCAAGATCGGAACGAAGGAAAATCGTCTCGGTTTTCCACTGTTCACCTAAACAGTCCCCCCGGCGAGCAGAGTCTCCTTTGATCTTTTTAGAAATATTTTGTAGGAAGATCGAAGGATACTCTGCTCACAGGGTACCTAAAACAACTTCTTGTATTAAAAACAAACGATAAATATCACAATTCGCTGTGTGGTTTCTCCGTGTCCAAATTCGCTGCATCAGCATTTATCATCAAATGATAAAAGTAGTTGATCGTTTTTTCGTAATTCTCAACGCTTATTCTTTCGTTAAAGCCATGAATGCGTTTAGCATCCTCAGGAGTTAGTACTGATGGCATAAACCTGTACACAGAATCGGTAAGCTCCAGATAGTGTTTGGTATCTGTGTTTGCAATCATAAGCCCTGTATAAATAACAACAGTAATAAAAATTTATAAATGCTAACGCTGGAAACACTGCAACATGCAAAGAAACTATTTTAATTGCAAAGTTGACACTCCAACAGAAGGGGATTTTTGCAAACTACATTGGTACAGCTAAGACGCGAGCCGCTATATCTTTTCAGGTAAGTGTACACTCGCCCTAAACAAATCTAACTGTTTTCAGTTGAAATATTAGCCTGAATGATTTTAAGTGCCGCGTGGTGTAGCTCCAGCCTTGCAAATGCTTTCAACGGTAGCTCCTTCGGCTGCCCCAAGACCTCATCAATACAAACGCGCATGTTTTCAAAAAGTGGCTGTGCGGTCAGTATAAGATTCGAGGAAACTACTTACCTACCCCTCCCTAACTCAACGTAAACACTAACTTCTGAATAAGAGCAAAATTTTGGGTTAGGGGAGGGCTCGGTGGGCAGTTTCTCAGAATCCCTCTCCCCTATCCTGCATGGGAGGCAGCGAAGCAGAGCGCTCAGTGCGTCGGACTCGCAATCCGGCGGTTCCCGGCTCGAGTCCCGCTCAGGCGACTTGCTAGATTTGTTCTCGGTCGTCCCCCGAGTTCAAATCCTCGGCCACGCTTGTAAATAGCCAACTGGTTGCCTCCCAGGGTTTTTAATCCTGTTATGTTCTATTTCCAATATTTGTTTCGAGGTATTTGAGTGGTGTGCCTGTAAACTGACTGGATAAGCTAACTGTACTCTCCACTAGAAACAAGCCTTCAACCTATTCAACCTTTAACCCTTACTTCTCGATAAGTGCAAAATCTTGGGTTAGGGGAGGGATAGGTAAGCTATTATGCTTAGTACCTAAGTAGGCAGTGAACCACACAGCAGCGGCAGCGCCCAACCTTGTTCCCAGGGTCCTCTCTTACTTGTACGCCGGACGTAGAAGAGGGGACTCTGGGAACGAGGTTGCGGCAATGTGCAGCTTACCTGGCGACACTCCGACTTCCGTAAACACTTGCCGCACGCTTTTGGATATCACCTAAAGAAATGGAAAAAAAAGAATACTTATTATCCGTTGAAAATTACTGGGCTATGCCTCCAGTAATAAAAAGCAAAGAACGATGACCATATAATTGTAACAGTCTCTTAATTTCTTGTGTAAATTCTCGATAGTAAAATCCTTTAGATTCGAGGACGATTACAAGTACGAGATTTGACTTTAAGTTTTTTTGGCTTATTCTCAAAATATAGACTCCCCGGAAAGCTTCATTTTACCATTTTTCACTAGAAAAGTTAGCAGTGTCATCTTTAGTGAAGGAGGCTAGCCCTGTCCCGATCGCAAAATGATAAACCTTCTAACATTTGATAACTTGTTTCCGCCACTTCGACATTCTCGTGGTAGAGTGACGACGACTAACACGTTTTCCCGCCAAAATGACGCTGATTCAATCGCGATTACTACTTAGAACTGTACCTGGAAGCCAAAAGAATGTTCGTCCCAGTTAGATACAGGAGAAGGTTCGCTCGACTGCATCACACGAATTTCAACTCGATCATCATTTATGCAGCGACGATCATGCTCAAGAACCTATTAAAACAGGAGACAAACTTGGCATCCTGTCATTGCCGTATTGACTAGCGCAACGCGTCTTTAGGAACACTCTGGAAAAACAACCTCGTCCCAAGTCAGGGATATGTTAAAACACCGTCTATTAAAGGGTTGATTTCCACTGTCGCGTAATAACATAGAGGCAATGTATGAAAGGTCGCACGTAAGCGTAAAAGTAGAACCTCGCTCAACTTCACGTTTAATCTCAAGACTTTATATCTTGCTTCTATTTTATTTACGTGATTAAAATTAACGTGCGTTAACGTGCGTCGCCAAAAACACGTCAGTGGAAATCGGCCTTAAGTGTAACGTAGCCTACGTAACAGACGTTCGACGGGAAGGGAAGGGGGATTTCGGGCTCCTCCCTCAAGCGCTGTCTCACGCCCAAATTCCCTATCCCTTCCCCTTTCGAACTAAGGCTAAGCGTAAAGCAGGCGAGTGAGTAATTCAAAAGTGGCGGCAGTCTTCTCAGCATCTGCAGGTAAACAAGGACCTCGGAGCATTCAGGGAAAGGTTGGCCGCCCTTGGCAGAACCGAATACGTCCCAGAAACCCAGGCAAACCCACGAAAGTAAGAAGGGCCTTCTGTCAAGGTGGGATGAGAGGAAAGCCTGGTTTGTTAATTTCTCCGAAATATATGACGCTCGACCACCTTTGTCTCACAGTTCTGTTGTTTAACGCATATTGTCTGCAGTAAAGGATAAAGTGTGGAAATATCATTTAAAGAAAAAAAAAAGCATGTGAAAAAGACCCCCAAATCGCCCAGCCCCCTGGAGACGAAAATTTTAACAATAAGCACACACTAAAAAACTTGACTCCGCGATATGGCCAGTGCCCTACACATGAGCAGGCAGCAGCAACTACGGACAGCTATTAACGGACAGCCATTTCGTCCTTGTTAGGACCCGACAGCATGATAGAGCCCAGTTAAGAGGGTCTCACTTGTGATCAAAGACCCCCCCTCCTCCCCCGAGTATAGAGTGTCGAGTATCGAGAGCAAGCTATATGGTAATTCAGAGTGTTACCTCACCTCCTCCAGAGTATTGCCAGGATGAACCCGGTGATTAACCGTCACGTTCGCTGAGGACGGTATCACATTTGCCTGTGAAAAATAATCGCAAGAAATTAGAAAAAAGAAGGAAAAAGTGGCACATTTTAAGTTGCAATCAATGGAAAAACCATTACAATCAAAGAGCCAAGAAGAGGGTAGAGAAGGCATAAGCTGGGATCGAGAAATCGCCACCTAACTTCGAGTCCCTAGTCATGATACCTAAAGATATTTAATTTTTCTATGCGCGTTGAACACTAGTTTACAAGCAGACTCTCGAGTTGGGTTTTGCGCTGGATACGAGTCTAATGTAACCCATGAATCTATTCAGGATCCCGTTGTCTCTTACTCGCTTGCTTGCCGCTCTCCTCATCTACAGGGGGAATGTTTCGCTGCTCGCGTCTCCCAGTCGCCAGGTAACGTTCCCGCACCTTACAAGAGAGTGCTTTGCCGGTAGCGTTTCTCATTTGCTACAAGACAGCCTGCAAGCAGGCTAGCGCTTCAAAGGCTACGGACGTTTCGCCCAAAAGTCGATTTGCCCGACAACGTTTCGCCCGGACTTAAGTCGATTCCCAAAGACGAAACACTCTACAACACGGTGAAAATGCTTATCAGAGTTATTTTAGTTAAGCTTGGATTTCATATGTGCAGTCCCTGTCTTTACGCTTGTTCCTTGTTTCAGGCTTAAAAAACGAAATTAAAATACACGTCAGGCGAATCGACTTAAGTCCGGGCGAACTCAGTACCCTAGGGCGAATCGACCTTCGGGCGAAACGATCTGATACCTCACAGGCGAGTGCGAATCGTGAGGGAAGCGAGCGGTTTTAGGCTTCCTGCCCCTTCCTCCGCTCCACTTTCGGTCTTCTGTCTCCAGTTGCGCTCAACTGTAAAAGATTTTAAAACAATGCTTGTTCTGTGGAATGATCTACGCATGGGTCTACAGCACTGTCACATACCTTTACCCCTGCATTAAACTGAGTAACAGCGGTTGTGGTACGGAGAAACGCATTAGTGGAGGGTTTTGACTCAAGAATTCTGTTAGAGAGAAATAATTGAAATGGGTACATAAAGCGTACCGTACGAACGTGAAGCGACATTTAGTCTTACCTTGGCAACGGAGCAACCGAGGTACCCTATTGTTTCGGTGCTTAGCCTGCGAAGTATTCGTTTCCGTTAATTTTAGCCAAGCGGGGGAAGCGCAGGAGAGAAGCAAGGCCGCTCCTACTGTTTTGCTCGCCCTCAAACGTCTTCCGTGTGTATTGTGCTGGGCTAAGAGGAAATGAAAACGACAGCTACGCAGGCTACTAGTGCTCAGCTCGGGTAAGACGAAAGGTCCTAAATTAATATTTAAGTTTCTTTATTTTTGTTCAAGACGTAAGCGTTAAAGCTACAGCGATGAATCTAAGCAATTAAAAGTTACTTCAAGGCTCCTTAACTCTGGCTGCTATTGGTTGATTTCCAACAATAATTATTACAACAACAAAAACTGGCAGTATTTCAAAAAGGCTTTATAATAAACTACTTACTTTGTAAAAATTGGACTAAATAGCCACAAGTTAGCCACTATAATCCTCATATAAACTGGAACCTGTAGAATAAGCGGATATTAGATTACTAAATTACTGTGAAGGAAATCACTATGTAATCGTAAAATGTCAGACTATAAACCATGGTATACCTTATTCTTCTTGGTGTGTTTAAATCACAAACAACAAATTGAGCTCAACATGATAATCCCTTTGCTTCACTTGCGTAGTGAAAGTCTGAAAAATTTCTAGCTCTTGCATGGAGACACTTTACTGTTACCTGAGGGGCAAAACTTTCAAACATTTCTCTGATTGGTCCAGATGACTCAAAGACAACTGGCATTGGACAAGATTCTAATCTGAACATAAACATAAACAAAAAAAACATGAAATTTACGAAAGAGTTAAAACGAAAACGTGATTGACTGAAAAAAAAATGGTCTCATTGACTGTCTGAGTAACTGTCTGATTGACAGAGTTACTTGCTGACTAACTGACTTCCGAACTGACTGACTGACTGGCTGGCTGAGTGACTGATTACTGATTGACTGGAGGATGCACTGAATGAATGACTAACTGACTGACTGACTGGCTGCCTGATTGAATGAATAGATGGCTGACTAACTGACTGAATGACTGACAGATCAACCAACTGACTGACTGGCTGGATGACTGAATGACCTGACTGAGTGACTGACTGGCTGGAGGACTGATTGACTGGCTGACCAACTGACTGACTGACTTACTGACCGGCTGACTGACTGAATGAATGGTTGGCTGACTAACTGATTGACCGGCTGGCTGACTGGCTGACTGACTGACTGAATGAATGGCTGGCTAACTAACTGACTGACTAGCTGACTGAACAATTGGCTGAGTGGATGGCTAGCTCAGTTGGTAGATGAAAAAATGGCCATACATCTGGTACAGATGAAATGACTGGTTAGCTTAACAAACGATAGAACAACACAGTCAACAGAAAAGCCACGCTCAAATGCTAGTACTCACTTAGCTACAGCATTTGACATAATTCCAATGCTTGATTCCCGTGGTGGCATTGATGAGTGGCCAGCAGATGTATGGACACTAAGTTGTGCTGTGATAAAACCTTTCTCTGCCACACCAATTCTAAGAATCAAAGATATCAAAAATAAGGTCTGTTATATGCAAGAAGCCACTGCCATAACCCATGCATCATGATGATTTCAGGTAAAAAAAATAACTTTGATTCACAATGACCCCACTGAGATTTATATGAGAGCAAAAAGACGTAGCTATAAATTTCTTAAAGAGGCAACTTGTGCATTTTACTTTGCATACTCACAAAGCAAAGGGAATTTTCATTCCCGGGACAGCATCCTTGACAATAACTGTCCCTTCATCAACTAAAAATTCCAACTCCACCTGTTGTGACTTTAAATGTGCTGCAATTTGTCGGGCTCCGTCATTCCCAGAAACCTATAGGCAAAAGATTACTGCATTTATCAAGAAGAACGGTACCCTTGAAAAAGTGTTGTGGTTCAATTCTATCCTTGGTTTGTTTTTCCATAATTTACGGTGATCAATGTATGACAACAAGTCTGTAACAAAGGAAAATAAAATTTAAGCCAAGGATACTTTTAAACCGCTGTGCTACCATGGAACAACCACCAAATCCCATTTTAGAATCTTTTTTCCACTTACCTCTTCGTCATGTCCATAAGCCAGGAAAAAGCTGCGTTGAGGTTTGTGTCCAAGATTGAGAAGAAACTTTAAAGCCTCCATGGAGCCCTAAACAACATTGCATACAACGTGGGAAACCCAGATTAAATCATTCTTGGTTTTTTTAAAAAATTCTGCTGTTACACATGCATTTTATGGAATGGAATTTGGAAGAAGAAGCAAGCAGTTAACAGCATAGGCCTGACTTTCAGGCACCCCTTTACTGTTATTGAATCCGCCACATGATATTTTTGCAAAAGGCCAAATTACGTCAACACAAGTCCCCAAACTTAAGAAGCCTACAGTCCTCTTGAGTTGGGATATTCAATTTTTTCTAGATCCTTTTATGATCATGTCAAAACTGCAGCTCTCCCTTTAGACATCTGTGTTGCGAAAACCGATAAAAAATGCTCTACAGGCCAAGAGAAGTAGTTTGAGTGATCAGGCTCAACTTCATTCATTGTTACTCATTATGGTTAAAATTAGTGGGAATTAGGTTTATTGCAGAGCAAGATTAATTACCATGACTCCATTTTTAACATCCAATGTTCCTCTCCCCCAAAAGTACCCATTATGGACACGCCCTTCAAAAGGCGGTACTTCCCAAGATTCATTGGTTGCTGGTACAACATCAAGGTGACTTGCAATGAGATAAGGTTTAAGAGAGGGGTCACTGCCTTTTACAGACAAAAGTAAGCTGTAATCTGCTATAACTTTATGTTGCACAAGAGGATGATTAAACACATCTGAAAATTCTGTTGGAGGAAAAAATTAAAGACACAAGTTGCAATATTTTGTAAATATTTATGAGGCCATCCATAAATTTATATCTTTTGAAAGTCATCTAAACCTGAGCGTACAAATCACTTGCAGCTTGTTAATAATCATTAAGCAAGTCCACTCAACTAGAAACTGGAAAGTAACTGGTTTGGGATTTTTTATTTTTTATCCACACCCCCCTCCCCCCTCCCCTAAGGATGACTGGAATCTGAACCCTCAAATTTCTGTCTGTGCGCATTGAAAAATGAAATCCGAAGGGTTCGTTCTTTGTCGGCACCTCGGAAAAAGTTGTGAAAATAAAAAATTATGGGTCAAAATTTTTTTCAGGTTCTTTTATGAAAAACTCGACCGAACTTTCCTATTGGAAACCCGTCATCCTTAGCGGGGGTGGGAGGGCAGATTAAAAATATCATGAAAAATGGCACGTCCCTTGAGAAACTTGACCTTAACTTATAGCTGTCCAAATAAAACTCGACACTCAACCCATTTAGTGTAGAAAAACACTGCCGAGGATAAAGTTTATTTTCTTACCTTGTAGGATAAATTCAAGAAATTTTCGAAGCTCTTGTCGATTGTAATTCCCAACATCATATGACACTGTTTTAAAGGTGATTGCTTTTTGAAATCTTTTCCTCGCGGCTTCGTCTGCGTGAATATAATCTAAATCGGTTGGTAGACAAGGAACAGCGGCTACCGGACGATAGGAAAACATCACCGTCCGTACGACGATAATCAAAACGACTGTGAAAAGAGCTGAGAGGAGAAAGTACGAAAATCTACCCGCCATGTTTTTTCTTACAGTTTTCTTCTTTGTACCAGTCTCCCTACATGTGACAGCTAGGTCACGCAACTAATACTTCTTGTTTTTGAGCCGCGTCACGCTATCGGACTGAAAAAATCTGCCACCTGTTGTTAGAAATATTTGTATCTCGGATTCTTGTAACATTTTACAATTTGAAGAACAACTGTTTAGCATATTCTTTATCTCGCTTCCTATGGTTTGTACCTCTCCTTTGAAAATCTCTTGATTCGCTCGCTCCCCCCTGTACAGTCGATAATCCCAGGCGACTGGCATTGTATATTTCTTTTTTAACAGCGGGTTCCATCTGTCGTTGGTTATCGACAGCACCTGAAATTTTGTAGTTCTTCTCCAACCATTTTCGAAGCAAAGATTGCTAGCCATAGTCCTAAGATCACATCGCTGATTGCCCCTTGGATCAGTGCAAGAAAATTGCATTAATCCAACAAAAACAAAACCCAACAACTCTTGAAAACACTCTAGCTTCACGCACATAATTCTGCTTTTGAAAAAAACTGTGTCTTAGTTTATTCACATTTGGCTAGAAACAATGTTTCTGTCCGCAATAGTGATTCCTTGGTTGTTAAGCTAAACTCTAACAAAAAAATCTGGGCATTTGTTTGAAAGTAAAATATTGTTCGAGTAAGCCCCTTAACTGCTGTAGTTAAAACGTGAAAGTTAAAATCCTTTTTTTTTTCGCCGATCAACGGCATCATCAGGGATAAAAAATACTCCGTGTGGGGCTATATATTCATATATAAATTGACGTATAGTAAAATGTGTGAAAACTGTAATAATGGGGTAAACTGAGGTCAGGCTCTATTTTCGTTTCGCTTTTAAAAAACATTCCGGCGGGCAAGGCAAAACGAAAATAGCGGTAGCCGTTGGAGAGAATGTATGAGAACGCTAAAATTGGGCCTGATCTCAGGTAAGAATGGGGCGAAGTACGTGTAAGAGGGATAACAATACAAATCTGAATAAAGTACAACGATCTAATGGACGAGTGTCACAGAACAAAGAGCCCGGGGAGGGGGGGGGGGGGGGGGGACTCCGCAGATGAAAGGGGTGGAGATGCTCGTCGTCTCGCTTAGGGGTGAAATTTCGGATTTTGATCTCATTTAGGGTGTTTTTGGCAAAACGCCATCATATTTAGCCGTGAAGGTCTCGTTTATGGTTGCACGCGAAAAAATGTAAAAATATATATTTGATATGTATATTTTTAATTCGTCTTATTTACTCCATACATATAATCCAAGTTTTCTCATTTGTCTGTGTTTTAACATGGTCTCTTTTAGGGGTCAAAAAAAAGCTTGGGCCACGCCCAGATCGGTATCCTTTAGGGGCTTAATTCAAAATTTTCGACGAGCATCCCCACCCTTACATATGCGGAGTCCCCTCCGGGACAAACAGGAACAAAAATAGAACAAAGCAAAAATATTACAGCTTATTTAAGCTTAAAGTAAGCTTAATGAAGCAGGACTGAAGGCAAGACTACTTGCCAGGGAAACAATGATTTATTCCGAATAAATCAGCAGTGTCTTTCCCTGCTCCTTTAAAACGGTTTTGATGACAGTAAAACTATAAAAAAAAAATCAAAAGAGAAAAAAATGCCTAGTTGTCGAAGAGTAACTGCTTCTTCGGAGACTACAGTTCTACTGCCCTGCGAGAGAGAAGTGTTCAGCAAAGACAGCGAGGGGGTGCTTCGCTCCCCTTTTCGCACCACTTTCCGCCATCTGAACGCCTCCAAGAGGCTAGAAATTAATAAAAGTCCGGTCTCGGGTGAAAACGAAAATAAATGTTCAGCTTTAAACAACAAGAGAATAAATTTTAATTGATTGCTTCACAACAGACCAACAGAAAAAAAAAAAAAAAAAAAAGACCTAAGAACCTACTGACATATTGCATATTTAAACAGAAGATCTGGAGTATCTGCCTCAAGCTGCATCCATGAAACAGTAGGATGTCACGAGTATTTGTCTTTAGTCAAGAGAACTTAAGTTCTCTTGCTTCAGAATGTATTAGATATATGAGCTTGTATTTTTTCACTTAATACTGATTTAATTGATTTTACCGTGTACTGAGCACACTCTTCACTCACAAAAAATAAATATAATAATGCTGTCATTTCACATCAGCCTAAGAATTCAAGTATAAAATTGTTGGACTAGTTATTTAAGTGTTCATGGAACCATCGAGCAATGTTAATGAAAGCGTCGCTTTCCGTCTCCACCCTGCTTAGCGGGTGATTATCCTCTGAGTAGGACAGCAACCTGAAAATAATGAAAAAACGCTGTGAGATTCGTGTTCAAGTATAGTCTCCCTCGCAGCCGTTTTTAGTATCGTCACGCAACGCTCCTCCCCACAAAGTTTGTGGGGAGGAGCGTTGCGTGACGATACTCAAAACGGCTGCGAGGGAGACTAGTTCAAGTACTATCAATTTTAATCCCTTTACTTTGAAATTATTCTTCATGTTTCGTTCCTTCGTTGGCGCTTTCACTCCTTCCTGGTTCAAAATTTTTGCTAACAACTGATGTGGCAAATTAATTTAACCCTTTCAGGTCCCACTATACAAATACAAATTCTCCTGAATAATCTCCAGAAAGCTGCCTCCGAGCGCTAACTCCTTGTCAAAACAGATTAAAAAAATATAAATTTGCAATTATAACTGCCCACCAACCCCCGTGGCAGAAATATGCCAGACTGCAAAACAGTCCGTATTTTTGCGTATTCAAGTCCAACAAAAAGTCTAGAACGAGGCTGAAAACAGAGAGCGAGACTGGGGAGAGACGCTAAAAATACGGTTTTTTTTCTCCCTTTAATGATTTTGAGAAAACAACCGAGTGTTTTTCAGTCTAGAAATATGGCAACGTGAACAGTAGGCTATCCATACGATAAATCATTTCGTTTTCTTTTTCACCACGAACGTTTTGTGTCATAAACAAGATAATCAATGAAGACCTTTCATCCGATACGACTTTAGACATGGTTTTACTTTGTTGGAACACAGTTGCCTATTTTTGCGCTCACCTAGTATCAGTTCCTTGCGCTTTTAGTAATTTATAGAACATCTTTCCTTGACTGGAGGGAACTCGAAGATCTTTTTCTCCCACCAAAATTAATGTAGGGGTCTTCACCTATAATGTAAAGGAAAATGTTACTTTAAGAACCACAACATGTTTGGAAGAAAATAGGATAAAAATACAAACAGTAGTAATCGTCACCATTCGTCACGACTGAGATGTTGAAAATTCGAGATGTTACCGGGAAAGAAGTGGAACATTCAAGATTGTGGTGACAAGATGTTGAAAATTCAAGATTTTCCCAAGCAAGGTGATGCGAATTCACTATTTGCCTCAGTTGCACCTTCACCAACCCCTTCCCCCTCCACACACACCCCCTCCCCCCCAAAAAAGCAACAAATCTTCACTTCTTTACCTTTTTTACGTGACTAATGGGCGAAAACTGAAGCATTTGCGTGAGCATTTGAGGAGTCGGTGTGCTGTCGTGACTAAAATCATGCCCTGCTTCGAAAAAGCACCTGAATAATGACAAAGAACCGTTTCAACAAGACTAAGCACAACTCAATGAATCAGTAAAATCCACCTTTTTAAAATAGGACGGTTAAGCAACAAAAACGGGGAAGGCAGGGGAAGAATCCAGAAAAATTCGCCAACATTTAACTAAGATTTGATTAATTTTGGAACAGCGCGAATTCAAGTTTTAAGTGAAATTTTCGCTGCTGTATCCTGCAGAATAGGCGTTATTTTTTTCGCCTTTTTTTAAGCGAGGGGAGGCAAGCGCGAAGCGGGCGTGGGCGTGGAACACGACAGTGGAAGGCATACGTGTCTCGCGCTCCAGGCCCACTTCGTGCTCGCCTTAAAAACGCGCCAAAATAGCGCCTGTTCTCCAGGCTATCGCTACCGTCATCGTCTTAGTTACCCCCGGCGAAAAAAAGAGAGGTCCTGGGAATAAGAACAAAAAGTCGAGTTGACAAAACACCTAACCCGCGATCAGGCGTTATTTTTTTTCGGGGAACGGGATAGCGCGAAAGTCAGCGAACGAGGAAAGGGGAAAAAGAGAACGCCGTCCTTTTCTCCTCGCCTCCAAAGCAAAAAAGGAAGAAGGACCGCCTGACCGCAGCTTACCAAAAGCTTAAAAAAGCCACTGAGTACAAATGAGTAGTGTATACTGACTTACCAATCCGGAATATCTGAAATGCTTGCCATGGCTGGAACCAAGAATAAAGAAATGGTGACCTAAATCGTAACACTGGTAATAGTTGACACTAACTCTGCCCCCGCTCTGTTTGTTGCCGGTCAATTGTATCCTTGGTCTTTGTGTAGCTCTTTGAAATATACCCGCGATTCATTTTAAAGATTTTCACACAAGATACTACATACAAAAGGGGAGATAACAGCAGGAAACGCAGGCTTCAGCTTTGATCAAAACACTCCCCGACGTTTCGAAAAATTTTTTCACACTAGCTTTCTAGTCTTTTCTTTTTTCCTTTTTTTTTTAATTAAACCAGCATTAAAGACAATACTTTGCTTTTCAAAAGCTTTATAGGAGGACATACATCAGCTTAGAATTTAAAAGAATTGCCGGCGGCCGCTCAAAAAGAGCTACTACGCACTTTACTCAATGCGAAAGTGTAGCCACTACTCGCAGGGTGTAGCAATCGTCCATCTTTCTGCTGAGAAAGAACAGGGCGCGCGATGGAGACACGAGAAAAACACATGCGTGTCTCCCTCGCGCACTCCGTTCTGTCTTGCGCCCATTATTTCAAGCGCCTTCTACGCAGGCTACCTGCTTACCAGCTACGTTGACCACTGGGTTCCTCGTGGCAGCAGCCCTGTAGAAATCCTAAAAATGGAGAAAAATAACGTTTTAACGTGACGTCACCTCCGTCATATTAGGGAGCTTTAGCAACGACGACGGCGACGGCAACGAGGACGTCAAAAAAGCAATAGGTTTATTACACAAAACAACAACTTTGTACGTGCATCACGCTTTTATGTACATTTCTTTACCGTCCTTGCACGACTACGACGTGAAAATGCCTAATTACAAGTTTTATGGAGGACGTAAACAAGCGACGACGAATCTCTTTTTCACTCTCTAAACTTGAGTGCGGTCCTCAAGAAATCAACTCCAGGGAAATTCGCCTACACCTGCCATTTTCAGCAAATTGGAATAAACGCGACAAAGACTGAAAAAACGGGTATTCTTTTTAAAACAGACGTTTTCGCTGCCGTTGCCGTCGTCGATGCTAAAGCTCCCTATTGGTATCGAGAAACAATGAAACGGCGGCCATATTGGTGTCCCAAACCAAATCTACGGGAGTTGAATTTTTTTCTTCTGTAAAAACTTTCTTCTGCTCCAATAAACTTTCATAGCTACTGGCCACGTGAGTGAAAACACGCTATAGTTTATTATTTCACACGGTGATTTTCTAAGCTTACGTTTTGAAAACGAAAAATAATGATACTAATAACAAAAAGATCCACGAGGCAACAAAAGTCAAGTAAATGCAAACAAACGTTTCCCTAATACAATCCACACGATTTAGTCGATACCATCTACTGATATTATGACATCATCACTCAAGGGAGATCATTCCCGAAGATACTCGGAAATTTCCCGAATACTTTCCGATCAAACGAAACGTTCGCTCTTACCGGGTATTGACCAATAAGGTGTGTGGTCAGGAATCCCCCGTGGGACCCACCCATGACAAACACGTTTGACGTATCTACCTCTCCGCTTGCCAAAACTTTCACAGCAACACGCTAAAAAAAAAAAACAGACACGTTTTCAGCGATTAAGAATAAAATTAAACAAAAATTACTTTCGTAGTATGCCGACGCTCTAGACATCTATTCATCACATGTACGATACATTAACAGCAGTATTTTTAAATGGTACTACTTATTCAAGTGTATTGTTTATTTTTTCTTTATATTTTATCACTTATTCCTAGCTTTTGAGTTTGTGGATTAAATGCTATGGTGTTGACATTCGTATGAAACCTCATCAGCTTCTCAATCAGCAGTACTTTCACACGGTACCAATAATTAAGGAAGTAATTTTAACTTTTGAGTCTGTGGATGAAACCCTATGATGTTACCATTCAAATGAAACCTCTTTAGCAGTACTTTCACATGCTACTATTTATTTAGAACGTAATTCTAACTTGTGAGTCTGTGTTTGAAATCCTGTGGTGTTACCATTCAAATGAAGCCTCTTCAGCGGTACTTTCACATGGTACTATTTATTTAGTATGTAGTTCTAACTTGTGAGTCTGTGGATGAAACCCTATAGTGTTACCATTCAAATAAAACCTCTTTAGTAGTACTTTCACATGGTACTATTTATTTAGTATGTAGTTCTAACTTGTGAGTCTGTGGATGAAATCCTATGGTGTAACCATTCAAATGAAACCTCTTCAGTAGTACTTTCACATGGTACTATTTATTTAGTATGTAGCTCTAACTTGTGAGTCTGTGTTTGAAATCCTTTGGTGTAACCATTCAAATAAAACCTCTTTAATAGTACTTTCACATGGTTACTATTTATTTTAGTATGTAACTCTAACTTATGAGTCTGTGGATGAAATCCTACGGAGTTAAAATTCCATTCATGTCCAATACCGTCGACATGATACGAGTGGAAAAATACTTTTCACAACTTGTACGAGCGGACAAGTTGTCTCGACTCGACATACAGAATTATGAAACCACTTCAGCAGTACTTTCAAATGGTACTATTCGTTCAAATGAAAGCTAGTGAACAGTACTTTCACATTTGTTTTTCAATACTCCACAACCTCTAATGCAGAAGTTTCGTTCAATTCTGGTGTGTTTCAAACCTGAACATCCTGGACATCTTGTGTTCCTACATTTCCGGGAAGTGAGTGAAGAGAGGACTGACCAAACCCTAAGGATCCTCGATAGTTGACTAAAAAATGAATATGTATTTTTAAAGAAAATGTGGATAAAATCTGCCAGAAACTTGGTAAAAATACTGGTCTTTAAAAACCCATGTAATACCCACCAATTAAAAGAAAGATATTACTTTATAAAACCCTTATTAAAAAGGCTAATCTAAAATCAGAAATTCTGAATTAAAATGTCCATTAGAAGCGTAAAGGAGCGGATAAAGTTTCCGGCCATCCAAGAATCTGACCGGACAAAGATTACTTTTAACCGGACACTGCCCGTTGACCGGCCGTTATTTTAAGCCCTGTTACAAATACGAAATCTCGGTATTAGAGGGACAAGTATGTCCATTAAATATCAGAAATTAAAGATAGATTAGTCTAATTCAATACTTAATGGTTTACACTACGTGCAAACGGACGCAACAACTCTCAACAATGTTGGGACTTCTTGGCCAACAGTGTTGTGCCAGTTTGCACGGGGCTAAAAGTTTGACTGGTTTCAAACTTTGCGCAACAACACGCAACAACACCCAACAACACTCAACAGGGAGTGCAAACGGACGCAACATGTAACATCCAACAATGTTGCGTCCGCTTGCATGTAGCTTTACTTACCACTTAAAATCGCGAATCCAAGTTTACAGAAACAAGCAATATACAGGGAAAAGTCTAAAGTGTAGGCCGTGTGTGGTCCACCATGAGAAAAAACAACCAACGCAGGCTTCTTGCTATCTTTCATTACAGGCTTAATCAATACGGCTTCGTATTCTTCTTGGAAATCTGTAAAATGGACGAGAGTAGAGCGAAATTAAACAAAATTAACTTTATTTGTGCTTGACAGTGTCCATAGCACAACAGCTAGTGCATCTAGACTGTTTAATATACAGTGCAACCACGACAAAGAAGAAGGAAACGAGAAAATAAAAAAGCAACGAGTTTATGGGGTGTTCGAGCGGCTTGCTCGCTATGCGAAGGTACCGAGAGTCGACTTTTCGTCGTTACTTCTAACTCTTACTCCTTTTAACTCTCCCTACTAACAAGTTAAATAATAGCAGTTTAACTAAATTTGAGAGCTAAGCATAAATTTAAGTAACAATTAATTCATAAGATAGAAACAGGAAAATACCCAAGTGGACAAAATCCTGACTAACCTTGATCAACTTAATGAAATAAAAGCGAGACTAAAACATGGGACAAATTTAAAAATATCCTTCAAAATATTTCATAACAGGTTTAACAAGCGAACAAAAACGAAGATGGTGCAGCATACATTTTTGGCAGATCTCTTTGCGATCATCGCACGTCTAACGTTGGCGAACTTGATCGCAATGGCAACGCGATCATCCTGAAGGCAAGATGAAATGATACTAACCTGATTGCTCACTGGGTTTACATGTCATCAGCGTCCAGGTGATTTCTTTCTCAAGATTTAGGTCTGAAGACTGAGCTATAAGGAAATAGACAAAGATGAATAACAAAAATACTTAGATAAATATTTAATACACCCATTTTGAGATTGAAAAATATCAGGTATTCGAGTTTCATGCACTAGGTGATTAGCAAGCCAAACTGTGCGAGAAATTCAAGTAACGTGAGGTCTTATAACTTATCAATTTAATTGATCGAAGGAAATATCGATATATCATTATTACCAACTGCTATCCAAGACAGGCCGGACTCCGGGACTTCATCAGGCAGGGTTGCTACCATCTAAAGAAAGGAACAACATTCAGTTAACAAGTGAACCATTAGTAAAGGAGACGCGTTTTTATTCCAGTACACTAGCTGTTATTGTAGTCCACATACATGTCTTTCTGATGGTAAGTACCTAAAGCCTTTAAGAAAAGAAAGCTAACTTCTCCCTTCCACCTACCAGTCTCGGAGGAGAGTTTGGCGCCGAATGTGAAGCTAATATGATATCACTGTTGACATCAAGTAGGCTCCAAGAACCAGGTGCTGAAATAAAAAAAAAATTGAAATCAGAAAAACAAGCAGTAACAAAGCTTCAACATCAAGGGATGGGTTTATGAATGTCTCTGGAGCATATGAATCGCCTGCACACTGGAGGAGTGGACAATGTCTTTCCATAATAGGTTGGGCATCTATGATCGAACAAAGAAAGTAGCTATGTATTCCAATGAAAGGGTAGTCTACTTACCCGTTGTTAAGTCAGTCACTGTCTTGTTGGTACAGTTGACAAGAATAATTTTCTAGAAATGAGAAGAAAACGCAAAAACGTAACTAAGGTAACGTAAAGATGGTAAACACCCACTTAACTTTCAATATTAAAAGCCTTAAAGAGGCGTTAATTTCGTGGTGTCGTTACCTTTGAAGGATGGTTATTTATGGGGTCAGAGCGTGAACGGTTAACGTTTTGCACATCATGATAAGAATATTGCCAGGACAAATGTAGTTAGAAGACAATTTACGTTTTATATTTGGTTTCTTCATTCCATTGTAAAACTCTTTCTGTCTCTCATCATTAAAACAAAGAGATCCATCTTTATCACCACCATCATCATCATCATCATCATCATCATCGCCATTATAATCACTGTCCTTCCCGTTACCGTGACCATGTGGTTGCTGTTATTGATGTTATTCTAATCATCATCGTTATCATTACTGTTGTTTTTATTATTAGTGAAAACCATTTAACCTGAGAGCTTCGCCATGGAGTACTAATTGCGACAGCATTTCCTTCTTTTGTCCAACAACGCTCTGAGAGACCTCGACTATAAATGCCTGGAAATCCGCCTCCTGTAAAAGATGTTAGCGCGTTGTAAAATAACGTTGAGACAAAAGTGAACTAAGTATTAACCTGAGAACTTCTCCAGACAGTGCTAAGGACAACACGGTCTCCATCTTTGCTCAAACAACGCTCTGGAAGACCATCCCATATGTAAATCCCTGCAAAACCACCTCCTGTAATACGTGTTAAATAATAACAAAGTTAAGATCCAGGGTTCACTTTCACATACAAACAACGGTACATGTGGGTTGTGGCTAAACGTTCCTTTTACCTTCCACGGGACCCTCGATAAAATTAAAATATTTTACAGAATACAAGGGGAAGATAGGGGTGGCAGTGAGGGGGGGGGGGGGGGGGGGGCGGAGATTGGAATGACACTTTGAAACCTCAGACCTATCAGGGCCACACGGGATGATGCAGTAGTGACAGCACTAGTCTTCAACCAATGTGACCATCCCTTGAGCCTTCCTGCCGCCGCCATATTGGAAAACGAGAAGGCCCTGGGAATGAGGTTGGCCTGCGTTCAAATCTCCAAGGCAACACCATATAAGGGATGAGTTAGTTGTTAGTTCCCTACTCTGCTACAAGAGGTCTTCTCCTGGTAATCCGGTTTTCCCCTCTCCTTCTCAAACTCATTAATAATTCATAAAGAAAATTCAAAGGAAATTAATGTTTAATGAGTGTTTGGATATCAGATGAAAAACTGCTCATTTTTGCATCCTTAATTTCTCCTTCAAAAATGATTTTGTTTGAGAAGAAATATCAAACATTCGACACAGTGTTTCATCACCAGATGAAACACCTCGAAGTTCGTCAAAAATACTCCGCTGCGCGTCGTATTTTCAACTCTCTTCTCGGTGTTTCATCTGGTGATGAAACACTGCATCTCATGTTTGATATATTACTTAAAAACCTACCTATGAAAGTTTTATCAGCCAATCACCTTATTAGTTGGGGACAGTTAGTAGGGGTCATGTGGTAGCTTCTCGGAAGAGAAGTCACCAATGGTGCGCTTCCCTGGGCCCAAACAATACTAAAACAATTGGAAGAATGACATGTAATTGTTTCCTGCGAACAAGTGGGAGGGCTCTTACGAGCAGCTCCTACACTACCCCTTAGTGGGCCATATGTTTATCAGTTCTTGAAACTGTCCAGTTTCACTCTCTCTAAACAAAATTACGTTTTTAAGCTAAAGAAAACACTGACATAAAAGCAAAAGAATACTAGCCTGAGTATCAGGCCTTCCTAAGGGGCTAGGGGAGAGGAGATTTCAGACAGATCTCTCCCTTTTTCGCTTCCATCTTTCCCCTTTTCCCCCAGAAACGTCTGATACTCAGGCTAAAGAATACAGACTGGAAAGAGATTTCTTACTTTCTGGAACGTCCACAACATCAACGATCGTCGACGTAACTTTCGATTTCCAGTCATACTAAAACAAACATTTTAACGCAGTCATTTAGTTGGTGAAGTATAAAGATTTGTCTTGAGGGTAAACAAACAAGGACAACAAGGAAGAAAAGAAACACAAACCTGCATTAACCTTCCGCATTTGCAGTGCGCGCCACCGACATCCAAGGCAATGTAAATCTAAAAAGGGAACAATGGAAAAAAAAGAAAAAAAATCTGTAACATTGACAAAAAAACAGAGCGAAACAGTGCCTTGTTTTTCCGCAAGACCTTAGAGACGAACCGTCTCTCTATGGGTACCTGCGGACGCAGTTTTCGTCGCGCGTTTTCCATCACAGTGAAAGAAAAAAAGACAAGGAATTAGACAGCTGTGTTTCCTAAACTCGTCACAGTGAAAGTAACTTATTTATTACTCAATATACTGATCGACTCCAAGATCTCGTAAATGACACTATTTTTAGGTGAAACTCCGTGAATCTTAAGGGAAGTAACTCCCTTTGGTTCAAGTCGTAAGAGACAATCAACCTGTACCTACCAATTTATCTTTGGCGTGGTTAAAGCGAGGAGAGTGCACAGCATACTTGACATCAGTCAGTTGTTCTAAATTAATGAGGAAATAGATTTACCGATTAAAGTTAAAGCATGAAGTCATCCGCAAGATATTATTAAAAGCGCTGGGGCCCGTTTCTCGAACGTCCCGTTAAATCAAATATTCAACTAAAAATCAAAATCTAATGAATAGAAGCGCGGGTCCTTGCCAAGTGAAACCAGTCCAATTCTTTTCGTTAACTGATAGTTTTATTGCAAAACTATTGAAAACTCTATCCAGTTTGTAAACAACAACAGCTTTCCGAGTTCTTTAATTATCGAGGCTTTGGAGAAACGGGCTCCAGATCTCTAACGCAGTCAAATTCTCTGAGTCGTCAAGGAAAGCTTCATGCCGAAATAACACGGCCGGAGCCTTGAACCACGACCCGACTTAAGCAACGGTTAGGTAAGCAACCTGGTTTCTAGACTAGAGGCCTCTCGAGGGACGAGTGAAGAGTAGAGAGGAGAGTGCCTTGGGAACGAAGTTTCTATGTAAAAGCTGTGGTATTGCTCGCAGAGTTTTTCTTAGCATATAAAAAGATGGTCTCATGTGTACGTTTTTTTGATGTAGGCAAGAAAGAAGGTAAAATTCTAGCCTGTAATTCTTGACGGGTCTCAATTCTTAATGATTGCATGCTTACCTAGACTATTTGCTTGATCCAAAGACAAAGAAAACAACGCGCTTCTGAAAAAAAAAAAACAACAACAAACAAATAAACAAAAAACAGAAGTCGCCACGTAACAACTGAATGAATTCGGATGCAGTAAAACCTAAGAGAAAAAAAAGACACCGAAAAATGTTCAAGTGATTTTGTCAGTAAGTTTTGAGTGTTTGGAATTTACAATTAAGAAATAATAGGCAATATGAACGGAAGCTATGGGACCTAGTCCTTTTAAGCATTTAATATTATACACTTAATGTTAACTGTTAACAGAGTTTCGAACATTATTGCACAAACATTAAATTTCCTAGGTAAAAACGTGTTTAACTTCTTACTTTCGTATAGGGCAATAGATAAGACCAAGCTTGTAAGGCTTATTAAACCAACCAACGAATACAACGCTGTTATCATCTGGTCCCCAGCATGCCTAATAAAAGAATGTTTTCATATTATTTCGGCTCACTGATCGTCTATGCTCCCTTGCCTAGTCCATGTACAGCGCCTTCCCAAGCCTTCTCGGGTAATGCATTATAAACACTCGCTTAGGCCAGCGTGGAAAGAAAGTAGTGTCCATGTACAGCGCCTTCCCAAGCCTTCTCGGGTAATGCATTATAAACACTCGCTTAGGCCAGCGTGGAAAGAAAGTAGTGTCCGATAGACCGGGGCTAGTGGATGTTGTAATCGGGCTAGTGAATTCCTGTTTTAACTTACCCGACGGGAGAGTGATGTTTTTTGAGGAATTTGAATACAAAAAGTTTTTGGAGCTAGTTGAAATGACGTCTGGGCTAGTAAATGCCGGCCTCAGCTTGCCCGAATGGCAAGCTGCAAAAACGATTTTCTTTATAAATCTAAATCTAAATTGATAACCGTATCAATCTCTCATGCGGGATACTGATATACGATACAGGAGTATCATCAGCGGTCTTAGTTATAGAGTGGTTTTCGTTTGAGTGTCGTAAAACCAAAACCAAAGTAATTACTCTGGCCAATCACATAGGACACAGACAATACATTGAACCAATCAAAACTCGAAGTAATTACATGTGGCTGACGCAAAGCGCGGGAAAATGCATGCGAGCGCGTCACAATTGGCTTTGGTTTTACTTCTGATTGGATGAAAAGGTGGCGCGAATCTTTTAAGCCAATCGCATCGTGTAGAAAGTGCAAAACCAATTACTTTTCGACACTCAAATGAAAACCGCTCTAATAGTGACTAGTGCTTTAATAATCCTTCTCAAACTCATTAATAATTCATTAAGAAAATACAAAGGAAATTAATGTTTAATGAGTGTTTGGAAATCGGATGAAACACTGCTTAGTATTTGCATCCTTAATTTCTCCTTCAAAAATGATTTTGTTTGAGAAGAAATATCAAACATTCGACACAGTGTTTCATCACCAGATGAAACACCTCGAAGTTCGTCAAAAATACTCCGCTGCGCGTCGTATTTTCAACTCTCTTCTCGGTGTTTCATCTGGTGATGAAACACTGCATCTCATGTTTGATATATTACTTGAAATGTTAAAATTAGAGAGGCCATTTTTAAATGACTGGGTTGAGGATGCACAGCGCAGAGTTAGTAGTAATGAGTTCCAATTTGGAACGAAGAAGGAGTGCAGAAACAAAAACAAGGAACGGAGAGGTGAAATTTGTGGCCGCCATGATCGACGACCGCCGACCACTCCACTTCCCTCTCCATCATTTTCTCTGCGATTTACACTAAATCATTCTTTCAGACATTATTCTACCTACCTGTCCAGCTGATAGGTGATCAGGAACACCATCCAGTACTCTGACCTCTTCTTTTGTTACATCAAAGATGGCAAGGATAGGAGAACACTTTGAAACTAGCTGCTCTCCCCAATCATCCTTGAATTCAAATTTACTCCCCTGGGGGTGATAAAGGTAAGCAAACAAAACTTACGGTTTTAATAAAGAACTACAAAATTACAGCTGCCTAAGGGTTGATTTCCACTGTCACGTAATTTTCCGTGAATTTAGGTGCGTCAATGAAATAAAGGCAATGTATGAAAGGCCACACGTAAACGTAAAAGTTGAGTTTACGTTTTTTCGTGTTAAATACATTTCGCTCAGTCTAGATCGTAGACCCGTTATCTTGCCTCTTTGACCGCGTGAAACCGCTGTCGCGAGGTCTGGAGCGGAGCGGATAGAGAACGCGTTTTCGGCTCATTCTTCGCGGCGACGTCACCTCGCGAAGGTAAAGCCCAGTTCTAACCGACCAGGGACGATTAGGGACCAGGATGTATTGCGTTCTGTTAGTACCTTTTCTTGACCTTGATTGTCAGATGAATCACCTATAGAAACATAATGGTAATGGAAGAATTATCAGACATCTCGACTGTGAACAGTGATCCATTAGGGACCTTAAGATCCGACGACGGCGACGGCAACGGGAACGCCACAAAAGCAATAAGTTTAATTAGCAAAACAACAATTTTGCAGTGCATCACGCTTTTTTGTACATTCTTTGCCGTCACTGCACGACTACGACGTCAAAATGCCTAATTTCACGATGTACAGAGGAAGTAAACAAGCGACGACGAAATTTCCTCTCTCTTCCTGAACTTGGATATGGTTCTTAGGGATTCAACTTTAGGAGGGTTCGCCTACATTTCACAAAGTTAGTAACTTGGAGTAATCGCCATGAAGATTCAAAGAACACGAATGCACTTTTTCAGCGACGTTTTCTCTGCCATCGCCGTCCTTGGATCTTAAGGTCCCTATTTAGTTACATTGTACGGGGAAATCAAATAAACGCTTTAAACCTAAAATATAGCGACAATAATACCATGTTAAACTATCCATTACTTGGTTTTTGCCTTTCAAAATATGAAACAGACTTCTCAACCGTAAACTATGATCCATTTAAGTAATTAAATAAACGCTTAAACATAAAATATAGCAGCAATGATCAGACGTTAAACTTACCAGTACTGGGTTTTTGCCTTTCAAAATATGAAACAGCTTTTGGCAGCTTCTTTTCTGCCACATACAACAAGAACTGCTCATTAGATGACCAAGCTAAGCAACCAAATTGCGCTGGAAAAGAAATCGGAAAAAAAAAACCGGTATGACTAAGGGTGCTTTTCAAAACTCAGAAGTTGCAAGCCAGACGGGTCATTTTGAAATTTTAAGGATGAAATATTAGTTTTTTCTTCCCAAAGTTTTTGCTAAAACCCATCATTGCCATGCGCACCATTCAGGAATTAAAATAGTCCTGATTAATAGTGGAATTCTCCTTATGACTGGACCGGTCTGGCCAGTGAGTATGGTAAGTGGCTTTAGTCTTCTCTAAGATGCACTGTTCTTTCACTGAACATTTCCCAAGATGAAAACCTGTTCAAAACAGTCATCTTTCCAAAAAGGACACAGAGGAATCCTTGGTGGACTAAGAACTAATTATCGGGGTAGGGTGGGACAATTATTTCTAGGATAGGAAAGGGCAATGTCACCACCCCCAGGTACCTGCAATATGGAAAATCATTTATTCACAACCCTTGTCATTATCAAATACTTACAGCCCTCACAGATCTTTCTGTGTTTGTCAAATGCCTGCACATCCACACTCTTAAACAAGTTACCAGATGACCAAATCTACACCAGAGCAGACAGAAACATAATTGTACATCAACTAAGTTAGTACTAGTGAGTCTATATTGTGCAAATGTTTACGTATTCTAATGAAATTATTATTATTATTAACCTTGGTGACCAGGCGTGAAAATTTGGTCACCACTGGGTAAATGCTGGTCGCATTGGCGACCCCACGGGTCTCAACGTCGAGCCCTGCTATGCCTCACCTGGAAATCATGACAGCTTTTGTTCCATGTGGCTAGCATAGTGAAATAAATTTGTTGATTGATTAAAAGAAAACTGAGAATCAAACTATGTTGAAACCATTATGTCCTTATTTTCATTTTGACCAACAACATAAGTAATAGACACACTACTATTGGATTGAATCTCTCGATCCCCATGTATCCATCATTATACAGTCTACCTCCAAAAATTGTTTCTCCTCTTGTCCACTTTTTCCTGGTACCTTTCGCACTATCGCCTGAAGTTTGCCACTTGGTGACAGGCTACTTAATTGCCTAAGAGAATAATGCAATAAAAACAAAATAGAGTAAAAGAAATTAAAGCATGACCAATGCTGAACAGAGAGAACATCTACATAAGATGTATCTTTTTAAGAAAGCTTTTAATAGAATCATATACTGATTTTAGTGACTTTGGACTCTACGATGATAGTTTCTACATAGTTTTACTTTTTCAGCTCTAACTAATAGATTCCTTACACGTTTCTTTTTTTGCTAGGCATGGGCACAGGTTGTGTAAGACCACAGAGGTAGGAAATTCCAGGAAAAAAAAACCAAACAATTTTGACTAAAATAATATTAGTAATCTCCAAAGTGAAGATGACTCAATATTAAGCAAAAAACTTTTTGTGGTACTATAACTATTTATTTACATATTTCAGCCCTGTAAAATAGTATTTTAAAATAATTTTTACATCTCAAGTGAATGTCACGGATAAGTCTTACATTCTTTCGGAAATTTTGCATGTAAGTTATTTTAAATCAAATTTCAAAAGGAAGAATATTGACATAAGAGAAAGATAGTAATTCAAAATTGTGTTGTTTGTTTTCGATATTCGGGGGAATGAAATGCATTCTGCTAAATAAATGAGGAAATATACATGTAATATTATAATCAGATAAATTTACAATGTTATTATTGTAAACATATAACTGCAGTTGAGGAAAGTAAAAATGTAAAAACATATTAACACTTACAAGTTTTGAACTTCTGCTGGAAATGAAGGCTCTCTGATGTTGGTGATGGATTTTGCGGTGGGTTCATAACTTGCAATATGACTTCTGAGAAAACTACGACTTTCATTTCTCTCCAAATCCCGTTGAGACCATTTGGAAACAATGCTAAATTCATTCACATCACCTCTGGAACCTCTATTCAGTAATGAGACTT
Source organism: Porites lutea (assembly GCF_958299795.1). Taxonomy (NCBI): domain Eukaryota; kingdom Metazoa; phylum Cnidaria; class Anthozoa; order Scleractinia; family Poritidae; genus Porites; species Porites lutea. The sequence goes on from NC_133213.1 coordinate 2,248,943, forward strand.
TTGCAGTGGTAACAGAGGCAACAGTGGCATATTCTCGGTAAACCTTCACAGCTCTCTCAACAAAATCCTATTTTTATAGGGGAAAAAACATTATTGTCTTGCATCATACTCCCCCTGTTGAGAGTTTTTTTGGTTAGATCCCTAACCCTCTGGAAATTCCAGTTCAGCCTCATATAGTTCCTTTAAAAAATGTGGCCTTACAATCCTCTCTCCCTTGGAATTTCCAGAAACCCTCTATGGGGTGAGTACGCATATTTTTTTGGAACAAAACACTACTGTCCTATAAACCCACGAACAAGAAGGGATTTTTCAGTGAGTTCTGGAAAGGGTGGAAGAAAAGTTGTCAGAAAGCACCTGTCAGAATCCTAAATTCATAACGGGAATGTGGAGTTCTGCCTTTCACAGAAGACTGGGCATGAATGGAGGGTGGTGTCTATGATGAAAAAGATAAATAAATAAATGAAACGACTTTATGAATTTTATACTAGCTTTAGGTGTTGGTCATTGTTGCACACTGCGGAAGAATGGTCCTAATCGCGTGCAAGTCATGATCTGATCAATCGTGACTATCGATGGTACAATGTTCCATATGCCAACCTTTTTCCCTGGTGGTATTCTTTTAACAACAATACCATATTACAAGACGGTTCAAAGACAATTGTAGATCAAGATCGGAAACTACGATACATAGTTCGTTGTTTCGCTGCCTAGATAGTTGATATAATAGTAAACAGACGCCGCTTTCCCTTGATCCCTTAAACACGGACTGTCACACTTCTGACACTTCGTCGCACTTTTTTTGTGATCATTGTCGGCGATTTGGAAAAAGATTTTCATTCTTCAGAACAATGTCACTTATCGCTTCCAGCCCTTGGGAGGCTTCACTTTGAGGAGTAAAGATAAAAGGTAAATTTTAAGCTGGGCAATGAAGTGAAAAAAATTCATTATAAGTTTATGTATGTCACGAGCATAATTCTCTTCATAAAGCGCAGGTATTTAGAATATTAGTAGAACCATAAATACTTCGTGTACAGACCTTACGTCAATTAGATCTCTGTGCGCAAAGAATACCAACATTCATATTACCAACACGACACTGTAAATGCACTAATCTATCAAAAACTAACGAAGAAAACTAACATTTCTCAACAAACCTCAGCCAGCTCATTGCTTGCCGCCATCGTGTGATTTGCGAGTGATCGAGTTTTATTGGTCATCTGGTTAGTAACAACATATATGAAGTATCTACGTATTATTACACTGCGGGCTCATGCCCTACCCGCTCCATGATTTCCCAGCAATCAATTTGGTTTCCCACTTGAAGGTGAAATTCTGGGATTTTGTCTACTTTTTTTATCACATTTTCCCTGTTTTTAGACAGTTTATAGTGAGATGGCAGCAGGTTTGCCTCGTAGAATAACCAAGGTAGGCTTATGGACATGCGATTTTGCCAACGAACAAACAAAGAGACTGAAATCGTCAGCCTTTTGATTTATTAATTAGACATTCTGAGTGTAGCTTAAAACCCGGTATTTCCCTTTCGAATTGCAACTAAAGTTATTATGACTTTAGGAAACTCAGCGATTGCAAGCCGAACCTGTTCCTGGCATAACGGCTGTTCCAGATGAACACAATGCTAGATACTTTAAAGTTTCAATGGATGGCCCTAGTCAGGTTGGAATTTTCCCTTTTGTCCTATATAAGCTAAGTTGATTAATTTTGTTCATCGCTCATTGGTATGTTGCGTAGCCGTAAATTTCTTTACTCGTAGGATCACTTAAATTGCTTAAACCAGCTTTTATTTTGGTGTAGCCCTAATAAGACTTCCATAAAAGTTAGCCCTAAGGACTTCAAGGTTTAGGATAAGGGTTATTTCCCCCCTCCCCCCACCCCACTCCTCTTTCAGTTTATGGGGTTAGGATCAGGGTTTGTTTTGGGGGTTACCTGCCGGCAGTGTAGGGTTGACAAGGTTAGAGTTAGGGTAGGGTACCCTGTGAGTAGGAACATTTCATGGTTAGTGTAGAATTTGCACAGTCCAAAAAATATGTTTTAACGTTTTTGTTTTGTTTTGCTAAACTAGCCTGTCCACAGACATTTTTTTCTTTTTAAAGAATTGTACAGGTCCGCAAGTGAAGCGAGCACAGCAGAGTGAGCAGGGAGTGCAATCACATGTGCAAAGCATGAGAAAATAGAAAGAAATGTCTATAGACATCTTTGGGAAAAAAGTTCCTATTTTATGTCAACACCTTGTTATTATCACCTCATTATCACCCTATCATTCACGAGACCAGTTAAATTGAACCAATGATATTAAAAATGTTAAATGTTTGTGAAATCAGGGATCAAGCAGTTTTCTGCCGAGCTGTTAACAAGCTCCAATTCTTAAGATAATGTGAAATGAGTGATAAGAATAACATTATTCTTTGCAAACTCTGCACATAAATGTATAATTTCTGCTACTGTATTTTCTTAGTTTTTTCTGTGGCATAATTTGATAATTTTTTTAAGGTGTAATAATTGTTATTCCTTATGTAGTAATTGTAATCATATTTTCATAACTTTAATAAGTTTTGGTAAGTTTGTCAATGCTAAATAACGATTGTTTGGGTTTTTTAGTCACCATTTGAAGGTGGCAAATTCACACTGGAATTGTTCCTCCCTGAAGAGTATCCAATGGCTGCACCAAAAGTAAGATTCATGACAAAAATTTACCATCCAAACATTGATAAACTTGGTCGCATATGCCTGGACATTTTGAAAGGTAAGTGGATTAAACTGACATCTCATTATCAGGACTTGCTGGTGAGAAGTTATTTACTAAGGGGACTTGTTAATTTATTAAGTTTTTCCTATCTGTGATGAGTGCTACAAAAGTATACAATAAATTGCAGTAAACAATTATCAGCACCATGCAAATGACTTATTGACAGACTGAAGCAAAACAGACAACAACAGAATGACCGGATGACCAATAATTTGACTAACAATAAACGACTGTTCAACTGTGACAAATAGACGGTAGTGTTCATAGCCAATAACATCTTAACAGCTAAACTGACAGGACGACCAATAACAAAGCAACTTAATTGGCCAATCAGGTCAATAAGCAGAGTTTAATACCACCAACTGACGTGATACAACCCACTTTGACTCTGAAGATGACTACAGCACAGGTTGTTGAAACATCAGTCGCTGTCAACAATAGTCCTATTCAGGACTACATTCACCTGGACAGTCATGTTCCACCTACTAATAAAATGACTCAGCACCTGGTGTTAAATCTTTCCCAATAGTGGGGAGATTTAGAATGGCATTTAAAGCTTGTGGTTGATGTCAGATTCAAGTTCACAGTTTCTGAATTAGAGAATGAGTAGGTAAAAGGTGTCTAACACAATTCTTATGGATGAAACTGACATGAGTATATTGATTATTTTCTTTGTAGATATTACAGGTCTAAATTAAATTTGGGTTAAGATTTCTTAACCTAGGTTGATTCTCAATTTCCTTTGCCTGCTAGCCTTAATAACTCCTAGTTTAGGGTTAGAAGACAAAGGACACCTAGACTAAAAATTTTTTAAAAATTTTGGCCTGCAACATAGATGTAATGAACAGCAGATGACAAGTTGAAAGGGAAATTTGAACGTAAAAAAAATTGTAAACCATAATTTGTTTACTCGTGGAGCACTTGGAGTTCTTAACATGTTGAAACGTGTGTGCGTTCAGATCGAATTGGAATTTGTAAGTGTTGGTTTCTTTGGAGAGGGGAAAACCAAAGCACCCGGAGAAAATTAAACGTCTCAGAGCAAGGGAGAAAACCAACAAGAAACTCAACTCACATATTTCATGGTTCGATTTGACATTATTTTGCCGTTGCCATAAAGATGATTCTAAATCTCTCTAATGTATATCAACGTTATTGATTCTAGGAGGAACAGGGATTGATATTTTATTTTCTACAACTGTAGATAAATGGAGCCCAGCTCTTCAGATCCGTACAGTTCTCCTATCTATTCAGGCACTTCTTAGTGCCCCAAACCCTGATGATCCTCTCGCTAATGACGTAGCTGACGAGTGGAAAACAAATGAGAGCAAGGCCATTGAAACTGGTATGTAAAAAGTGTATTTACAGATTTTAAAAAAATTTTGCAACTTGCATATTGTATTCATATCTGAATTTTTCTCTTCATGTTGAATGAGATTGGTAAAATACTGTAAAATTTGTTGTTTCAGAGTGAACTCTTGAGAACATCCAAATACTTATATCATATTTCACGTTCTTGTTGTTGTGAACAATAAATTGTAATAGCGTGATAAATGTTGCCTTCTAGGTTAATTTCTGCCACATTTTGGGCCAACTTTTAGAAAACCTGCTAAACCTTTTAAACCTGCTAAGGAAACATTATGTACCAAGATGCAAAATGGTATGAGAAAAGGTTGCAAGCTATGTAAAATGAGGAATAGTCCATTCTTGCCACAGAGTTAACCCAAGAACATAAAGAGTGATTGACCTATTTGAGGCTTATAATGACAGATGTTGAACCATGATTTAACTTCACTTCCACAAGATTAAAAAAAATAATTAGTAAAAAGATGATCCTTTTGTAATCTTATAATACAAACTTTAACAAAACTCCCCAGAGAGGGTAAACTAGGGCAATCAGAATGAGCTTACTAACTTGATCTGTGAATTGCCTCTTTAAATTGCAGCAAAAGAGTGGACAAGGAAATATGCCAAAGGAACTTGATAGTGGTTCTTTGTTTAAAGAGTATGAAATTCAGTGTTTTGTTCAAGTGCAAAGTTTTCAAGTACATACTACTGTGCCAAAAAAATTGCTTCTTTTAGCCGTACTGATACAGAAACTCTTTTTGTAAAATATTGCTTAGATTCATTATTAATAATAACCAATGAATGAAGCTTGTAGATTGTGTCTACGTGTATGTCGCGATAAAAGTGTAGCAATACTCAGAAACAAGCTTGATTTTTATGTCGGGGAAACCCTGATGGTGAGGGATTTCACTGGTTGTTTACCAATGGTAAACTACCACATAGGCAAACCAGTCAGTTTATGGTTTGGATAGATAGAAAGCAACAGTCATGACTGGTAAATTTCATCCCAGAATCACGTTTACCATTTGTACATGTACAAAATATTAATATTAGTTCCATTAACTGAAAAATGACCCGAAAGGCCTGAAACTAGTATCAAAGATGGCTTTAAAGTAATGGAACACGAATTTCCATTGGAACCACGGTGGGCATATGTGACATCAAAAACGCTCACCCTCATTCATCTTCTTTAGTTTTAAAGCAATTCACTGGAAAATTTTTAACAATGTAGAAATTTGAATTTCCTGCCATTTTGTGCTATTTTTGGTAACAAAATGGTGGAAAATTGAACTTTCAAAACGCTATATCTTTTAAGTTGATAGGCGTATTTGAAAAATTTTTTCACTTTTGACATCCTTGTGGTGAGTTCTTTCAGAAACCATCGTTAGATATCCTATAATACTAAAAGCAAAATTTGGGGGGAACTTTGTGACATCAATTTCCCACCAAAATGCCAAAATCTGAAAAACCAAAAACATACAATTTTAGGGAATGGTGAGTTCTATATAAAATTTTAAGCGAATTGTGTTAAAACTAAAAATATGAAGGAAGGTGAGCATCTTTGATGTCACATATGCCCACAGTGAACATTCCATGCAGAACAAACAGGACTGCCTTCTCAGATGTTCCATTGCTCTGGGAAATTTTCAACTAGAACTACTCCATTGCTCTGGGAAATTTTCAACTAGAACTACTCAAAAAGTCATATTCTGTTTACTTTCTAATGGGATTTTCTGGAAAGCTTTTTGTTAACGACAAACAACCACTGTTTCCCAACTGTCCAAGATTTTGTAACCCCTGAACACGGACATCATCTACATGCAATTTCTGTTGTTGCTTCTCCTTTTCAGCAGAGAGAATTGACTGTCATAATTACATTTGAGTTGGTGGGCTCTCAAGCTTGATTTTATGACAAAATTCCCAGTGTCTGCCCTAAAGGCCCGGCCCTTTTGATTTGTGAGATGGGAGACTGGAGACAAGCTGCAATTGCTCATCTCCAGTCCCTCACCTTAGAGGATTAGTGACATACTAAAACTGTTGTTGACATAATCCCTTCTATGTCTTTCCATGTGATGGGAATGACCTTGGACCCTTTCAAAAGTCAGATCATTATTCGTTTCTGGGAAACTGTCCACCTACCCCTCCCCTGAGCTAACATCAACACTTACTTCTCACTTAAAGCAAAATGTTGGCTTAGGAGACAGGTAGGTGGGTAGTTTCCCAGAAACGTAAAATGATCCCAAAGGTCTGGGCACAGTTTGGGAAAGTAGAAATGATCCTGACTTGTCCCACAACCATCCCAGGCTGTCGAGGACATCTTTCTGCTTTATCTTAGTTGGCAATATTTAGGGGGACTGAAACACAGTGAAATCCCTAATCATCTGGATAATGACTTTAAAAATTACGCTTTATTTTAAACACATGATTTTTGTAGTAAATATTTTGAAGTCTCAGGTTAATCCAAAATTTCCTTTGTCTCTTGAATTATTAGGACTAAGAAACGAAGAAAATTCTGAATCAAATAAGGTTAGCTAAACCCGAGCATTGATTTTACCTACAACAGAATGATACATAGCCTGAGAAACCAGCCAACATTTCTTGATGCCACCACTGCTTTTCCTGCACAAAATGATGTGTGAGAAATGAGTGCAGAAAATCTCCCACACAGCGTGACCAATCAGAAGCACTACCCAGATCTGAAGAGTGATGCATCATCAGTGTGGAATTTCTGGGCTTGTTTGTCAGATGTCATTTTGTGGGGAAAGCAATGGAGGTGTCATGAAATGTTGGGTGTTTTCTCAGGTTAAGTAATTTTCTACTATTGATAGCTAGTTAATGCCAGGCATGACGTGAAAGTCCTAAAAACTGCTGATGTTATAATTGGAAAGTTTAAATCCCACAGTTGTAAGAGTATAACTGTTACTGAGTAAAAGACTTGTTCGTAAATACAATGTGTAAACTTCATGATATCTGTCTTCTCTCAACTCTATTGATGTCAAAATAAAGTATTATACTGTTTTAAGAATTTGCTGTCAGGATTATCAAAATATGATAACAGAGGGGACAGACAGCAAACTGTTGTTGCTCGAAATATCTACTTTGATTATAAGTCGTAACTGTTCTTCAGTAGGATGCCTAAAACGTGTGCAGTTCTACAATTAACTGGTTGGGCTCCATTAGATCCTACACCAATCAAGCCAGAATGCTGAAAACCATTAATGCTAAAACACATGCCACATTTGCATATTGGGGCGCATAGCAAGAAAGAGACACCCTTTTGCGCGCGACCCATTCGGCAAGAAAGAAAGTGGATGTTATTGTAGAACACGGGGTTTTGTTCACATAACCTTTATTAAAACGATCCATAGATCGGAAGTGTATGTGTATTAAAAAAGGATCCTGCTGAGTAATTAGGGGAACGGACGGCTTGAGAAATGGGCAAGCGCCCCAGAAAGTCTCTATTTCTTCAGCTTGTGGCGATTGCTTATGACTCTACATTTGTTATTCCTTGTACTGCTTTCGTAAACTTTTTTGAAGTGACCCCTCAGGTAACGCCCCCTTACCTGAAAATGACTCCCCAGAGCAAATCAATATTTTGAAAATGAACCCCAGCAAAATGAAATCCCCCCACCCCACCCCTCACAGGTAATAAAGGACCAGTCCCTGAGAGGAAAACCTAAAGAGCCAATCTGCGTTTTAGCGATGTGAAAGCACCGTATAAGGTTCAGTGCCTGGGCTAAGTCTGTTGTGTCCCATTTCTCTCCTCTCCGTTTGTCGCCTTCCCTAGCGTCTGGCGCGTTTCACACATGGTCGTTTATCTCGCTCACTCTACCAAACATATCTCTAAGATACTAAAGGAACAGCTTGTAATCAGTGGAACAGATCAAACTTTTCATTGTCTTTATTGGTCCAACCCCATCTTCCCCTGAATTAAAACCCAACCCTCCCTACTCATTTACATTCACTCCTTTAAGTTGTATTGAAGCTGTTCATTGGCTACCTGATGCCTCTAAGTTTGGTGTGGAAAACTGTCTCTTTGGAACGAAAAACGCGATCCAGCGCTCCATTAGCTCAGTTAAAAGAGCCATGGACCAGTGAACGGATACCCCCAGAGCTTTCCGGTCGTTTCGCCACAAAGTCATTTCGCTACAAGTCGTTTCGCAGCACAGTCTTTACGCATCAATTTGGAAAAAATAAAGAAAACTTTGACCCTTTTTTTTCTTTTTTTAAACTTTAGTGCGCGACATCGAACTTCTTGAATCCGAGCCTACAGTGAAACGAAAAATTCTTCACAGCGAATCCACTTCATGATGAAGCAAAGGGACTTGTAGCGTGACAACTTTGCAGCCGGAGCGAAACGACCGTATACCCCCACATCACTGTAGGGTTAAACTGGTTCATATTTAAACATATTATCGCTTTAAAAAGATTTCTATTTCTTTCATCAGTGTACTAATGTTAGCTTCGCAGACTGTATTCTGTAATTTGGGCCGACTAACAACATATTCAAGACTTGCATGCAACGGAGGTCGAGCGTCAAGCTTGCGCAAACTTGAGAACAACTCCGCGGGGTGGTGAGATGATGGGTACTGACGAAGGCCAGTTAGAACATCGTAGGCAAACTTGCTGTAGTGCGCAGTAGCGGATATGATCATTGGTCGATTAGGATGTGCAAAGCGGCTGGCGATGTCCATTGCGACAGCTGTGTGGGTATCCATTACGTACCCTGTGTGTTTAAAGGTGGATCTAATTGTATCCAGACACCTTTCTTCTGAGGTAAAGTCGGCTTTGAATACGGTGGATAGTTCGTTCCTAAGGTCATCTGAAATCTAAGAAAATGGCATTGACACTTCGAGACGTGTTAAGCTTTTAACATCGTTACAGCGTGTCTCACATACGGCAACAAGGTTAAAGTTTGAAACATTGCGGAACTTCGTTGCTTTTTAAACAATTTTCAACCAAGACAAGCGTAAAGGGCTCAGTTCACGCAATTATGACGGCGACGCAAACAAAAATTCGCCCTGTCGGCAGAGCCTTTCTCTTTTCGGCTGCTTGAATTTGGCGTCAGTCCTCGCGAGAAGACGAATACAGGCTCTGCTCGTAAGGTGACAAAAACAGCCTCAGTTAAAAAAAAGGTACGTGGGCTCTACACTTAATATCAAACAGTACAAGTTGCCGTTGCAAAAAAAGGCAAAGAAATGTACTGAAATTCAGAACGCGCATGTCGGGTTGGGAAGTTGGGAAGAGGTGCATTCACTGCCCACCTACCCCTCCCCTAAGCCATTAACACTCAGCAAAATGATGGCTTAGGGGAGGGGTAGGTGGGCAGTTTCCTAGAAACGTTTAATGATCTTTTCCTTGTAGTTATAGGAATTCCTTGCTATTGTCGCCGTCACGATTGCTTAAAATAAGTTTTGGCCAACCGTTCGCGAATCACGGAGATCTTGGTCAGCAAACCACCGCCAAAGTATGGCAAGAAATGACACAGCTCTTTCGCGAAATGTAACTGCAGCGCGCTGAGAGAGGAAACCTAGACACAAGCTGTACTAACAGGGTTATCGCATGGGGAGATGAAGCCTTTACTAGCCTCAGAAAACGGTCGACATTTCGCAGAGCCACAACTGGTTTCCCCTGCAAATAACGTCTGAGGATTCAACGCAGAAATTCCATACTGATGACGCGTCACCATCCAGATCTGAGCTGTACTTCTGATTGGTTGAAGCAAATTTCCCTCGCGGCACGACCAATCAGAAGAACTACACAGATGTGGGTAGTGACACGTCATCAGTATGGTATTTCTCCGCTTGCTCCTCTGACGACATTTCGCGGGGAAACTAAAGGTGGCGTGAAGAAATGTCGGCCGTTTTCTCAGACAAGCCCTGCACTAACCTTAAAGATCTTGTTTTCTTCCAGCGACCTCATCAAATTGGCCACAACTGTTCCACTCCCAGAAACGTGATAAATGAGTCTCTCTAGATTTGATGATTTAAGGATATCTATGGATGGTGAGATGGTTGGTTGTAGGCGACGAGTTGCCATGTTGTATGATCCCGTATGAAAAAATTCTGTTAGAACGTTGTTCTCGTTTGACGCACAAACCAGGTTGTTGAAAGGTATGCCCATTTCCTGTGGAAAAAACAGCCCAGAGTTTATAAGGTTTTTTTACATACTGACCTTGACTCCACGCCTCCGGAATATTGCGTAAATTTCAATTTGGTAGTCACGAATTTGCCATTCCACAGAATTCTCAATCAGATTTGGCTGATTGACAAGGCTGGCATAGACAATTCTGCTTTTAACTCATAGAAAACGCCTCAGATTTGTAAACTACCATCTCATAAAGTTAAGAATATATGGAAATCATATATGAGAACTACCGGGTGTAGAATTATATGAACGAAGATCATCGCAGTTATAGACGCAACCTTTGCAGTTGAGATAAAAAAGAAAGAAAGCCCGAAAAAATAATTACAATATCTTACCTTGACATAGTACGCCGCCAGAATATTGCCGAAATTTCCTGTTGGTACACATAAATCTGCCATCTCGCCCATCGAAATCGCTCCGGATTTCACAAGATCCAAGTAAGCAGAGGCGTGATACACAACTTGTGGTAGTAGCCTACCCCAGTTTAAGGAGTTCGCGGCACTTAATTGCACACTAAAGGTGTCCATAAGCTTTTTGTTAAAGGATAAATCGTTGAAGATTGTCTTTATTGCAGTTTGACAGAAGTCAAAGTCACCGTTTACTCCAATAACACGCGTATTCGGGTCATCTGCGGATACCATTTGCGCTTTCTGGATTTCACTGACTCCTTCTTTTGGGTAGAGGACCATGACTGGAGTTTTAGGGTTACCTTTGGAAGTTAATGGAATTATCTATCAGATTAAAGAGGCACCAAGAAACGAATGATGCACTTCCAGATATCACTAGCCCGCGAAGCTGGTGGGAATAGCAAGCGAGTACTGTAGTTTTTTGATGGTGGAGCCGCGAGAAGATTGGGAAAAAGTCAAATTGCATTTCGCCGCTAGCGGAAATCCCTCGCAGCTCCGCCACCAAGAAAGTACCCCGGACATAACAACCCCGCAGGCTACGCAGGCCAAGGTATCACTAAGAACTGGTGCCTGTAAATTTTAGGTACCCAAGGGCATGTGTCGTACCCAATACGCTTCTCGTGTGAAACAAATTCAACTGGAGCGCAGCAGATTACAAGAGCTTCCACTGTATATTCTTCACACTAATCATACATACCCTTGAAACCTTCCAGCACGGCGCTTCCGGTATCACCAGACGTAGCCACAAGAATCAGAAATTTAACAGGTCCATCAGATGCCGACCTCCTAGAGATACCTTCGCTAAAAAAATGCGGCGTTAACTGCAAGGCAAGATCCTTGAAGGACGCTGTTGGTCCGTGAAATAGCTCATGCACATAATACTGGTCATTAAGTTTGACAAGAGGAGCTATCATCTCGTGTTGAAAGTTGTGAGAGTATGCTTTAGTTACCATGGACTGAAGGATAGAGGGATGGAGGTCGGTAGGTGATAACCATGTTTCTAGAATGCGTAAAGCTCCTTCTTTGTAGCTGCAGTTTACAAGTCTTTCCCACTGACCTAAAATAGGAACAAAGGCGCCACTGTGAAAGCTACACACTGTAGAAAGAAACTGGACCGAGTTAACTGTCGCAAAGACTTCTGGGATTGTTACTAGGGATAAGGGGAAAATGGTCAATAGGATCTTAAGCAAAGACGTTTTTGAGCGACGTACGTCAACCGGAAGTGTAGTCCGCTACACAGCCGTTTTTAGTTTCGTCACGCAACGCTCCTCCCCACTAACGTGACGACACTAAAAACGTCTGTGTAGCAGACTACCGGAAGTGAGGCCTTTTCCCAATTAACATGCCTAAACGTTACTAAAATTGTACTGCTAAGTGTCCGTTCTCTTGTAAAGAAGATTTGCCGAAAAATTGGGTAAAACCACTGCCCAAGGATGCAAAAAGCCGACTTCCGGTTAACGCCTATCGCTCAAAAACGTCTTTTCTTAAGTTCCCTATTAGCTGATTGGCGCGTCCCCTGTAACAATCTCACAATTGCGGGACGCATTTCGGCAACTAGTTCCCTCCTCGTTTCTAAACTGGGGTAAGGAAGGGCTAACTTTCACACGGCTGTCTAAGTTGGTTTATAGAGAAGGCAGTCGGTCTTCAGAGTAGCCGAGGAGGTTGTAAAGAAATTCAGCTGGACCATCTACGAAGGGTCTTCCAAAAACTATTGAGATCACCCTAGTTTCCCACGCAGACGTTAATTATGCGTTCTTTCCTCGCAAAAGGAACGCGTGATGAAGCCCGGAGAACTTCTGCGCGGAAGGCTAGATCATCCTAGTCTCCAACGCTGCCATTTTTGTGTCGTCAAGCAACAATCAGGGGCACCCAACGTCAATTTTCGGAAAATATCTGTTCGGAAGACGATTTGAGATCTAGAATTTTCGGTACATTTGTTGGAAAATTTCTTGCTTGCCTGCCTAGTCTCCTAGCATTTTAGAACATCTAAAAAATGGTATAATTGCCCGTTTTTAACGGATTTGTCACCTAGAATTTTCGGGAGCCTTTTTTCTGGCTGAAATTTTCGAAAAGGTAAGTTTTGATCCGTATAATTTTCGGAAGACTAGACTTTCAGCTAGGAAATCCGAACAGATGAAAACTTTTTAGGGGATGAAAATATGCCTATACACACTGTTTAAATACTAAAATACATTTAACAATACTATGTTTAAGTGGTTTTGAACTATATTTTCGTTGGATGCCCCTAAACAATGTAGCAGGCGCTTGAGAGTTATGGAAAATGCGCAAAAGCCCGCTAAACAAAGTAAGACACCTGGAAAACTAACCTAAAGAGAGGTGCGGTATGTTTTTTCTCGGTACATATAACCCTCCATCAGGAGCTAGACCTTCCAATACAACATCTAAAAACCCTGGACTTTCTTCCCCATCCGGGTATTCCGTTCTTGTGCTAACGTATCCCGCATCACCACCCGCGGAGTCCATTAGTTGTTGGAAAACTTTTCCCGCAATTTCTTCAGCAGAATCACCTCGAGCGCAGGTGATGCGAACATCGTAGCTGGACTCGTAAAATTGCTTCCGATATTGAAGAATCTCACTCATACTTATCCCTGAAATAAAAATCACGTGATCAGCTAGTGCCAGGGAACAACGAAGGGGGTGGGAGAGAGGTGTACTTGGACCGATTATGGTGAAGGTTTTTTTTTCTCAAAATCAGTAAAGAAATCCGTAAAGCGTGGCGTAAGAGTCTTACGCGCGCGAAGCGCGCGAGCCTCACACGCCCGTAGCGTCTCTCCCCAGTCTGGCTTTCTGTTTTCAGCCTCGTTCCAGACCTTTTGTTTGACTGCTAACGTGTACTTCAATACGCAAAAATACGGAATGTTTTGCATTCTAGGTGAAGGTGTGCCACTGGAATTTTGAAACTCTTTTTTTTCATACTTTACCTTTATTGAAACATCTACAGACCTACAAAGAGGCGACCATCACGCACTCTATACCCTATCACATTCATCAGCACAATTTAGACTAGAAACAGAGAATACCTACCCACCGGACTACAAATTTTACACTTAAATTGTTGCCATAGCAGCTTGTAAATGTGTGGGTTAAAATTAACAATCCATGCGCCTATTGTGAAACTATAAGACTTCTATCTCTGAAAATTATCGCTTTTTTTCTTCAACGGGAACCTAAACTTGTACCCAAATCTCCTACGGTCACACTGACACCAGTAAGATCTGGGTACAAGATTTCCAGGAAAACCATTCAAAGATGTCATTGAACGGCAGGCTCGAAAGAAATTTTATTTTTCTCCTGAAGTTTTCTCAATATTATTTTCTGCCAGCTATATTTTGAATATTGAACTGTACTGTATCTCTTAGAAATTTAAGTGGCAAACTTATATTTTGTAAATCACTTCACCATCATTCTGTCCAACAATGCGATTCACTTTCATCTCAGCTAGCCGATTCAAAATATCACCATCCTCCACATCCAAATACACAACCGTCCCAAGAGATTTGACATGTTCCATAGCTTTCTTGTGCATTGGATTAGAACCACTCAGAGAAATCACTGCGTCATTAGTAGAATACTGCAAGAGAGCCTGACCCTCGGCATTGACAAAGCCATCTGATCCAACCTGTGAGAGCTACATGTATAAGAGAATACAAGTCAGCATTAAAGGAATTCTTACCTAGTTGCTCCACACTTTAAGCTCTTAAAACAGCTAACAGTAAACCCAAAAGTAGCTCAAAGAACATTTAACAATTTCTCCTCATAATAATAATGTTCAATAACACAGAAAAGATTAGGAAATAAAGCATGTTTAATACTACAGCAAAGTTAAGGGTTCCAACATGATTTGTGGAAAACATAATAATGAAAGGCAGTTTCCTTTATGACGCTAAATGATGGCTAATAACTGCTGGAATGCAATAGCCTTTCTCATTGGCTCTTGAATTACTGCATATTTTGACTGAATAGATGGACTTCAAGGCTGTCAATTACTTTAGACCAGGACATCTTTGGAAAAAGTAGACAAAGATTAGGCAGTTTCTGATCATAGCAGTATAGCAGAACTGTTATACACCGCAGATTTACATTTATCTCCACCCCTGGCCCCTGTGGGACTTGAACAAGGTTGGAATGGATAATAATTTTTAGACTTATAGAAATAACGGAACTGACTGGACAAACGGAATGTTCAAAGCAGCTTTTTATCTTTCTTTCTTTCTTGAATCACAGTCCTTACCTTATCTGCAACTGTCATTCCCCACACAGTTTCCAAAACATCATCATCAACATCAACTACTTTTCTTCCCAAGCGATGTCCCAGGATTCTACCTACAGTTGTTTTGCCAGCTCCAGGACTCCCCATTAAAATAACATTGTTGCCCTGTTGTTATAAAAAACAAAAGACTTGAGCTGGCATGAGATTAAAGTTTTCAATCTGCAGGCAACAAGAGAGTTGGCAGACATAAACTGATGAGAAAATGCCATAATGGGATATCAAAGGGCTTGTAACTGATTCTTATTAGTTGTGTATGTTAGTAATTCATTTTAGAAGTTCAGGCAGCTTAAAAAGGTCCAATAACAACCTGTTCAAGACCCTAAAAAGTGAGATTGTATACCCTGTTTACAACTCAAGACCCTAAAAACCATGCCCTGTTTAGCAGCATATAATAATATTGTTTAGGCCAAATAAGGGAGTCCCAACAGGGTAAGGGGTCACTGTTAAGAAAATGGCTTTGCCCAGTGTATTGGCGGGTCAACTTCATACACCCCATTATAAAAACAAAACTGCATCACCAACACCTAAAAATTTTGGGGGGGAGGGGAGGGTCAAAATTAAATAACTTATTAAAAACGCGGGGCACTTGCTATTTTCTGGCCTGGGAGGGGGCCCTTGCAATTTTTTTTAAATCCTTGCCAAATATTTTTCCCTACCCCTCTCCCCCTTTTCACATAATATTGGCCCGGTAACCTTTTTATGTCTAGTCACCTTTGATCGAAATCCGCGAGTCAGAAATCCTTTCTGATAGCTAAGAAATCGTCTTGAATGTTTTTTCCTCGGGCTTGTAGCGTAAAGACGAGAGCATCTTTCAAAAAAACCCGTCACCATCCGGGAAGAAGACACCCGTCGACCGGGTAAAAAGCACCTCGGAAGCCGTGGTAGTAATGTCATCTTAATGGACAACATGAAATGTAGGTCGAGTAGAAATCAACTGCATGATTAAAATGGGAGTAACTTAGGCATATGATGGCCATACAACTGCCACGTGTTAACCTACCCGACCGTCACGAAAGTTTACCCACGAGGGAAAGTTTGGTTATACTAAATATGTTTTTACATGAGGGGATAGTTTGTAGAACTGCTGACCAATTACTGCGGTCGCATTTGTCTGGCACGTGGAGAATTTCCATGATGGCTCCTTGATCATTGATCCTGTTCGAGTTTTTGGAAAAAAAATCTGTGAATGAGAACTATTTGGAAGCGGTGTTTTCGTCGATGAGCAAAAGCGTAGGTATTTTGTGGATTTTTAAGCACATTGACTTTTTGCTTTGTTGTGAATCATCATTGGAAACATACCAACATTACAACAACAGTGATGTTTACAATCGTATGAACTAAGCTCATGTTGTTTACCAGATGCTGTTTTTTCTCTAGGAAGACAAAATTCCTTCATCCAACACAACTATGAGGTAACTGGTAGACAAAAACAAAACATTTATGGTGCCGAGTTTGATTTTTGTGTTTTTTACAGTTTAGTAAATACATGTAATTATTCCTCCTATCACGTATGGTGACAGTACCGTATTTCCTCGAATTATACTACTACATGAGAAATTTCTGCAATTTGTTTGGCTTAGAGGAGTGGTATTTCAGCTTAATTTGAAATACCTACATGTGAAAATTACAAACCTTTTGTGGGTAGTAGTATAAACAAATAATAGCATGATTTGTAGTGATATTTGGCATAAATGTGATATTTCAAAATTGTCTCAAATTTCACTCACCTAACGGCTCGTGAAATTTCATATAACAATTATTTTGAAATATCACCCTTGGCATGCCAACTATCACTACAAATCATGCTATTACCCATACTGATAGCCAGGGACAATTATTATTATTTTCGCACCAATAGGGGCCAGTTACTTGAGGGAGTCGATTATTACAAATATTGCTTACTGGAGGTCGTTCCCTACATATTTTGTATTGTTATCCCATTAAATAAAAAAAAATCACCTCATCAAATAAACTGACCATAGGGTTTTAAGAAATAGAAGATAGCGAGGGGTTGGGGGTGGGGGGGCGATTATTTTAAATATTTTCATCAAAGGGGGGTGATTATTCAAGAGGGGTGATTAATCAAGGGATGGCTATTATTGGAGGAAATATGGTATGTTATTGTTTTGTAGGACCCAGTGCCCTGTTGGACATGAACCTGTGGATTTAAGTGATTCAATAGATTGTCCGGCTGTTGAAGATGTTTTATCAGAAAATGACAGCTCATCACTTTGGCTGATCAAATTACCACATGATGTAAGTTATGCGTAGCATAGCATATTTTTAAGTGTGTTACACTTTTTTTGATTGTAAATAACAAAAGAGACATCAAGCAGATGAGGGAAAATTAGATGCTAGCTAGTCACTGCAGTCTAAGGGCATCAAGGGTACCTATGTGACCTTTGAAATGAAAACCACTTGAAAATATATTTTTGTCAAATTATCGACAATACTGATCTTGCTTGTTTAGGGGTATAGAATGGTAAATTTGAGACTTTGCGAGACTGTGAGACCCTGGTTTCAAAATTGGAGATCAAGGCTTAAGCGTTTTTATCAATTCCAAGCCCGAGACTTTACTTCTAAGAAATCTGAGCGCAAGACTCTAATTTTGAGATAATGAAATGAAATGACCAAAAACTAGCAGAAGCCCACCAATATTCTGCCTTGTCTCGTTTTACTGTCTTAATCTATTATTTCAGTTTGATAAGCTGTGCCCATGAACTCTGAAAATTCGACTCCTGAAGGCCAAATGGAAAGAAAAAATGACAAATCGAGGACTTCGAGACCCATCAGCAAAAAAATCAGAGACTTTGTGAAGAAAAATCACCCAAAAATGAGACTTCTAGACCCATAAAAAAACGCCTGCAAGATTTCGAGATCGGGCCAAAATTTTGCAAGACCCATGCTTCTCAAGGTACCATTCTATACCCCTTTGTTTGAACTGTTTAATTGAAGAGAGTCTCTTTCAAAGTGGGGTGGATTTGAAAGATTTTGTAGCATTGAAAATTATGTTAAGAAAGCCATCTTATTCTACTTTATTTATTTATATTTACTGATTTATTTTATTTGTTTATTTGTTTGCTTTTATTCAGTTTGATGTCTCAAGTTTGTCTGGCCAGAATGTTATTTTAAATGGCTCACAAGATTTGCTCTATGTTAGTGAAAAGGTAAATAACATTTTGCCTCCAATAAACACCTTGGTTAATGTCAGGTTAGAAAATGTTTCTTTCCAAAATAGTACTTCTCATTCTTTGAACTCTTTGTGGGTTTGGTATTATGAAGTGAAATTTGCTGATGATCACTGCTTTTATAAGCCTTTATGGATAAAAAATAATGATGTCCTTGTATTTCTTTTTTTTTTTTTAATTTATAGAATAAAGACAAGAGATATGAAATCCAGTCAAAGGAAGATTCTGGTGCTGAGGTATGTACTATGATCCACTTTTCATCAATCCTTCCTGCAACTGCTATAAAATTACTTATATATTCCAGCACTTTGCTATGAGGTCAATTTATAGCTGTACTATCCCTAATTTAGATGGATACCATGTTCCCCTTTCTTCTGAAATTTTGAAATATACCAGTCAATTATAAGCCCTCTGGTGATTATTAGCAGTGGAAACAGGCCAGAAGGGCTACCCTTAAGCTTTGGACTGGATGAGTGACCCTCCTCCCCCCTCCCCCACCCAAATGTCTTGAGATCCATTTTGGCCACCGGTCATTAGCAAGGGTGGCACAGTGGTGAGAGCACTCGCCTCCCACCAATGTGGCCTGGGTTTCGATTCCTGGCGTCAACGCCATGTGTGGGTTTAGTTTGTTGTTGGTTCCCTGCCTTGCTCTGAGAGGTTTTTCTCCGGGTACTCCAGTTTTCCCCTCTCCTTAAAAGCCAACACTTCCAAATTCCAATTCGATCTGGAAATATGCACAGACACGTTTCAGTGAGTTCTTATAAACTCCATAGTGCTCCATGAGTAAACAAATTACAATGTGCAATTTATTATTATTATTATTATTAATTTCATTTACTTACAGTATATACTGGGTTTTTTAAAAATTCTTTTTAGTTATCTTCTTTCTCTGTTGTTCTTCCATCATCACGGAAAAAGTCACTGCGTGCTGGTAAGAATATAAATGACTGACACTTAACAGACATTACAATAATACAATAACAAAATCAATAATGCTGTTACTACAAAAATTCTGCTGAACAGGTTTCATTTGAATGGTTATCCTATAAATCCTTTTTTGAGCATTGACAGTAAAATTTTAGGCCGTTTGAGGGGACCTTCTAATAGGTAAGTACCACACGGAGGTATAGCTGAAGAGGTTTCATTTAAGTGGTATTAATAACCTCATATGATTTCATCCACAGACTCAAAAGTTAGAAATACAGACTAAATTAATGGTACCACTAGAAAGTAATGCCATTGTCCACAGTCTCAAAAGTTAGTTCATATTTGATTTGGAAACTCTGAGGGGAAGGTTGCACTCCTAGGCATTCCATCTTTGTGAGCCATTTGTTGCAAATTTACGAGTTCATGTCACCTCTCCTTTCTGTTTTCAGTCAGCACACTGCATGGCCAGATGAGTGTTATTCAGTCAGTGTGTGTGCCACCATCCACCCTGCCTGATGACTCACTGACTGTCCAAAGACAGACACACAATGAATATATCAAGAAGTGGAAACCATTTGGATATAGTATGTGTTTAGAATTTGTATATGTTCGTAGATAAATTTTGTACCAAATGAACTGCATGTAACTCGCATGTGCCATATGATTAGAAAATGGTGTAAATAGAAAATCGATGAATGAAGGGGTTACTAGTTTCTATAGAAACTGTGGTTTGTGTTGGTGGTTTAGTCAAATGAAAAGATCTGGTGTTGTCAACATAGTTGATTGGCCACTGTAGCCTGTGAACAGGCTCTCTGTTTGGGGGAAAAAGTAGCAAGGAAAGGGAAGTTCCCCGCTCGACCAAACGCCTGTTCACAGGCTAGGCCACTGAAGCTGTCATCTCAAGCGCTGGCCCTTCGTTAGAGCAAAAATCTTAACTAAAGGTGAGAAGGTTCTTATTTAATGGGTCCATGATATACGTTGTGTATGCTCCACTGTAGAAAAGAGAGGGAGACTGAGTCGAGTTAACTTTCGCAAAGACTTCTGGGATTGTTACTAGGGACAAGAAAAAAATTGGCCAATAGCTGACAGGCATGCCCCCTGTAACTATCCCAGAAACAATTGCGAGACGCATTTCGGCTTCAGTTCTCTTCTCGTTTCTAAAGTGGGAAATTGCTTGTTACTAGGGAAACCCCCGCAAAAGCTGGAAGGAAAGATAGTTAAAAAATCATCAGAGCATCTTGAAGGTGGTACTCCGGGAGTGCGAAAAAAGCACAAAGACAAAAGATCGTCAAATTTGGAAAGAACTGCAGTGGTGGAAAATGAATTGGAGGAAAAAAGGAAACGTGATTCTCCAAAAACGAAGAAAAAAGACAAGGAGAGACAAGAGATTGATTTGTCGCGAGTGAAAACTGAACCAGGTCTGGACAAAACGAGAAAACGCAAAGGGGATGAAAAAGGTGAAAGCGACGACGATGGATGTGGACTTGTACCGGCAAAACAAAAGAGAGAGAAAAATAGGGAAAGCTTTGTGGGTGATGTAATGATGAAACGAGAAAGGGACCAGAGCGATGATGTGTTTGAAGGTGATAATGACTTTGATTTAGCACGTGTGAAACGTGAACCCGGAGAAACACCCAAAAAAGCGAAAAAGCGAAAGAAACACAAAGCGGACTAGCATGTTAAGAAATAGAGTGATAAAACGTCGAATTGGAATGAAATTGGAATGACGATGGCTTGTCACAACATTTTTTAGTGTAAACAACTGCATTTCTGACGGGGAGTAGATCAGTTACATGTGTGATATCATACGATTTTGTACATCTTCAGCCTTTAAGGTTAAAGACGTTAAAGCCATCTTGCACAGCACAGTAAACTGAAGAGGTTTCATTTGAATAGTCACACAATATGATGTCATCTGCGAACTCAAAATTTAGAACTAATACTAAATAAAAAGTACCATGTGAAAGTAGTGCTGAAGAGGTTTCATTTAAATAGTCACACCATAGGATTTCATCCACAGACTCAAAAGTTAGAACTACATACTAAATAAATAGTACCATGTGAAAGTACTGCTGAAGAGGTTTCATTTGAATGGTAACACGATAGGATTTCATCCACAGACTCAAACGTTAAAACTACATACTAAATAAATAGTACCATGTGAAAGTACCCTATGAAAAAAGGGACATGAATTAACCCTTCCCCGTTCCTATAAGTTTCTTTTGGAGATAAATACAAGAAATTGTTAACAAAATCGTTGCAAGTTAAGAATTTCGTCGGGTCGATTCCTTCCTTCTCCTGAACTTTCGGATCTTTTAAGCATTTGGCTGTATCGAGCCGCAACCCTGGGCCGAGTTGTTCAAAGCTGGGTTAAGATAAACCAGGGTTAGTTCGAAATTTGAATTCAGATCTGAACGCTCAAAAAGCAAATTCAGTTTAATTCTTTTGGTCAACAATTTGATGATTGCCCTAGAAAATGCTTTTGATGAAAAGAAAAAGAGACTCGGGTTAAAATTTAACCCTGGGTTAGCGCTAATCGGCCTTCGAACAACTGGGCCCTACATTTTATGCAACCAGAATATTCTCCTAAAAGAATTCCGAAGAAAAAGAACTGTATTGGCTGTCAATTCACCTTCTTCCTTTTAAGGACCTACAGTGCAGTGAAACGTCATTTAAGCGTCTTCGTAAAGTATCATTAGTACCAATCAGTGGACCAAGCTTCCTGTTTTGGCGAGAAATGCTTCGTTAACCGACCCGTAATCGACTGAACTGACGTTCTTTCTTTCGCGTCTCGTTATGCAACCTAAGGTTGCGTCACGAGCCAAGACAGCGCCTTCGTAAGAGGCTGACCGACAAAGCGACTTTATAAAGACTTGATTCGGCTGTTCCGATGTTGAAGTCAATAAACTTGAAGAAACCACGTGGGTGAGAAACAGAGCATGAACTGTATGCGAAATCGTTTCTCAGAGTGCAACAAGGATAGGTAGATTTCGAGAGATGTTTTAGTGGTTATTGGTATCTTTCCCCTTTGTCTTTTTTTATTTTACAGACCGTTTACCATGCATTTTTATTGCATTAGAAATGTGTTTATTTTGTGCATGAAAAACAATCGGGCTGAAGTTTGATTAAAGTGAAAACACCAAACTGAACGCAAGTGTTTTCTCAAGTACATGTACCGAGAATGAGATTCTCCTGTTAAGGCACTTAAAAGCTCGCATATGAGCTGTTGTTTATCTTAATTTATAATTAACAATTATTAGTAAGGCTGTGTATGATGTGAAGAATTATGCAGATGGCGGACAAAAGCCCCCGAATTCACCACAATTCGTCACATCATACCAAGGCCGAATTATTGTTTTGTTATTCATACAAAATATTTCTAAGCTTTTAACAAAGTTACCTCTTCAAAACATTATCCTATTTCTCCACACGGAGTCAGGATATGAACAGCTGTTTATTCTTACATATTCTTGTTTTGCGTATTTTTGCAATTTTTCTGTTCAGCTTTATTAAGAAAGTCAGCTATTTCGTTTTCGGATAGGAGTCCGTTTATCGCCATCTTTTGAGGCCACTATTACTCAAGCAGCTTCCTTTCCAAGCAAATATACCATCCATAAACCTCGTTTCCAAACAAAGGTAACATCGACTCGATAGTATATTGCTCGCATCTTCCAATTGTGGTAAGCGCCAGTTAGTTATGAAGAATTATCTGGGGGGCGAAATATTTTGGATGAACAATAATCACAATTCAGGTGAAATTTGACATTCATTTTCTCGGACTTCCACGAGAAATTATCTTTGGTGTTACTACAGGTGATTTATTACATCTTCAGCCCTTGATAAATGTAAAAAAGAATTCAATATTCTTTAAATTATTCTGGTACAAGATTTTTAAAATTACGCAATTTCCTGATGGATTCCGTCTTAAGGAAATTAAAAGGTGATATTTGGATAGGGTAGGGGTATGTCACGTAACTGACTATAAGGAACCCCAAAGAAAACGTGAATTAAACCAACCATAGCCGCTTTGTATGAGATAAAAAGGTTATTCAGCCTTTCGTAAATTATATTATAACTCCCAAACCATAAATTATACTGCCAGGAGTGTGCTCAGTCAATTGAAAACCTTTGAACGATACTTTCCTATAATCTTGAAATCTAGTTTTCAGTTTGGCTCACTTAAAACGCTGCCGAAACTTTTCATATTTGAGAGAGAAAAAGTCGGTTACAATAGCCGAATTTATACCTGATATAAAGACAGATTATCCGTCTAGACGGATACTGAATCCGTCAGACGACTAATTCGTCTAGGTATAATTTCGTGAGTCGAAGTGCGCATGCAAGGATTTTAGCACGTCTGTGAGACTTGCTGACAGACGAATCTAGCGAAGACAAATTTCGGGCCAAAATTCGTCTTAACACCGGGTTTATATCTATACGATTTATCATCGGATAAGTCGTCTCTAGTATGAAGTCGGCCAATCTATTTTGATCAGTTAAAGACATCCACATTCCTTGGTATTTACAACAACTTTTATTTACTGTATATTATATACTGTTTCGTAGTTTCCAGTTCAGAAATAACTGGCAGCTTGAACCAAACAGAAATTTTAAGCACTTGTCTTTGCGATGGAAACTAATTATCGAAAACGTTGTTCTCATATCTTGTGACCGATCAATATATTTTTCAGGAAATATATAAGTTATATTGCAAGAAGGTAATGCTTATGACCCAGTGGTTTAATGTTCGTTAATTATATTGATTTTGAAGTCAAAACTTGCGTCATCATAATTTGTCTGGCATGGTCCAGTGCCTTACAAATTTCAGTGGCCCTTTGAAGCTTACCATTCTCAGTCGCCGCGCATGCAATTTACTGGGTCAAGAGATCTCTTGACTGAGTAAAACAGCACATGTGATTATTAACTTAATCAGTATCATTCGAAGGTTCAGAATGAAGGTGCCAGACTACAAAGCAATTCAAACTGTCGCATGCACGGCTTCCCTCTATGGAAACCTCGTGCTGTATGCACTAACAACGTTGAATGTCCTTTTGTCGATCTACGCGTCGATAGGGAACACTCTTATCCTTCTAGCTCTTCGTAAGGAAACTTCTCTTTATCCACCATCGAAACTCTTGTTTCGATGCTTAGCAACAACGGATCTGTTGGTTGGTGTACTGTCACAA
Organism: Porites lutea; assembly: GCF_958299795.1. NCBI lineage: Eukaryota > Metazoa > Cnidaria > Anthozoa > Scleractinia > Poritidae > Porites > Porites lutea. The sequence continues at coordinate 2,273,197 of NC_133213.1, forward strand.
CCTCTATTTGTCATCCAGTTACTTTCCATTGCACATCAGCGAATGTCACTTTGTTTCACCATAGTTAGTGTAAATGCAGTTGTTGGTTCAAGCCTTATCGGTGTATCCTTGTTCACGACGGCTACAATCAGTATGGACAGACTTCTCGCTCTGTTACTGGGGCTGAGACACAGGAAAATAGTCACTCTGAAACGAATTCGTGGAGTCATCATCCTATGCTGGATTATAAGCATTTCCATCTGCACCTTGAGGCATTTTTGGAAACCACACCATTTTCTATTCTCACAATTTGCCTCTGGAATGATTTACTCGTCGCTAGTAATCTCGGGAATTTCATACACGACGATTTATCTAATTCTTCGCCGTCATCAAACTCAGATGCAAGAGCAAGCGAACGAAGTAGGAACTACATTCAACATAACGCGATACAGAAAGACAGTGTCCACGGCTATGTGGGTACAGCTTACATTAATAGCATGTTATTTTCCCTATGGTGTTGTTAGTACAATAAGCCATCCATATGCCGTATCTCATAATCTTTCTGTCAGGCTTACAATAACCCTTCTCCACCTAAACTCATCTTTAAACCCTGCTCTCTACTGTTGGAAGATCAAGGGAGTTAGGCAAGCGGTGAAGGATACAGTCAGACATCTGTGTGATGTGGTTTGTTCTTTTTAACTTGCAGTCTATAATTACAGGGAATAATTAAGAGGAGCTCCCGCGCGTCAAGAATTTTTGGCGGGAAATTATCTGGCAACCAGCGTTTTTTTGGGCGTGCCAACGGGGTAACAGTAACGCGAATGTAACAAATAGAGGACACAAAACAGTAATCTGTTCCTATTGTCCGGTAGCAGCATGTTTGAAATTAAAATATTGTTCAAGTAAAGCCTTATAACTGCTGAAATTAAACATTTGCTATACAGTGCTGTGTACTCGTGAGTGTTTTTGGTCGTGTATCGGCTATGATGAAACTGTGAAGTATTTTCACCATAAGACAGTTACATAGCCTCAATTTCATCCGATTGCTTCGAGTCGTTTTCTCCTCTCAGCAAGTAATAACGACTCGAAGTAATCGGATGAAATTCAGGTTAGGGAATATTCGCGGGGAACAGATTTTGGTCCCTGCAACCATTCCCTGCGAATGTTCCCCTCGTGTGTGCCGGCCTTAAAAATTGCATAAAATTCGACAAAACTTCTCAGGAATTCAAAATACTCTAAACAATTGAGTCTAAAATGTTATAGAATTTCCATGAAAATAACGTTACAAAACAAAATATTCCGTGAAATGAGACACTGATGAGAACAATCGAAGAAAACGCGTGGGTCAAAGAAGTGGCTCAGTATCTTTAAGAATGAATATTAATGGTTCGTTTGATTTGCCGAATTCTAGAATAAGACTGGTTCGTGAAACGCGTAGCCTGCGAATACAGCCGCCTCGCGCGAAACGCCCCTAGCGGCCAGGAGCGATGAGAGGCGGATGAAACGCGTTCCTTCCGTATTCAACGATCATTCGGTAGAAAAACCGAATACATGGGATCGCTTCAAATCTGAATTCGGCCCGCGTTTGTAGGTGGAGCCGATCGGTCCAAAATTGCTGTTCCGTTTCGAGAAAGTGGTCCTTCCTTCGTAGATTTGTAGCCTTCTACGCATACGTTTTTTGGGCTCGTCACGCTTTCCTCCCCCACAGCGGAACTGCCACTTCCGATTTTAGGCCAGTTAGCTTCATTAAGGCCATTCAAAGGTCGGAAATTTGGAATAATATATTCTGTCCTGTAAAATTCCCTGTTACTTATATTCAGCTCAAAACATTCTGAACAGATCACTATGGGACCGGCTTGTAGTGAAAGGCCACAAAACGATTTAAACACAGTAAAATTGTTTAGAATATTGTCCTAAAAATGTTCTCGTTGAGATTTCCGAAGTTGGCTAATATTTCGTCGGCCGCTATTATAAACAAATAAGGGGACATCGGGCAGCCTTGTCTGACCCCTCTACCTCAAGTGAAGTGCTCGAAGTCTATTTTCAAATTAATATACGTATCAGTGTCTCGAAATGTCGTTTGTTGTGATCCCAGAGGGTCCAGATCAGATCGTCAACTGCTTCTTGGAAAAGGTATTGAGCAAAAAAACTACCGAGCATATTAAATTTTGTCTCTTAGACACTTCTTGGTTTATTCTAGTAAAATAACTGTATCTTAAAAAAAATACTTTGCCTGATTAATCAAATTTTACAGATAGTAACCTGATCAGCGGGATCAATGGAAGTGACCTTTAGATCAGTTACGTGAAAGCTTTTCCGAGAAATGTTTTCAAATAAACTGACAAGCAACTCAACCAGACTTAAATTCGTGGTATTTCACAGGTCTTTGTTTAGTTTAACGTTCCTTTTTTTGTTCAAGTGATTTGTATTCTCACTCGTTACAATACAGTGTATTCTAAAGGTTATGAATCACTGGAATACGTAGCTAAAGTCAAGCCGTAAAAAATGTAAAATAAAGCCGACAAAAAAAAAACAACATTCATATTGAATTTCGTTAGTTCTATTTGTCCTCTATACTAAAAAATGAATTGCATGTGTTATATGTGTAAGATCTGTTCTTTTTACTGGTAAGTAATACTAAAACCATCGGCCCCGCATCTGGTCCAAAAGGGTTCTGAAAAAAACTGTTGTGACGAAAAATAAAATAATTTTACAAATTGCATTTGCCTCAGATGCTTTCGGGACTAATGCACTGCAAATACAAACAATACTAGACAATAAACCAAAGCGATTTTTTTGTGTTTCTTTGGTCATCTCTACTTAAAAATCACACAGAGAACTTGTGTTTTTAAGTTCATATTATTATCTTAAGGTAATACCTAGTTTTTAGAAGTAAGGCAGTATGTAAAAGAAGAAGTTGTAAATAACCGACAGTAGGAAAAGAACCAGCATCCATCGTGATTGGCATTTTGCATCGGACATTTGTCTGATCGCTTTCCTGTTAAAGGCCTGGATTTTGATTTTTCCCTGCGTCAACTGAATGAAGCCAAAACCAGCCTGGTAATTCTGCAAAGCAATCCCGTCAAGCTCTGTTACAGTTACTTGGTAAAATTCGTTCAAACGTCTCTGATTGTCGAAAACAGGCTGCTTCAAAACAAGAGGCAGAGACATTTGATTCACCCTCTCGTGTTGGCAATAAATAAAGAAGAACAACAAACAGGCGCCGAAGAAGCCGATTGGGATAGCCTTAGATACACTTCCAGAAATCTTGACAACCAGGGTACAAATCAGGCTGGCAAAACACACCAATCGAGCAACCCTCAAGAAGTAAGGACAATCTATGTACTTGGGCAGCTGTGCATTGGGGAAGTAAGGTCGGCTCTCCTCGATGTAATGGTTTGCTTTTGCATGCACTTCATCTCTGAGTTCTTTGTGGACTCCAACTTCTTCTACTTTTATCTGTCTGTATTTAAGTCTTTCGGAATTTAATAGAGTTGTTCTCTCGCCAGACATGTCAATTAGTGTATCGTGACTTAACCTAAAGAACAAGACATGAATATCACGGAAGGTTGTCCTCAGCTATTGAGAGACTGAGCAGCCACAGTATTTCTTCTTCGCAGTTTTTATTATTTAAGTTAACTGAAAAACTACATTAACATGCAACATGCCAAGGTAAAGGCAATGTTTTCCACAGTGTCGAAGCTTAGTTGCTTTTACTTATTTCGTAAAACGTATTTTACGGTCCTGTATTCGGTTGTTGTCGTATCAGTGCATGCTAAACCTTGAATTGTGAACACTGCCCGCAATACCAATCCACCGAATCGTTTGACAATTCTTAGTGTAAAATTTTGGGGTGGAACAAGATCAACACCCGGACGAGAAAGAAGTGTGGCAGAAAGGGGTCAGTGACTAAAAGAATACTGAGTCGTTTTTCCCCATGCTGAGAATATATGCCTGAATTGCCAATCAAAACGGACGTTTTCGTACCTGTTACAGCAACCTTGAACTGGGTTTTAAACCATATAAGCTGGCGGTAATAATTTGGATTATGGATCAAGTAGCCCACGGTTCCGGGAAACGTAATCTGGCGTACTCCCTCGTTGTGAAACCGAGTACGCAGCAGCAAGAAACGATATCGCCCAATCCGATTTCTTCAAATATCGGAAACTTGACCGAGGGTCATCACGTGAAATCAAAGTGAAGACGGACATCAGAAGTTGTCTTATACGTCCCTTTTAGCCTTAGGCCGATTTCAAACGTCGTGCTACTGCCGTGCCGAACTAAATTCGACTTTAGCAGGGCAGTAGCGCGACGTTTGAAACCAAGTTGTGCTACCGCAGGGTAGTACGGCAAGCCTTGCCGTGCTACACGGCAGTAGCTCGACTTGGTTTCAAACGTCGTGCTACCGCCGTGCCGAACTCAATTCTTAAATTATAAATACATTAGAATCAAGAGACTATAAAGGGGACAGAGAGGGCATCCCCCATATACACCCTATTCCATAGGTAATTCGTCTCGAGTTATTTTTAGAATCGGGATAAAGTTACCTCGCGCGAGGCGTGGATGTTTCGCGGAGGTTTCGCATGACCAAACGCCGTGCAAAACACGTCGGGCGAGAGGCAATGAAAGCGTAAAAAGATCGAGAGCATTCCTGAATATTGAAGCGAAATGAGTCGGCGCTCACCTGGGAAAAAGGAATCGCTGGACTCTTTGACAACACGTGAAATCAGTCGTAACCTCAGTGCTTTAATAAAATGAGAAATTTCGCCGGTCTATTGAAACCGGTCGTTTGTACCATATGTTTGTACAATTTAGGGAGTTTAAGATCCAACGACGCGGACGACAACTAGAACGTCAAAAAAAACAATAGGTTTAATTAGCAAAACAACAACTTCGCACGTGCAACACACTTTTTTGTTCATTTCTTTCCCGTTTTTGCACCACTACGACGTGAAAATGCCTAATTTCGCGTTTTATAGAGGACGTAAATAAGCAACGACGAAATTTTATTTCTCTTTCTGTGCTTGAATATGGTCCCTTGAAATTCAGCTTTAGGAGGGTTCGCCTACAATTGACAAAGTAAGTGGGTAGGAATAATCGCTATAAAGACTGAAAAAAATAAACATCAAACCAGAAATTGCTCTCTTCAAACTGTAAATTGTAAATGATCCTGAGAGAATATTCAGTGTGTTAAGGATTTCCCTGCTCTACTGTTAGCTCTATACAAGAGAGGAAGGGCGATTCTTTTTTAATTTCGGTTTCGCTGACACAGCTTTCGCAGAAATCTCTGCTGTAGTCGTTTTCGTCGACAAAAGGAATAGCAAAATCGCTCTCCGCGTCTTCCCGCATTTTGTTTCGTGTCATTTCGTGAAGGACGCGTGGCTCTCAGCGTGGGTCATCCACGCGGAACACATTTGCGCTATGTGATTGGCTGTTGTCTAATCCCCCTTGAGATCTGTGGTGTTAAAAATAACTCGAGACGAATTACCTATGGAATAGGGTGTATATGGGGGATGCCCTCTCTGCCCCCTCTATAGTCTCTTGATTAGAATATATTTAAAAGTTTGCTAAACCGTTTCTTTATTTTTGTGTTTTGTTTTTGGCAACAGCTGTTCAATTCGACTGTCATGATTGTGTGAATTAAATTCGACGTCTGAAACCAAGTCGTGCTGCAGTCGAGCCACAGTCAAGCCAGCTTAGCACGGCAGTAGCACGACGTTTGAAACAGGCCTTAGCGAACCCAAGCACATTTGCATATTAACAAGCTCTTTTAAAATTTCTGTGTGAAATTACTGCTGACTACCACAGGCAGCCCAAGCTCACTATGAGAGCCCTGAACAACATTATCCTACTTAGCTAATTAATTATTCATACAGCAAGAAAATTATAAGACGTTGTATGGAGAAATATTCTTTGCTCACTAAATTAGCAAAATGTACATTGAATATCGCTTTGAAGCTTACCTTTAGCGTCTTCTTGTTTTTCTTTGTATTCTGACTGCATTTCAGACCTTTTTTTGAGCGACAGTTTTTCACCCAGATGACATCTGGGTGAAAAACTGTCGCTCAAAAAAAGGCCTTAAACAGTGCCTAGGAGGTCTGAAATGCAGTAAGAATACAAAGAAAAACAAGAAGACGCTAAAGGTAAGCCTCAAAGCGATATTCAATGTACATTTTGCTAATTTAGTGAGCAAAGAATATTTCTCCATACAACGTCTTATAATTTTCTTGCTGTATGAATAATTAATTAGCTAAGTAGGATAATGTTGTTCAGGGCTCTCATAGTGAGCTTGGGCTACCTGTGCTGACTACGTGAACGGCAAGTTGTTACTCCATCTTCTCGCAAACTTTTCTAAAAACTGTTCCTATCCGTGGTTTTACGATTTTGTGTCCAAACGTTTTGAATAATAAATACACAAAAAAAGGTCTTTTTATATTTACAAGGGCAAACCGGTTGGTTCACGGTTTGGGCAAAAGGTACTGAAGCAAAATAGTCCATTTTCGAGTTCGCTATGACCGCTGAATTAAAGAAGTGAAGACGCATTTTTTACAGTCTTAGCCTCAATCTGAAGTAATATATTCACAAATTCCAACGAGAAAAAGATCTGTTTATTACTCTGTCTATTGTGTATATTCAAATTTCAAACACTTATTTGCCAGAATTTCTGAATATTTTACTTTACGTCGAGGCTAACCCTGTATGAATGTGTCATTAATGTTTATATTCAGCGGTATTTTTTAATTCGAAACCCGCGTCCCGGAATCGTGTCTACCGTTAGTACAGTTCCATTTACCGAAAAACGGCCACGAAAGCCTGAAACTGTTATCAAAGATGGCTTTGCCGAAGAAATGGAGCACGGATTGTTTGGTGCATTCCGTCCGGAAAAACAGGACTACCTTTTCAGATTTTCGGTTGCTCCCCACAATTTTGCCCTGGAACGACCCAAGAAGTCGTGTTCCGTTTACTATCCAACCAGGTTTTCCGGAAACTTTTGCTAAATGGTAAACAATCATAGTTTCTGAAGAGATACTCTTTTAAGAGTTCCAAGTTGTTGTTTGAATAAAGGCCCGACGGTCTCGTTGAACAGGTTGAATGACCACTTTCAATCCCCATCATTGTATGACATATTGTGTACCTGATTTGTTAATCAAGAGCTGCTATGTTTCATGATCAAAAATATTGAACCGTGTGTCATCGGCTTGTAACCATGTCCAAAGCGACGTAATCAAGTCTTGATTCAGCCGGTTCGAGTTTGACGTCAACAAAAAAAAAGAAGAGTTTACTTTGTGCATGGAAAATTATTGGCCAAAAGTTCGAATAAATGAGACAAAAAATGGAAGAAAACTTGAACTGCCCTAAACGCAAGTGGTGTTTCAAGTTTATTGTTGTGTTGTATCAGGAGCAAAGGTGGTACCGTTAGTTAGTGCGCGGCCTTCGGTGCGAGGTGTCCCGAGTTCGATCCCGAGTGACTTCACATCCTTGTTTCAACTTCTCTCCTTTCAGAGTAGCTTTGACCAGCTTTAAATACCTTTATATTAAAACAGAGCATTGATGGAGAGAGGGGGGTGAAATGAGCGCACCGTCGGCTTCAAGTTTATCAGTTATTACGATTCGGAGTTATCGACGGGAAATATGGTTGCTTTACCTTTTTTTTGATAAAGAATTCCATGCACTTTATATTGGCCTTAACCACCCGTTAAATTTCTCAAACGATCAGTTGTTTATCCATACAAACGAAAATAATTAACGGAATGATGATATAGGAAAAAAGATTAGGCCTATGTCACGAAACTGTATCATAGGGCCGGAACCCAAAGAAAATATGAATTATATCAGCCATATCGGCTTTGCATGAATGAACAGTTATTTAATTGGAATGAGTTGTATCATAAGTACAGAGCCATACATCTTACGTCGAGAAGTGTGTTTACACATTGGAAACTTTTGATATAGAGTATATTCAGGTGAAAATCTCTCAGTAATCAAAGAGCGAGAGCGACTAAAGAGGTAGAAGAAGAGCGAATCAAAAGAAATTTTGCGGTATCTCAGTTTTAGGTATTCAAGCCCTCAGAGGTTCGAGATTTTAAGCATTCTCGTTGGTTTCCTTTATAATAATCCTGTAATATTGTTTTCATCTTATTTTGTGCCGATTAAGTCCCATTTTTACCAGGAGCTACAAATTAATGAGGTAATGTTCTCCAATCCAGCGACAAATGTTTATTATGTCAGCTTGAGTGCGTCATCATTATTAGACATGGAATAGTGCTTTACAACTATTTCAACACTATAACTGTTTTTCGATTTTGAACATACTTGGGCTAACTGTCTTGACGCCGTTCAAGCTGTTTAATGAGCAACACAAACTGCAGATAGATTTTCGAAAATGGAAGAGAAAAACTACGAAGCAATACAACAAGTTGCATGTACAGCATCCCTTTACGGAAACCCATTTCTATATTCAACAGCTGCTTTGAATATTCTTCTATCAGTTACCACGTCAATGGGGAACATTCTTATCCTTGTTGCTCTTCGCAAGGAAAATTCTCTTCATGCTCCATCAAAACTGTTGTTTCGATGCTTAGCAACAACGGATCTTTTGGTTGGTATCCTGTCGCAGCCTTTGTTTGCCATTCAGTTGATTTCCATTGCACATCAGCGAGTGTCACTTTGTTTCATCCTTGTCAGTGTAAATGAAATTGCTGGTTCAAGCCTGATCGGTGTGTCTCTGTTTACGATGACCACAATCAGTGTGGACAGACTTCTCGCTCTGTTACTAGGGCTGAGACACAGGAAAATAGTCACTCTGAAGCGAATTCGTGGAGTCGTCATCGTCTGCTGGATTATAAGCATTTTCATCTGCACCTTGAGGCGTTTTTGGGAACGCCACTACATGCAAATCTCACAATTCGTCTCTGGGATGATTTACTCATTACTAGTGATCTCAGCAATTTCATACACGACGATTTATCTAACACTTCGCCGTCATCAAACTGAGATGCAAGACCAAGCGAATGGAGAAGGACCTCCACTCCACATCGCACGGTACAAAAAAACAGTGTCCACCGCTTTGTGGGTGCAGCTAACACTTATAGCCTGTTATCTTCCTTACGGTGTTGTTAGTACGTTAAGTCATCCATATGCCCCATCCCATAATCTTTCCGTCAGGCTTACAATAACCCTTCTCCACTTAAATTCATCTTTAAACCCTGTTCTCTATTGCTGGAAGATCAGAGGAGTCAGGCAAGCGGTCAAGGATACACTCCGACGTCTGTGTTACGTGGTTTACCCAGCTAAACCTGCCGGAGAAAGTAGCGTGTAGTAAATTTAGCGGAGCTCCAGTGCGCTGTAAGCGTCATAGAGCTTTGGCGGGAAATCGTCTAGCAAAACGCGTTTTTGGGTGCGAAATCAATGTTGTTCTGCTGGAAGATCAGGGGAGTCCGGCAAACAGTCAAGTCAGACACTGTGTCATAATAACACGGAATAATTTTATCTCAACTTGAAACGGGACTCTAACAAGAACGTTCAAATTCATCGTGGTTTGTAAGTTTTACTCTTCTCGGTTTTTTTTCTTTCACAAAAGGTGCTTAATATGCTCCCGAATAATTTCGAGGCTGTGTAATTTATTCTAAAAATGTAAACGTTTATAATGGTTTAACTCTTTTTGGCATCAAAGTATCTGGTCGAGAATTTTTACGAACTTGTGAACTTTGCAAGACATTTTAATATGGTCGAACTTGTCCATCTTCTTGCAAACTTCTCTAAAAACTGTCCGTATCCGAGGTTTTGCGATTTTGTGTCTTAACGTTTTGAATCAGAATAAATACATAAAAAACCCTTTTATATTAAACGTCTGAGTTTAAAACTGTGTTTGATATCCCTTTCTGAGTTTCCGAATCTTTCAGTTTGAGGGATTATTTTTTCTGTTTACACCCTGTGTCAGCAAGTGAAGTGTTCTTGGAAAGTGCACTTCGGTCGAAAAGTGCGGGAAGTTTTGTTCCAACTGAGTCACTTTCAGCTGGTACAGCTGCGTGGGCTGTGAATCGGAAGGTCGCGAGTTTGAAAACAAGTATTAAAGGAAGAAAGTACTGCCTTTGTCCTCCAAATAGCAAACCCCTCACTGAACTCGGTTGTTCACGTAGAAATATCAGTCTCTAGTTACCGCGTTCTAAGTACGTTGGAACTTTGATAAAGTATAAGTTTGTCAGGTTCTAATTTTTTTATCCAAAAATAGGTTCTTCTCTTATTTTAATAGAGAAGAAGATTGTGGGTAATAATACATACAGTGATTTGAAACAATAAATATCTGCCAAAATTTCCAAATAGTTACAAGTGAATAAAAGAAAAGAAAAAAATTATATTGTAAAACTTTATCTGAATTGATGCACGACGTTAGAAATGCCTTAGCAACACCTAAATGATCAGTAATTTATTTACGAATACGTCCGGCATCCATTCATACAACACGCGCTTCGCTGACTCATACAATTTTTACATAAAACGATCAAGGCTTGAAATACAAAGAAATGCTTTTCCAAGAATAGGCACAAAACTCTGGAATGAGATACCGTGTTTACTGAGAGGACTACCAAAACCTTCATTCAAAAACGGAATTCAAAGTGTGCTACCGAGTATTTTCGAAGAAGTAGATTCGTTCATTGATATACACCAGATCATTTCTGAGGTAATATCCTCAGTAACTAGACTACGAGTAGCCTCCCCGCAGACGTCCTTTGGGGTTCGTTTGTCACGCATTCACAAATGAATGCGTGACAAACGAACCCCAAAGGACGTCTGCGGGGAGGCTAGACTACGACTAGTCCCTATTTTTCCTCAGGGATACTGAGAGCGAGCGAAACGTGAGCGCGCGTGAAAATCACTTCACGTGAGAAAGGCGAGACGCGGTGGGGGGGAGAGAGAAATTTTTCTCTCTCACCGCCTCGTCTCGCCTTTCTCGCGTGGGGTGATTTTAACGCGCGTTCACGTTTCGCTCGCTCTACTGTCCCTGAGCAAAAATAGGGACTACTCGTAGTCTACTCAGTAACGAGCAGAGTATGAATTGATACCAGCTTTTTCCGATAAATTTTATCTACTGTAAATCCTTTATTGCTGTAAATTCTACCTTTCTCTTGTATAATCTTTCCGCATTATATTATATATAGACAAACATGTACACTTAAGAGAATAAATTATTCCCTACAGGTAAATTGACTGACCCGTCAAGATTAGCTCTAGCTACCTGCGGGCCATTGCACTGATGTAAAACTCATTGCTATAAAATTAGAGCTGAGTGTATTACTCCGTCCTTTCATACTATAAACAAGTTAATCATTGTAAGGAAAATCACTCTACAAAATGGCCAACTTCCTAATTATTACACCATTTATAAAGCCTAATAAAAATGTTATAAGACGGATGATAAGTTTACGTCTTATGGTTTTCCTATTATCGGATAACAAACATTTCTTTGTTGGTAAATGAATCATGATGTACAGTGAATTCTCGTCTCTCGATCCCGCACAGTCAACTTCCCTTATATCGTCCGAGTCCCGCGGGACCGCGAGTCAGTCCCTACAGTAGCGAGAGTCCCGACCAGCTTCCAGTAGGCTTGTTAGGTCAATTGGTAGACTGCTGCAACGGTATCGCAAAGGCACGGGTTCGAATCCCGTACAAGTCTGAATTCTTTTGAGACTTTTTTTTCACAACTGCACTGAAAAGTTGCCACTATTAATAACTTCGACCATCTTCTTCACATTATTTCTTCACCCCGTAGTTCTTATATACAATTTTCATATTGAGTGTCCATTGGTTCAACATTTAGCTAATAGATTAGAAACCAGGTCACTATGCACATGTAGCTCAACGATAGATTCGAAACCTGATGAGGAAACTCTATTTATTCCAAGTAGCCTACGCCACTGACGAAAAGAAAAAGAACATTATTCTCACTATTTGGGCAGATTGGACGAACCACGTCAGTGCTAATTAAGAGCACTAGGCTAGTAAAGATGAAAAGAAAAAAGGTTTCAATCGACGCCCAAGAAGAGAATCGTAATCAAAACTATCTATGAAGGCTGAAGAAATAAAGATGCATGCCGCTCGCTGTTCGTTATATAACCAGAATTTTTTTTAAAAAATAACATGGGCATGCTGTGTGTAAGTCTGCAAGGTTGTGATAGTGGGAGTTCATTTCATTGAAGCGTCTGTAATGTTTGTCGGAGATACAGTCGTTGTCCGCATTAGCGAAGTGTCCGCACGACGATAGTTGACCGTTAACCAGGCATTTGGTAAGCGAGGGTTTGAAAATAAACGCAGGCCACTTGAACTCTGTTTTTCCCCAGGTTGTTCTATATTAACACTTGCTGTTTTGCATGGCCAAATAATACTGTACATCCTTCTGACTGTCTCTATCGCCGCCTTTCTCACTTCTCTGATCTTCCAGCAGTAAAGAACTGGGTTCAAAGATGAGTTAAAGAAGACAAGAGTTATGGTTACTCTTTTATAAAGAAGGTTTGGTACGGAAAACGGATCTACTACAGCGTTGACTATACTAAAGGGAAGATAACAGGCCACTAATGTCAGCTGAACCCACAAAGCGGCTGAAACTGTCTTTTTGTATCGTGCAACAGACGTAAAACCTCCCTCGCCGTTAACTTGTCTTCTCTGAACAAGGTCTTGAGTATGATGACGAAGAGAAAGATAAATCTTGCTGTAGCAGAGTGCTGAGGCTGTCAAATTGATGCAAATTATCGCAGATATCAGCCCTTGGATAACAGCTTGTGACCAGAAGCGCCACAAAAACGAAATTAAAACGCTAAAGATCCAAATAAAAATTACAATAGATCGAGTTCGCCTCAAAGTCACTGTTTGTTTGTATCCTAATCCCAGCAACAGAGCAAGAAGTCTGTCTACGCTGATTACAGTCAGTGTGCACAAAGACACGCCACTAATGCTCATTCCAGCCATATCACTTATGCTGATCCTTGCAAAAGTGCAGCAATATGGTACTCGCTGAGGATCCACGATTAAAAACAAGTGAACGACGAAGGTTGGATGGGAAAGCAGCCCAACTAAAAGGTCCGTTATGGTTAGACTTAGATACAGAAGCTTTGATGGCGGGTGGAGGGAGGATTCCTTACGGAGAGCAAACAGAATGATAATGTTTCCCAACGCTGCTGTGACTGATAGAAGAATATTAACAGCTGCAAGGGAATAAAGATCGTAGTTTTCATGTAGAGACGTTGAACAGGACACTGCGTAAATGTCCAAACTTAAATTCGTCATGATTCTTGACGCGTAGTCTATCTAACTGCAATTATAGTTCCTCCTGGCTTTGTTTTTTTGTACTAAGTTTTTTAAGCGAAGACGATTTCTTTCTTTCGGTAAAAAGCTTCAACCTGTGTTTTAAATATGTATTAGCCATCATTACGTCTAAGCGAATGAGCTTTGTTAATGACTAATTTGTATTTTTATTTTAATTTATAACTTAATTGACACTGCATATATTGTTCAGGGGTACCCAACGAGAATATAGTTCAAACGACTTAAACATAGCATTGTTGAACGTATTTTAGTATTTAAACGGTAGATATAGGCATATTTTTATCCCCTAAAAAGTTTTCATCTGTTCGGATTTCCCAGCTGAAAGTCTAGTGATGCGAAAATTATAGGGATCAAAACTTACCTTTTCGAAAATTTTAGCCAGAAAAAAGGCTCCCGAAAACTCTACGTGACCTTTTTATCTGCTAAAAATGGGCAATTATACCATTTTTTAAATTTTCGAAAATCCTAGGAGAGGCAGGCAAGCAAGAAATTTTACAACAAATGTTCCGAAAAGTCTAGATCTCAAATCGTCTTCCGAACAGATATTTTCGAAAAATTGTCCTTGGGTGCTCCTGAGTGTTACTGACGGGAAATGCAAAACTTGGGCATGCATGAGCGATTTCCATTCAATCCTTCCGTAAAAACCTTACGTCATTCAGTTTAATAAGTAACTACCAAGTTTTCTGTTAGTTAGTATTACTAAGGATTCAGCAACATTCAGTGGTTGAAGCGTACTGCATAAATGGGATATTCTCGCTGCAGTATTTGCCACGGAGTTGCGAAACCACCGGTTTGCTTACTTATAGACTTTAGAATTTTTAGTGGTATACTAAGATAATAGACAGGTAAAATGCTATCAAACTCTTATTTCTGTCAAAGAGATATTAGTAACGGAGATTTATTTTTTTTTTCTCATTATTGTGTTCAACCGTGGGATTTAGAACATCTGTCGCTGTCAGTAATGTCCAAATACGGTCATCAGCTGTTGAAGAAGAATCGCGTTTATTGCAATTTGAATTTAAAACGTGGACATAACTGATATAATATTTTATGTTTGTAAAAATTTTACGTGAGGTTCAAGTTTAACTAAATCAGAAGATTGCACCCTAATTTTACGGATCAAGATGTACGATCTCAGCCCACCCCAGCGCCCCCACCTCCGCAAAACCAAAAGTGATCTTAAAACATTATGAAGATATTTAAGGACTTAATTTTGAATAAAAATCTGATTTTGATGATTTTTAAACACCGAAGTAGTTGAAGTTGGGTTACTATAAGGGAAGAGACCTATCACGGCTATTGCTTCTGCAGATGCGGTTCTAACTTTCGTAACCATTCATCGGTAGTATATGTCCAAAATGTGTGCAATAATTCTACAACTGGTCTCTGCTCCATTGGATCCTATACCAATTGCAGAACATTTTAGGAGGACTGAGTCGGCGACAATGCAACACAGTTACTAAAAGGACATGCATATTAGGGACACTGAGCACCCACGTCGCGATGGCAACGAGAACGTCAAAAAAGCACTTTTTTCTTTGCCGTCTATGCACGCCACTTAGACGTGAAATTGCCTAGACTGTTTACTTTTTCGTTTTTGGTGGACGTAAACGAGCGACGACGAAATTTTATTTTCCCTAATTTAAACTTGGATATTGTGCCCACATTTGACAAATTAAGTGGGTAGAAATAATCGCGTTACTAGAAGTTAGGTCATTATTGTTTGTCTTTAGATGGAAACTAGTCCCTTGGTAACACCTTCCGCGAGGGGTGTCGGCTTAAAACAAGTTCGACTGAACTTCACAATAATTCCATTTTTGATGTCAGATCTCGAAACCATAGAAACCGTCTGTCAACAAGATTTGCGAAAATAAGTCTCAACTGGAATTTAATACTTACTGAACAATGTAAGGTAATAGATTGGTACTATCATAGAAATCAACGTAATCCTCTTCGCCGTGTGCACCTGGCCTGTTTCTTGAACCTAGTTAAAAATTTTAATACTGAAAGTCAGCTCAATCTATGACGGACAGAAGTGGGGCCGTCTTATAGAGGACTGACTTTTAGCAGGCATTGAAGAAGAGAAGACGGTTCTGAATTCTTGAAATCCGAAATCATTCTTGCCTCAAAGATTAAGGTACAGTAGTTTCCGAGTATTTTTTCACTCATCTTATAATATTATTTTATTATACTTGGTTAAAAACAGTATGAATTGCATATCTTGTGATACTAGTAAATCAGCTGAGAAACGGTAGCTAAGGCGCATGGACATCAGGACTGTGACCCTTTAATCACGCCGCATGGCGGGTTTGATATTTCAAAAGTTTTGATTCGTCGTTCCCTGTATGATCAATATTTCTATTTATTCTGGTATGGAATGCTTACTTCAAAAGATTTTAAGAATTTTCAGCTGTCTATTATTTGTTAGCCATTGTTAAAGCACATTGAGAGAAGTAGATAATTGTGGATCTGTGTCAGTGAGCTGACAGTCACGTTGTCTTTCAGCGGAGATGAACAGATATGTTATCACGGTAATGAATTATATGAATCTTTAACATTCAGTATTCAATAAACGACCACGTGAAATGATCCTTGAATTTTAATACTTCCTGCCGATCAAAAGATAAAATTAAATTATTTACTAGCTAGAGATGACACCAAATTAGGGGGAAATGGGCAAAAAGAACAAACTGAAGAGAAAAAAATTGTCAAGTTTTTCTATTACAAATAACCGTAGCAAACAAAAATTATAATAACTCATGTAAATGGTCGTGAAAGGGGCACTAGCTAACACGAGAAAATGGAGATACTCCACAATCATGTTCATTCGCCCTAGTGCTAAAATGTCCCTGATTTGTTAAGAAGTACATTATACGTGCTTTGAATTAAATCTAAGGTTGTATTTCGTAATTCATGACTCGAAGACAAGGGAAATGACTGCAACTAAAGCGAGAAAAGCTAGGCCAGCTTTTTCAAGTTGTGTCATGGACGTATCTCAGGATAACTGCTTATTAATAAAAGAATATTCTTTTTCTTTTTTTCCTTCCACTGATTCACTTCACCTTCGTCTCTTTGGCATTACAGGCGCCGCCCCTGCGAGACAAAAAGTGCTCTCGTAATTTTAACCAACTTATGGAAAAAAAAATCTCTTGACACATTTCCCCTTTTAACTTTTGCAGCTCCATTGTCTGAGTATTAGTTTGACTGCGCGTCTTACGTCCCTGATCTTCCAGGTATAAAGGAATGGATTCATACCAATTCGACGAGAAATATTATGAGTGGGAGCAGACGGATACTCTATCGCGGCCACTATAGCATAAGGAGGATAACATGCCACTAGAGTTAACTGCACCCACAAAGCAGTGGACACTGTCTTTCTGTATTTTTCTATCTTAAGGGGACTTCTTCTTTCATTCGGCGTCTGCTGGCCTTCGTGAACATCGTCTTGTAATTGAGATTGAAGACGATGGCGAAGGCAAAAATAGATGTTGCCGTAAGAGAACGCGGAAATTCCCAACGACAAGTAGATCTGCGCTGAATAAACTCTTGATATTATAGACTGTTGCTTCAAATTTAAAAAACGGTATAAACAGGAAACAGACACGCTAAAAATCCAAAAGAAAATCAGTAGTCCTTGTGTTCGTCTCAACGTCACCACTCTTTTGCATTTTAGACCCAACTTCAGAGCGAGAAGTCTGTCAACGCTTATCGCAGTCAATGTCCACAAAGAAACTGCTGCTAAACTCTTGCCAATAACATCATTAAAACTCATGATGGTATAACAAACTTGAAATGCTCTTCTTGCCACGGAAATTAATACAATCGCAAATAGTGGCTGCGAGCTAACACCAGCGAGGAGATCTGTAGTTGTTAAACACCGGAACAGAAGTTTTGAGTGCGGGCGAATGGAAGATACCTTTCGAAGAGCAGCGAAGATAAGGAAATTTCCCACTGTACTGATGCGGTGATAGCGAGGAAAAAATTTAAGGTTGCTAGTATATACAGATAGACATTTCTGGGGGGAGACTTCGTACAGGCCCCATCTAGAACAGCTTGGAATCCTTCCTTGCTTTCGTTGTTCATGTTTTTTTTTCGAAACGGCTATTCCCGTCAACCGATATGCCTGAAAATCACGTCCTTCAACCTTATTTACCCTGGAGGTCTTTTACAAGCGTTCACGTGAAAGCAGAAATATCGTCGGAGTAACGTCAGAACTTCATACTGACAGAAAGGCCACCCATTGGTTAAAACCATATTGACTTAGGAATTGTCAAGTAATAGGTCTATTGTTTCGTTTTGGCTTTCGGCTGCCCATTTCATTATGCAAATTCACCTCCTTCATTAGATGTGTGTTGACTATGGATATTGAACAGCAAGTTGGCGCAACAATGAAGTAGTTCCGTCCTTTCCGGTTAATACAGGTGTTAGTGGGAACGAAATACGCAAGCGCGGCAAAAAAACAGAAAACACGGCACCCGAGAGGAGAGGCAGCAAGTTTCAGCTCTAGCCTCTTTTTCTAGGTTGGGGATTTTCATCCGCGCTCGCGCATACTTTACTCAGTTTACGAACATTTATTCCATTTGTAACTCTAAAAAACTTACATTTTACAAAGGAAGTATTATCTCATGTGGCTTTTATGATGTGCCACCAGTTTGTTTTATATCATTTCGTTTCTTCATCCGATTTCGCGAATATCCGGGCATCAACTTGAACAAATCAATTGCTTAATTGTGCCTTTCACTGCTTTTCTCATTTCTCTGATCTTCCAACAATAAAGGAAAGGATTTAACGTTGAGTTTAAAAAGGCCATGGTAACTGCAAGTCTAACAGCTAGATTATGTGATGGTGAATATTCAGTGGTGTGTGCTACGGCTGTAACGATACCATACGGAAGATAACAGGCTATTAATGCTAACTGCACCCAAAATGCTGTGCACACGGTTTTTCTGTATCTTGCTATGTTAAGTACAGGTCCTACGCTGTGCTGCTCTGCCTGGTTAGAGAGGTTCTTTAAGGCAATTTTATGGCTGCGGAGTTTTAGGTAGATCTTAGAATAGCAAAACGCCGATGTTAGTAATAAAAAGTACATAACTGTGGACATCACGTTCGACACAAGTTCATGTTGCCAAAATCGCCGTGAACTGGAGAGTGAAATGCTTACAATCCAGAGGCAAGACACAATTCCACGCATTCGTCTCAAAGTCACCTTGAGCCGGTAGTTTAGTCCTAGCATGGGAGCGAGAAGTCTGTCGATGCTGATAGCAGTCAGTGTTAATAAAGAAACCGTGCTAAAAGTACCACCCGCGACTTCATTCCAGCTCACAGTCGTAAAGCAGAGGCGTCGCTGCTGATGCGCTATGAAAATAAGCTGACTAGCAAACAGAGGTTGTGAAAAAACACCAACAAGAAGGTCTGTCACTGTAAGGCATCGGAACAAGAGTTTTGAGGGAGGATGAAGTGAATGTACCTTCCAAAGAGCAGCTAAAATGAGGATATTACCAAGCGATGCGATGATGGATAGAAGAATATTCAACGCTGCTAGTAAATATAGATAGTGATTTCCATGTTTGGACATCCAGCAAGACACTACTTGAATTTCTTCGTACCCGCCTTTTGCCGTAAAACCCATCACCTTATTAATGACTTGAAATAAAATTAAATTATTTTTCCTTTCTAACTAACTCAGAAATAAACTTAGAGATTGCGTTTCCGAGTTTTCCTTCACTAGTGAAAGCCTTGAATGTGAACGTGCCTTGAAATTATTAGCTGGTGATTAATAAGCCTTTACGTTGATTTGTGGGCTGACAGTAGATTGCAGCTGTGGCTAATATTTGTTGAGTATTTTGAATGTTCATTAGCTTTATAAATGAAATGAATAAGATGGTTAATCCTCCAGTTATTTTTCATTTGGCTTGTTTTATGAGACTGACGATATTAGTTTAGTTTTAAGTTTGTTGATTTTTGTCAGATAAAAGAATTAAACGAACACAAATACGCTGACAGGAGAAGAGAACAGGGCGTGAGCCCCAATCCCATACAATGTCAAAAACTATGTGATGCATGACATCTAGATCTACCAAGTTCGTACGAGAAAGATAAAAAACATGAAGAAAGAGTGTGCACAATATTTGGATGGAGATAGAACACAAAGATAACTGTCTTATCTTCAACAGCTTACTGCAATCAGCTTCTGGGTTACATTCTGTTGCTTTGTATGGACTCCTAATTCTCTATTACAATTAAATGTAAATTAATCAATTTTATTACGTTAAAATGAAAAACTTTTACCGTTGACTATTAACCATGAGATGTGTGAAAAAATTACTGAGAAATACTTGCTCTTTTTTAAAGAGCCGACACTTGATTTATTGTGAAATTTCCGCCATATACATATTAGACATGTCAAATTTCGTAATTGAACCAAAGACTCTGTCACGAAGAGGAGGGAATCCTTATTTATTTTAAATTTAAAATATTATTTTTCTTCATAGAGCACGACGACACTGTTCGAAATCAAAAATTCTTCTCAACAGCAGCGAGGGAAAGTACCAAAAACGTCATTTCCAAATGTTCGTCAGCAACTGCCTATCTTGTTTACGAGGTCAACGTGGCTTCGGGAGACAATGTGTTTTCCGTTCTTTTTTAATTATGAAGCCTAAAACTGTCGGTTTTTAATAATCCTGCCTCATGTTTTCGACCTGACAAAACAAATTCTGCTGGTCTTCGTTTGGTTCTGATAATGATAGAGATGGAAGACAGAAAGGCCACCTATCCTATTTGTTAAAACCTATTGACTTAGAAATTATAGCGAAATATTGTTTCGTTTTGGCGTGGTTTGGCTTGCCATTTCATTTTGAGTTGGCTATGAATATTGGAAAGCAAATCGACCATAAGTAATGCGATACTTTCCACATGCGAGTGTAATAGAGCGAACGAAGAGCGCATGCGCGCCCATCAAACCAAAGAGACACACCACACGAGAGGAGCGGGAATCATCCTCGGAGACCCAGGGGCAGATAGTGGGGGCGAGGGAAAGTCTAAACGGGCGGAAAAATATGGCACGAAAAAAAGTAAAGAACGGCGAGAAGAGCCCCTGGGGACAATGTCTTACCAGACCAGTTCCAAACGGTCGCCGCCGTTCTGGCTTCTGACTGGTGCCAGAAAAACACAAGTTTTCTGCCACCAATCAGAAGGCAGAACGGCGGCGACCGTTTGGAACTGGTCTGGTAAGACATTGTCCCTAGGGGCTCTTCTCGTCGTTCTTTACTTTTCTTCGTGCCATATTTTTCCGCCCGTTTAGACTTTCCCTCGCCCCCACTATCTGCCCCTGGGTCTCCGAGGATGAGCGGGAATACGTTCCTCCTTCTTTACCTCTCACCTCTTTTAGTAGTTTGGGGATTTTCATGCGCGCTCGCACATTTTGGTCGACGGTTTAAGTTGCTATGTCTTTTATTTTATCAGTGTAAGTCGAAAGAACACATTTTCTAAGGAAGTATTTGACTGTCTAACACCTCTTTTATGGTTAGGACCTAAAGCATAACTGCCCAGTTCCTTGGACAAACTTGACGCCTGTTAGTTAGCTATCTCAGACGCGATTTATTGACTTTTAAAAATCAGCCGATTCACAACAATTGTTAGTGAGAACTGATAAGCGATGAAATGATATCGTATATCTAGAACCTATTTTGTTTGGTTGCCTTCTTAAACTTGATTACAATATTATCTGTTTAAATCCAGGAAAACTTAGACCAACAACTAAAAAAATGTTTTTCGGTCAAATTTGTTTTGTTTTGATTAACTTCGACGTCTTTTTCAATTGCGCACGTACATATTTGCGCAAGGGTAGCTAACGCCCCTGCTTAGCAAGTTGTACTGTTTTTGGCTCAGGAGGTTTGGGCGTGAAAGTATGATTAAACTGGTTTCTGCTCTATATAATTCGCACCCTGGCCCTTCCTTTTTTTGTCCTGTTTCACGAATGCCGCGCTTTAATTTATTCAAAACAAATCAACTGTTTGATTGTGTCCTTCAGTGCTTTTCTCATTCCTCTGATCTTCCAGCTATAAAGAAAGGGATTTAAAGATGAGTTTAACAAAGCCATGGTAACTGCAACTCTAACAGCTAGATTATGTGATGGTGAATATCCTGTAAAGAGTTCTACGGCTGTAACGATACCATACGGGAGATAACAGGCTACTAATGCTAACTGCACCCACAATGCCGTAGATACTGTCTTTTTGTATCTTGCCATGTTTTGTAAAGCTCTTACGCTGCGTCGTTGTTCCTGAAACGAGCGATTTGCTAAGCCTGTTCTAAAGCGACGGAGTTTCAGA
This sequence comes from Porites lutea, assembly GCF_958299795.1. Taxonomy (NCBI): domain Eukaryota; kingdom Metazoa; phylum Cnidaria; class Anthozoa; order Scleractinia; family Poritidae; genus Porites; species Porites lutea. The sequence goes on from NC_133213.1 coordinate 2,294,826, forward strand.
TAGATCTTGCAATAGCAAAAGGCCGATGTTAGTAACAAAAAGTGTATAACTATCGACATCACATTTGACATAAGAGCATGTTGCCAAAATCGCCGTAAACTAGAGAGTGAAATGCTTACGATCCAGAAGCAAATCACAGTTCCACGCATTCGTCTCAAAGTCACCTTGCGTCTATAGCTTAAACGCAGCCTCAAAGCAAGAAGTCTGTCTACGCTGATGGCAGTCAATGTAAATAAAGAAACGGCGCTAAAAGTGACACCTGCGACTTCATTAGAGTCCACAGCCATAAAGCAGAAGCGTTGCTGCTGATGCGCAATGACAATAAGCTGACTAGCGAAGAGGGGCTGTGAGAAAACGCCAACAAGAAGGTCTGTCAATGTTAGGCATCGGAACAAATGTTTTGTCGGCGGATGAAGCGAACGCACCTCCCGAAGAGCAAGTAAAATGAGGATATTCCCAAGCAATGCGATGATGGATAGAAGAATATTCAACGCTGCTAGAAGATATAGATAATAATTTCCATGTTGAGACTTCCAGCAAGACACAAGTTGAATTTCTTTGTAGTCCGAACCCTTTGCAGAAAAATCCATCACTACTGAGAGACTTTAAAAGAAGTTATTTTCTATTTGCAAGTCAGAAATTTGGCTTCGAAATCTCCTTTCTTTTCTCTTTTTTTTTTACAATTTTTTGGCGTTATAGTCATGCGTTGAAATTATTAGAAGCACACAGGTGATAACCAGCTGTTCTTGAATTGTGGGTTGACCAACATTCTACTGACCTATATATACTCTGAGATTGAAGCTTGGCGAATATTTGTTGAGTATTTCAAGTCAATGAACTAAATGGATTACAAGTTGAATCCTCCATCTAGTTTTCAATTGATTTGTATTACAACTAAGAGATTGATGGAAAGGAGGGAGATAAAACAATACAATAAAGCCACGTTATCTTGAACTTTTTGCCAATCAGCTTCCAGCTAACAAACTTGTTGACGTTTGCTTTGAATGGAGTTCTATATTTCTCAATGAAAATTAAATAAAAACTGATTAATTTTTTTTGGTAAAATGCTACGCTTCATGACGTTAAATTTCCCTGTTGACTATTGGTTCGGCCTAAAAGATGCGAAAAGTTAATTAACTCAGTGAGAAATATCTGTCTTGTATAAATATAGTACACCGAAAACTTCGTCGCTGTGGTAAATTTTGTACGCCGGATGTATATATTAGACATGTCCAATTTTGTAATTAATCAAAAGCTGTATTAATTAGAAAAAGAGCGACTCCTTATTTACTTCTTTTTAAAACACTTCTTCTCTTCATTCACAAAAACGCCAAAATATGTATTTAAGAAATCGCCAGCAAAATGACAAAACCGGGTGATAAGGAATAACTTTTTACCTGCGGCAAGGTTCGTTTTTTAAATTATCAAGTCTACTGTCGGTTGTGCCAGCTTCAAGTTGTTACTTGTCAAACAAAATTTAATAAACAAACAAAAAAACTTTTGCGCGTTTGGTTATAACCTACAGCAAGCGGCATCTTTGAATATAAAGACAGAAAAATATTGTTTCTTCAAAATTGTTATCGATTCTCTTCTTGAGCAACAATTGAAACAAATCGTAAAAGAACTTTTTTTTTTTCTTGGCTCGTCCAATCTGTCCAGATAAAGAGATTGATAGCCTTTTTTTTGTCAGTGACAAAAGCTACTAGGAAAAATGTTGCCTTGGTAGCAAAATTTCTGGATGGCAAAAAAGTCGAAAACATCACTTTCAACTGTTTCAAACTTCATCGTTCTTATTCAATTTCATTTAATTTGTCAAGTGTTGGGCGAAATTTTCTGGGGTTCTATCCGAAAGGCCCAGATCAATGGTTAGTAAAAGAAAAAGAAAATTTTTCCGTTGTGTTCACCTACGCTAAGAAGATTATTAAAGTTAAGTTATAGAAGCAACTTTTCAGTGAAGGTTTGATAAGAAAGTTTAAAAAAAATCAGGCTAGTACAGGACTGGAACCCGTGCCTCTACGATACCGGTGCAGCGCTCTACCAGTTGACTTACAAAGCCAAGTGGGAGCTGGTCGGGACTCTCGCTACTGGGGGCACTGACTCGCGGTCCCGAGGGACTCGGCAAGATATAAGGGGAGTTGGCTGTGCGGGATCGGGATAACGTGAGTTGACTATACATTATTTCAGGTACTAAGAAAACTACGTAAACTTTAACTGGCATCCTTTTTATCACATTTTTATTATGCTTCATAAAAAGAATAATAACTAGGAAGTTGGCCATTATCTTTAAAGTCAGTGGTTTTACTTATATATAATAATTTGCTTTTGTTCACTTGTAACTATTTGGAATTTTTGTTAAATTTTGTTTCAATTTACTTTAGATCTGTTATTATATGCACTGTTACCCGCAAGCCTCTCCTCTATGCCAATAAACAGAAATGGGAGAAGAGACTAGTTTTGGATCAAAAATTCGAACTCCAAAAATCTCTACTTTATCAGGAAATGCCAACGTGCTTAGAACGCAGTAACTAGAGACTGCAATTTCTACTTGAACTACCGAGTTCCATGAGGGGCTAGCCCTTTGTAGAGCTGTGAAGGGTGTACTTTCTTCCTTAATTACTTTCAAACCCCGAGCAAAGCGTTGGTCCCGACCCGCGAAAACAACTCGAGACCTCCCGATTTGCTGGCCATCCAGCTCTACAAGCTGAAAGTTACTGAGTCGGAACAAAACTTCCCGTACTTTTCCACCAAGGTGGACTTTCCAAAAACAGTTAACTTGCTGATCCCGGCAGGGTGTAAACAAAAGAACAATCCCTCAAACTTAACGACTTGGAAACTCAGTGAAGGATATCAAGCACAGTATTTAACAGACGTTTAATATAACAGGTTTTTTGATGAGTTTATTTTTCAAAACGTTTAGACACAAGATCGCTGAAACGGACAGTTTTTACAACACCTCAACATCGATTTCGCGCCCAAAAAACATGAGTTGCCAGACGAATCGCACCAAAAATGCTTAGCGCGCAGGAGCTACAGGTTTAGCTGGACAAACCACATGATACAGATGTCTGACTGTATCCTTGACCGCTGTCCTAACTCCTCTGATCTTCCAACAGTAGAGAGCAGGGTTTAAAGATGAGTTTAAGTAGATAAGGGTTATTGTAAGCCTAACAGAAAGGTTATGAGATGGAGCGAATGGGTGACTTAATGTACTAACAACACCGTAAGGAAGATAACAGGCTATTAATGTCAGCTGTACCCACAAAGCCGAGGACACTGTTTTTCTGTATCGCCTTATGTTGAATGTAGTTCCTTCTCTGTTTGCTTGGCTTTGCATCTCATTTTGATGACGGCGAAGTGTTAGATAAATCGTGGAGTATGAAATTCCCGAGATTACTAGCAATGAGTAAATTATCCCAGTGACGAGTTGAGAGATTAGCGTATAGTGTTGTTCCAAAAATCGCTGCAAGGTAAAGATGGAAATGTTTAGAATCCAGCCGCCGATGATTACTCCACGAATTCGTTTCAACGACACTGTTTTGCTGTGTCTCAGCCCTAGTAACAGAGCAAGAAGTCTGTTCACACTGATTGTAGTCATCGTAAATAGAGACACTCCGATCAGGGTTGAACCAGCAACTTCATTTAGACTGACAAGGATGAAACAAAGTGACACTCGCTGATGTGCAATGGAAATCAACTGAATAACAAACAGAGGTTGCGACAGGATACCAACCAAAAGATCCGTGGCTGATAGGCATTGAAACAAGAGTTTTGATGGAGCATGAAGAGAATTTTCCTTGCGAAGAGCAACAAGAATTAGAGTGTTCCCCATCGAAGCGGTAACTGATAGAAGAATATTCAAAGCTGCTACTGAATACAGATAGGAGTTTCCGTAAAGGGACGCGGTGCATACAACTTTTTGAAATTCTTCGTAGTCTTTCTCTTCCATTTCGAAATAATTATCTGCAGTTTTCCTCTGTAAATTGCTTAAACGGCGTCAAGATAGTTCGCTCGAGCATTTTCAAAATGAAAAAGGAAAAAGCTTTAAAACAGTTGTAACGCACTATAACATGTCTGACCAATAATTATGACGTAAGTTGACAAAATCAATGAATATCTGTTACTGGGTTAGAGAACATTACCTCATTACAATAAAATTTGTAGCTCCAGTGAACTTGATCGGGAACAATATAAGAAGAACTCTAAATAATACGATAGGAGAAAAATACATCGAGAACACTCAAAATCTCGAACCCTCCGAGGGCTTGTATACCTTGACCAAAAAGATACCACAACATTCCTTTAAATTCGCTCTTCTAACTCTTTCTTGAGTTTCTTTTTATGATACATTCCCAGTTCGTAAACACACTTCTAGACATACGATGTAAGGCCCTGAAGTAATGATATAACTCAATAAATCTGAATGACATCTTTGTTCATGCAAAACGGCCATGGCAGATATAATTCATGTTTTCTTTGGGTTCGTTATGATACCGGCCGTTTCGTGACATAGACCCATAGTCATCACTTCCTAAACTATTTTTGTTTGTATGGATATAAACAGCTGATTATTTGAAAAATTTTACAAGTCGTTAAGAAGAATATAAAGTGCACTTGAGTTTTGAACATTTTGACGTCGTTTCTTAGGTCGATAAGAGTACAGACCGTGGAAAATTGTTATCGATTTTTTAATTGTCGTGACTTTTCCCGCCGGGCTTTTGCCAAAGAGAAGCCTCGCGAAGACGCGCGGCTGCGAGGAGGCAGGCTATGAAGCTGTGCGCAAAAGTTCCAAGGCAGAATAAATCTCGAAGCGATATAACATAAGGTAGTGTAAGATAACTTTTATGAGGTAGCGCAGAACAGAGAATGTATTGTTTTCGAGCAAACATGTGAAACAAAACAGAGAATCCACGAGCCCGGTGTGCGTGTTTGTGAGTCCCGTGCTCATCCCGTCTTCAACCAATCGTCGGGTGGATTCAACTGAAACATACGCGTATAGCTGTCGCATTTGCCTGCTGGAATTTTTAAGCGTTTTTAGGCTTAAAAACAAAAAATTCAAAATTACACATTTCTAAACAAATTGAACAGCACGCGCGTATAGGTAAAATCTTTGCTCGTTGGCACTTTGCGATAGCTACAACTAGTATTATGATAATATATTTTCTTTGTCTTGGTAGCACGTGACATCAGATTGTACTGTACGGTTCGGCCACAAAATTTTAAGCTTCGCTGTTTTTTCTATAGTTTATGCGCTAGCACAAGCATTATTAATTCTCAAGTATTAACGATGTATTTGCTTGTTAGGAGCGGTAAAAGAGCCATTTAATGACGCAAGAACTGGAAAGTTGTGCTCATGTATACCTTTCCATCGGTTTGCATCACACTGTACTATTAATAATCACATTATGCTGTTTTACTCAGTCAAGAGATCACTTGACTCAGTGAATTGTCAAATAATGATGACGCAAGTTTTGAGATCAAAATCAATATAATTAATGAGCAGTACTTCGTTACAATACAACTTACATTTCCTGAAAAGCGAAAAAATATCCTGCCAGTTAATTACTGGACTGGAAACTATGAAACAGCATCTAATGTACAATAAATAAAAAGTTGTTGTAAATTCCAAGGGATGTGGATGTCTTAAATTGATAAAAATAGATTGCTCGAATTTATACTAGAGACGAAAAATCCGTCTAAGCACAGGAAGCCCAGACTGACAACAACCTTCTAAAAGTCAAATTTCAAGGATTTGAATGGGAATTTATCGAAGATCGATAAAACGGTTAAAATGTACATAAACACGCATTAAAGTGCACATACCTTATAAAGAGTTGTCTCTGTGTTGTTTTCTTACAGTTTTTTGCCCTATAAACGTCATTTTAGCACGTTTTGATGTTTTGGTTTCTCGCATGCTATAAAAAGAAATCAAGGGAAATTAAAACTCGGCTGTCTAACGCCGCCCGAAGAAATAGCTCTAAAAAAAATACTGAAATTACCTTCATTCCACTCTAATCGCTCCAAAACTTCGCTTGAGGATACACCGAAGATTTTCCTTTCTTCTTTTAGTTCCAACATCGAGTCGTAGCCTCAAAGAGGACGAGAAATGTAGCGAGAAAAATTTGAACTTAGCACTTCCGTGGAACCGCTGATCTTCGCAGTGTACTAGCGACAGCCGTTGCTCTTGGCTTAGTAGCCTCGCTGCACGTTCAAAATTCCCTCGACGGGGAGGGACAGAGGAAAAATCAACCCATACAACCCACATTTGCGGGGTTACCTAGGGAACGGTTTTGTTTCCTTTACAAAGAAGTGGCGGGGAAAAACACGGGTCCCTGTCAAGGGGATTTTGAACGTGCCTGACGAATTATTCGTCTAAGACAAATAAATCGTATAGCCGGAAATAAATTAGTCTCCTTCGCAGTCGTTTGTAGGCTCATCACGCAACCCGTCCGTCAGCACCACAGGCATACCAATGTAAAATAACTCAATCAACAAGTATGGCAACCCAAAAGCAACTCGAGGTTATTTTGGAGGGAAATTGCATAGCCACCCGCGTCTTGTAAAGCAGAAACAACTAATGAGTCAATGGGGACTTAATGATCCGACGACGCCACGGCAACGAGAACGTCGCTTAAAAAAGTGAATTTGGGTTCTTTTGGTCTTCATAGCGATTATTCGCACGCACTTACTTTGACAAATGTAGGCAAACCCTCCCGAAGCTGAATTTCAAGGGACCATATCCAAGCTCAGAAAGAGAAATCTAATTCCGCCGTCGCTTGTTTACGTTCTCCATGAAACACGAAATTAGGTATTTTCACGTCGTAGTCGTGCAAAAACGGCAAAGAAATGTACAAAAATGTGTGATGCACGTGCGAAGTTGTTGTTTTGCTTATTAAACCTTTTTTTTTTACGTTCTCGTTGCACGTCCGCGTCGTTGGATCTTAAAGTCGAAAACGGAAAGCGGGAATTGTTTCCGTGTATCCGTGTTGTCTGAACTATTAAGCTTAGATTAACTGTCATGACCACAAATTTGGAAAATAGAGCTAGAGAAAGAGAGAATAAGAGAAAGTAGGCAGCTGGCCAGCAAAGCTCAACGAGAAAAAGGGCGACAGAGATCTAGAGAGAGAGATAAACAACAAAGGAGACATTTTTTTGTTGGAAGAACAACATTACAATTTGTGGCGGCGGTGAGAAAATAAGAGATGCTAGCGGCCACCAATGCACTGGGTGAAATTGAGCGGCAGTGAAAAAAAAGTGAACGAGAACGCGTATGACATTTCCTCCATAAAACGTGTCACTAAGAAGTTTCTGGAGGTTTCACGTTGTAGTCGTGCAAAACAACGGTAAAAAAAATGTACAAAAAAAGAGTGCTGCACGAGCAAAGTTGCTTTTTTGCTAATTAGACACATTGTTGTCTTTCACCGTTCTCCTTCGTTGCCGTCATTTGAATAGCAAGAATTCTCCTAACTTTATATACCCGGTTCGCGATCCACCTTCTTTTAAAAATACCTCAAAATATAATCCTCTAAACAACTGTATTTGAGGGCGTCATTTGAATTTGTTTTCGGAATTTCAACTGTAAGTGTTAGTTTTCTCTTAAAAATGTTTTAAATTTTCATTTTCTTTAAAAAAAATAATTTATAATTTTCAGAGGTACTGACTCCACTAAAATGCTGGGCCAAGTTGTTCGAAGGCCTAATAGCGCTTAACCCAGGGTTAAATTTAACCCGGGTTTCTTTTCTTTTGTTCAAAAGCACTTTCTCGGACAATTTTCTATGATATTTATAGAGCATCGAATCATCAACTTGTTGACAAAAAGAATTAAACTGAACTTACTTTATAAGCTTTCATATTTGAATTGAAATTTTGCACTAACCCTGGGTTATCTTAACCCAGCTTTGAACAACCCGGCCCTGGAATAAAATACTTAATGCTTTTGCCTCACTAAAAACCAGGCTCGAACAAATGAGAGTATTTTCATGCATAAAGCCTACTGTCACGCAGACAAGATACAAAGTAAGTGAAACTTTTCAAAATTCATTAGCACACTAAATTACGTACGAAAGACTAAATTTACATTTATGGCAGGTTTTAAATTTTTCTATGGAAATGAAACTGATTGTGATGAGGTTCAACGATCACTCGTCCTCGCCGCCTCAGTTTCTAAATAAAGATTCAACGTAACATATAATTTATTTATACTTACCTACTCATGAGATTTTACAAAAATAACAAAAACAAAAAAAGCTATGGATAAGCTAACACTGAGTTGTTGTCCGTTTTTAACTAAGTGAAAAAGGCTCATGCATGGCCAGTGCTTTTTGCCTCGTCGTGAGAGACCTCTGCTAGCAGGGAAAGCTTAATAGATAAAGAGGTGTTTACGGGTAAAAATGACATCCCTCATTTTTCAGTGAAGACGTTCAGCTGGTCCTTTTGCATTATTAGCCTTTTCGATTGAGGTTTGCGTGTTCAAAGCTACACATATGACACGTTTGATTATTCAAAGAAAGTGAAACAGCCAACTCGGTGTCGAAAACTGACAGCAAAACTTGGAAACGTATTGGAAAGATAGATATCAGGTGCTTTTTTAAAATTTTTTTTTAATCTTTTCCTTTTAGTTAGCCGTATAACGTGATATCTTCTCCACAAATTTTGTATTGTATAAGGAAAACAACGAAATTCTGCAGAAGTGAGCCTAAATTCTCCGGGCCCACTCTTTCCCAGGGGGTACTCCTGGAAATTCTTGGTGGGCGGGAGGGTGCCGCTCCAGTTCTCTAAATCCTGACCTTATTTCAGAAGAAATTTTATCATCTTCATTTAGATTAGAGCGCAAACTAAAAGATTTCTTAAAATTCATCTCGAATTCGCATATTACCTTTTCTTTCTCATTCATTTGGAATTGAAATGACAATTGCGTTCATACACTCCCGTAGGTCCCTCGAAAATCATACCCGATTCCAGACCAAAATGGGGAAATTCTATACCGTTTTCAGACCGAAACGGCTCGAAAACCATACCCTTTGGGGCGACACATGCCTAAATGGCTTATATTAGAGAGTAACCCCTGGGCCTCTTTCCAAAGATCCGCCCCTGGGATTATTTTCAGGATCGAGCGTTAGGAGATACAATTCAAAATATCATGATATTGTTATGTTTATATCAACGCCAGTTCTTTGTCTTCAGCGCCATTTATCTGTTGTTGCACCTTCCCTCAAGACATACTCACGATGCGGATTTTAATTTTTCTTTCTATTTTTCAATTAGCTTCTTTCCCAAGCGGTAAGTAATAGATAGAAGGATTTACATCTGGACTTTCCAGTATGCCATGACTTTTATCATGATTTATTCTTATTCACAGCGTATATCCTAAGTGGCCATGGGCTGAGCGGTTTTTTTTTTCCTTCACACGCAGATTTCACCAGAAAAGAGTAACTTTATTCGTTAGAATTTTGGTATTTTATATATAATTCTCAGGTCAAAAATACTTATCAACAACTGTAACATTTATTTACTAAAGAGCGAAATAACGTAATCCATAGAACTAAGTAAACTCATCTACCAAGGAGTGGTCGGCCACGCAATCGTGCTAAAACTTGAGACAAATTATAATTGATTAATTATTTGCAAGGAAACAGGTCTTCGGTGGCGGACCAACACTCACGGTCGTAAAATAACTGCGGAAAAAGAACTGGTAATGTCTTTGCTTTGCAAGGGCTAGAATGACCGCGAATAATGGCTTCCCCGCCTCCACAAACAGTGTCATCAATTACTACTTTAGGTGCTACATGGGTTGTCAATTTAATAGAGTATTTTTTTCGTTGGGTGTGTGAAAGTTAGTCTGGAGTAGTTTCGCCCACATTAGGTGTTTTCCTGTTTTGATGTTTTGATTCTAGTCGCTCTTGAGTTTGCGCTTGGCTGGCGAATTTTTCTTTTCCTATTTTTGAATGAACTCATCTCGCCCTTGTCAGATGTGTCATCTATACAGGTGGTCGTTCTTGAGGGCGATTAAGGTGACCTTCGGTTGTTAGTCCCTTTCAAGTTCCTGTTTGGGTTTGTTAACCAACGTTTTAAGCGTTTCATTGGTTTTACGACTTATTTTCAATAATATAAAACCAAAACATTACCCGCGTCTGCCGACAATAAGTTGCCCTTTCTTTGTTTAAGCTCCCATGTTCTGCCCTGTAGCTTCAGCTTGCTCGTTATGTTACTAGTTAGTTGAGATGAAGAAATAGATGAAGTAGAAGCTGTAAAACTGAGACCGTCGAGGATAAAAACAAAAAGAGGGAAAGAAAATGGCTCTCGGTACTACTAAGCCAGCGAGCTGCACGACTTTTCACCACTACTAAAAAAAAATCTGTTTGCACTTATCAAACCTTAACGATTCTCTTGATCAGTTATGCACGGTTTCATCTTTTTGTTGTTGTTGTTGTTCAAAACTTGTGGCGTTTTTGATTTTTTCGTTAACTTTGGAGAGGAATGTGGCATTTATTTAGAAAAATGTTGAATAAACGAACGGGTTAATCATCGTGCTCTGTTAACTCAGAAAAAACCGGAGAGTAAATGGCGAAACACACGTTTCCGTAGCATCTATTTTCAGAGGAAGCTGTAAGGAACAAAATAACTATAAAACCATACAAGCAGCAAGGAACGTTGGCGGGTGATTGCCACCCATTTCTGATTATTTGTCTATTTACTAACTTGCTTGTGAAGAACTCGACCTATTAAATCATCAATTTTTCTAGATCTTTGAGATCTTGTTTTGAATTTCATTATGCATGGCCTCTTATCAAAAACACGGAGTTAGTCAAGCCAAATGGGCACGTTTTCTACTTTTTTCTCATTGGCATAAGATTCAAACGAGCGAATGCACAGGTTATCTTTTTAACTTTTTCTTGCAACACAGAATGTGCTAAATACAATAATTTTGTTAGCACTTAAACATTGGGGTGAATCGCGACGTATACAGCTTTCTTTTTTCTTCCCTTTCTTTTCACCAACATGTATAGAGTTTTTGACTGATGCACGAGACTTAAAGTTAAGGGGCAAGAAAATCTGGTTTGCAAATATTAAATAACCATAGTTAGACTGGGGCAATTACGATCGTGTCGAATCAAGAAAGAATGGTCGTATTGCTCTGTCGGTCTGTTTTTGGGGAGGTCAGATCTTCTTTTATTGACGAATGCGAGAATTTCTAACTTCGTTTCCCAAAACAGCTTCATAGAAAAGTGCAATATTCACACAACAGGTACCGAACCAGTATTCAAATGACCAATGCCATTGTTTTCTGTTGTTTTTATGCGCTTTTTATTCAACCCAGCTATACAAACGGAATCTGTCAAGAGGTACTCTTTCTTCGTTAAGATAAACATTTAATAAACTCGAGAAACAATTCTTCAATACATAGTTGTTAAAACAAGTTTATTGATTTTTTTTAAATAGTGACGGCAATAACTTGCTACGAATGTCTTCCGGAACCACCCGATAACTGGTGCCAATTCACTTCAAATGTCACCGACTGTGACGAGAAACCGAAAATCGATGGGGCTGAATATGACGTATGTGCCAAAACGTCGTTCGAAATCGTCTACGAGGGAGACAACCATTTGATGAATGTAATGAATTGCGCAATAAAGGTATGTAAAAACTTTAAGAGATACGAGGGGGCGTTGGAGTCTATAAAAAACCGAAAAACCACTCAAAAAGCACTCAGAAAAGAAAAACAACGGTAAAAGATTTCGATCAAAATTAAACCAAAAACTGATTACAAAACCCTCAAAACGAAAGATTTTAGCACGCCTCAATAATACGAGCCTCAAATTTCAAAACCTTAATCGATTTTAAAATTTGGTGAAATTTTGAACGCGCGGACTAAACAATATCACATCATCTTCATTCTAAATATTATTATCATTACTAACAGTATCAGCACTCTGTGATGTCACTTTCAGTACGTAAAAAACAGAAAATCACATCGGACACCAAATTCGAAAAATTGCTTGTGTTATTTGCCAAAAACCGAAAACCAGATGCTAAAACTGCAAACCGTAACCCACAGCAAAACCGAAAAATTGACCTAAAAATGGCCAAAAATTAACGTCCCAACGCCCTCCTGAGATAGACTTCCAGTACACCCTTATTTTCTCCAGAGCAGAGCGCGTGAAAGCGTCAACCCGCGAGCAAGGTGACACGCCGTTGTATACGGTAAAAAATTGGGGTCTTCATGGCTCTTTTAACAAGTTTTAATTTTTATTGGGCACGTGACCAAATCTTGAAGTACTACTTAAACGCTTAACTCAAATTTTTCTTCGTTATACAGTCCAAGTGCGCCACTGTAAAGGAGAGAATTTGCAATAAGGATGTTTGGTACGAGTACTTTGGAATAGAAGTGCAGAAGTGCACTGTCAATTGCTGTTCGAGTGACGAGTGTAATGGCTTCCCCGCGGCGGCCGCCATGGTCATGTCCGGATCTTTCAAGGCCACACCGATGAGCCTCGTTTTTCTCTGCATGGGGGCAGCTTTGACAAGGCTGGTCCTTTCCTGAGAACTGTTTACTCTGTTAATCAAGACAGCCCAGTCAGATCAGTCTATAAATAGTTTGCATGCACAGCAGTGATAATTTTTTTTCGCGGCGAAATTTAGACTCTCGAGCTAGACTATTTCATTTTCCGGCAAAATGCCCTGGCCAGTAGCCAGTTCTAAGTTTTGGTAAGCCGTGCCATCAAACTGACCAAGAATCTTAAAGTCCGCTATAATAGCGCGCGGTCAATAGTCAAAAAATGAGAAAATACAAGGGGACACTAGAGCTGTATGTTAATGCTAATGGCACAGCAAATTTGATTTAAGTTCCTGGGAAAGATGAGGAATAAGAAAGCAACACAAAATTGCAATGATATCTTAACCTCTGCCATTACTAACTTCAGTGAATTCCCACCCCACCCCTCCCTAAAAAAAACTATCTCAAATTAGTTTTTGAAACTGGTGGATGCGACAAAACAACTAGTGAAAATAGACTCTAAACTTGCATTGCAGATCATAGCAAACTAAAAACGCATTTTCAGTTCCCCTAAATTTTGGGAGAAAATGCAGTTTTAGGTCCTAAATTTCAATCAGTTGCAATTGCCTTCGGACATTTTCCATAGTTTTTTTTATTATCTTTTTTTTTATAAATTCCTATTTCAGAACTTTTTCCCATTTTGTCTCTACTAACTTCTTTTTGGCTAAGTTGTATATCTATGCTTTGGCAGCAGTGCTGTAAGAACTTATGTTAAGTTTAATATGATAGCTACTTGTCATGACTGTCGAGTAAGTTTTAACAGTTTTATTTGAAATAATAAAGGTCACTTAAACCTTAAAGTCCATCAATATAATTAAAATAAACACGGTCTAGCAGAATTTCAAAACTTTATTGGAAGTTTCTTCCTAACAAAGCGTTAATCCAAGTAAAAGTTTTGATAGTAAATATGTTTTCCTAGTGATGATGTCGTTTAGAAGTCCTCCGATCCGGATCCAGACCCCGATCCGCCATCGACGGCCTCACATTGACCCCAGTAGATGTTTGTTTTTATGTTGCACACGTAGCCAGTCACACATGGACAGGCCTCCAAATTTTGCTGAGGAGAAATAAATTAATGGTGTGAGTGAAAATTCTTACCCCTCTCCGGGAAGTTTTAAAAAAAACCCTTATAGTACAAACTCAAACTGTTAGAGCGTTATTTTTGAACGACCATGCAAAGGGTGCTTTAATTGAAACGTGATACAGAACTTTGTCGATCATGGTACATTTTAAAATAATCATTCATATAGCACGAAAAAGGACTATCATGATATAGGAACGACCGGGTCTTCAGGTCATGATATGAAGTTCCTCTGCCTAAATGCTTTTCTCTGACTTTTCTTTTTTTTTTCAAAAAGAGCTCTAACTCAGTATCTCTTCTCTTCGGTGGATGTTTATTTATTCCTAAGGCATATTTCAGCAAATCTGGTTGAACGACGGTTCCTATGGCAACTAGGTCAATACCGGCATGTGGACAAGTCATTTTTAAGAAAAAATGCTGGTTTTCCCAACGAATTTGTTTGGCAAAAATACGTCAAGAAAGCAGTAAGGTTAATGTTTGACGATCACTTATCTTGGAACTCAAGCATAAATAGAATTTTATTTTAACACAGTTCAAACAATTCTTACTTGTTGGTAAAATCTAAGGTGGTTATCATTTTAATCGAATGCACCAATCACTTCAGGGGTATGAACTAGCTTGCAAAGCCATGGGATGTAAATCAACAGACTCTTACCTGTAGAGGGCACCAAGAACCTGGTTTTCGTAAGTCCCGACAGACCCCTCCCCTGTCGCCATTACCCGCGCAGCACTGGTCTTCAGCACAGTCACCGTCACTCCTACAGAAGTCCTTTATAGGTTTGCAAAATCCTTTGGCGCAATGGTTGCCAATCTTGCAGTCATAGTTATTGGAGCATTCTTTCTTCGTGCATTTTTCTACCAAAATAACAAAATGGAGAGTTTTGAGTACCAGCCGTGGTGGGATGAGGGGGTTATTATCGGAGTTCCAGTACGCCAAATTTTTTTGTCGAAAAGGGTGATTGCTATGTAGTGTCGCAAAACCAAAACTAAATCACAATGGCAGGTGTCACCTGCTACAAATTGCGCAGGCAGTCCTATGAGCCAATCAGAGAGCAAAGCATCTACATGCAGCCAGTGCCAGACTCGGCAAAATCATACAAGTTTACAAAAGGCTTTTATTAGTCTTATTTCTAATTGAACAAGTACACGTAGCTTTTGCCAAGAGCGCAAAAATATCTCAAAGGAGGACACCATCAGTTTAAATCTTACGCCTGTGATAAGAACCCGGACCATATCAGTGGGCTGCCAGTGCAACTGCGACGTCACACCCTTGCGCCGCAAATAAAAAGTAAAATTAGCCGCTTGAACAAAAAATACACCTACTGTTGAGGCAAGCATATCCGTATTTGCAGTAGTTGTTGTATCCCTCATAACAGTAACTCTCGTACTTCGTACAGATTCCCGATTCGCAAGAGTCGTTACCAGGGCAATCTTTGTGCATACGGCACTCCCGCTTTGAACACACCCCACCCTTGCAGACGTTTGCTGCCCCGCACTGTTGTTGGTGATAGCACCTTCGTACTCCCTTCCTACAGACTTGCAGGTAGGTATCGCAGAACTGATCTTTAAGGCAGTGTACGTGATGGGTGCAAGGCCGTCTTGGATAACAGGCGCCATTGTAGCAGTAGAAACCATCGTGACAGTAACGATTACCACATTTAATCTGAAGAAGTATATATTAAATTTTTTTTAAACCTTGGAATAAAGAATTTTAGTAACGAAAAAAACGCATTCAGCTCTTACCAACCTTTTCTTTTTCGAATGGCTTTCGATCTTTCCGCCAATTGGAAATGGCTAAAAATGAGAATTCATGCAATATTTTGCATATTTTCCTGTTAATTGGATGTAATTAAGCTTCTTTTTTTACACATATGCATAAATTTCGGATTTGATTTCGATCCTTTTTTCTTGCTCTCTTTTATTTTTGCTAGCTAGTTATAAATTTTTCGTTTACAGGAAATGAATTTCTTCGAGAACTTTATTAAACAACAACAACAGCAAAACTAACAATATTGCCCTGGGACTGGGCTCACTGTGGGCTGTGTACGTGACACCGCAGCCCCATTAATGAAGAGACATTTCTTACAGTGACATTATAAATCATCGCAACTAATACAATGATCAAACTTGAGATCTACAGCATCAAAACATAAAAGATCATAAAATAATTCTAACAATGAACTTTTCAATGAACTTTATGAATACTTACATATTCTCCGTAGACAGCAACGGACAAAGTTATAAGCACTGCAGCACCGACAAGAAACTGCATGTTGGGCAGCGTACTGGAGACCGCTACAGCAATTGTTTAGCTTCCTCTGTGCTGTAAAATAGTCAGCCACGCTCTTATATGGCAAAAACACAACACTTTCCTGTGTTTCCACGTGGAAACATTTATGCCCATTGTTAGCTTGCGACAGGTTGTACTCTGAACAAATATACGCAGGTTTAAGTTGTGAACTTGAATTTATAGTTTGAGCATTCTCTGTCAAAGGATCGCGTTAAGTTTACCTAGGTGCTAAAGGCTTTGAGTGCGGTACTTTTAAGAAAAAGAAGCACTGAATTTTTGGTTAAATAATTAGGTGAGAATGTTTTATCAGCTAGTTAGAGTCTTTGTGAGTTGAATTGACTTTTACTCATAAAGACGAAGAAGAGAATAGAATGGGCAAATGAAACGTTAGTAAAGGTCGAGTAAACTTCAAGAGCTGACCAAAAATTAAGACAGAGATGCAAACAAATTTCTAACTATGGTTAGCCAGTCTTTTGGCGGTGGTATGATCACTTTCTGTTCATTGCGCACCGGACCATGTCTGCAGGGTGCTACTGGTGACCGCTCGTTTCGCTAACGTCGCGTTCGCTAACGTCTTATGTCGCTTCCGCTAAGAAGTGAAACGAGCGCTGCGCATGTATAAGCTTCGCAGTTCTCTCAGCCATGATACAAAAAAGTGCGATAGGCATGTATATACTTCGTTCTTTCATTTACTGATCAGGCGAAAGCAGCTTGGGAACTGACCCAACACGTGACCGAAACGACAGGACGTTGGCGCCGAAACAACTCGTAGACGAAACGGCCGTGAACCGTCTGGAGTTTCCTGGGTACTGTACAACCAAAAATACTCTGCCTATCGTTTTCTGGAAGCATATGTAAATTATGTTTACTATTCGATTTTCCATTTTGTCAGACTTAAGACGCAAAAACGTTTTCTACAAGTTTAACAGTAAACTTTCGCAAAGCAAGTCGTATTTATAGATTATTGCTTTAAATGTTTGCTTTCATGATCGAAAGACTGAGCTAATGAAACATGAATCAGTGGTCAGGGGGCAGAGACAGGAGGTATTGAGAAATTGACTTGAATTATCATTTATTAAAAAAAATTACCGTTTCTGATTAGCATATGTCCCAGGCTAAAGTTGCTACCGTTGACCAAATTTGGAACATGTTTGCAGATATCAGTATAACTGACGTCAATTGAACTTATATTTGTTTGAGAAAAGGACAGGGGAAGGGGTGGCAGCTTAGTTGTTCTGGCGGAGAATAGACTACGATTTCACAAGTTCACGAAAAAAGAAAAACCCGAACTATCGACTAAAATGGCATAGAAAACATAGCAAAAATACCACTCATCAGATGGCAAATGCTACAACCTACTACCAAGAAACAGGCCATGAAGACCGGAACTTAACGACGCAGATCTAGGCGCACATGTTTTGTTGAAGGTGGAAATAATTTTATTACCTAATAACTGAAAAACTATTTCATTTGTTTGGCTTTCGTGTGATGTGAAGAATTATAAGAAGATCTCACAGGGTCACTTTTATCCTCCAAGGCCAGAACACCCTCCTCGATCTATTTAATTCTTCATTTCATACTCCGCCTCATCTCATAACTGTAATTTACCATGGGCAGAAGAAGCATCACATCACTCTTTTAACTATGATGAGTACGTCTGTTTGTTTTAATGTTTCTGAATCAAAATTATAACACCCATAGAATAACAAGCATCTGTAATTGTGATTGATTGATTTTTTATTTTAATTATTTATCTTCACAAGAGCAAAACTTCAAAAAACTCTGCCATTTTTTGGTAAAACACTTGTTGTTTTCAAGCCATGGAATAATTGTTTCCTTGCTGAAGACGTCACTCAGAAATCGTCAGATCCTGACCCGGACCCAGATCCCCCGTCCACGGCCTGGCATTTACCCCATACAACATTATTTGTAACGTTGCATACATAGCCGGAGACGCAAGGACAGGCTTGTAAATTTTGCTGGTGAAGAAACAAAAATATAATTTAGGCACATTAGTCGTAGTAAACATAATATTTGGCTTATCAAGTGAGATGATTACGTCAATTAGTCACGCTGAAAAGTTTCAAAAGACGTTTCAACCCTGTTCCCTCTCGAACTTTTGAATCTTTTTTTGCTGCGATCGTATTCGGCATTTATAGAAATGAGAAAATGTATTACACATACATAACTGCATATTGCACAATAAGCAATAATCATTATTATTTTAGTGAAGTGGTTTCAAGCTTAATTGAGGGAAAATCAAAAATTCAACCTCGTGTACATCTGAAGTGTCAGTAAACAATGCGACAAAATATTTCACTTATGGCATGGAAATCGTGAAAAATCCTCGCGTTTCATCTATCGAACAAGTGCACCCAAGAAGGTATACATCATATTTTGGATTAGTAAATGTTTGAGATGGTAGAACAAGCAGAGAATATTGTTAACAGTATTGTCTTGTGTCAGGGATTAAAAAAAGCAGGGAATTCCTTACCTTAAGTGGGCACCAGTCTCCCGGTTTGCGCAGACTCTTACAAACTCCTCCCCTCTCGCCGTTTCCTTTAATAACACAGCATTGATCCTTGGAACAGTCACCATCAGTCTTACAGAAGTCTTTCTGTGGTTTGCAAAACCCACCGACGCAATGATCGCCAATCTTGCACCCAAAATCACTACCGCATTCCATCTTTACGCATTTTCCTACGAGATCAACGTAACATGTATACAATTAACTCTTTTGTCTTTGGCGCTGTAAACTACACTGTATATAGGCCAAAATATCTGTTTCAGCTACGAATTAGGTCAGATGCTGTTTGTACGATTCACCGCCTCAATTTGAAGCTAGAGAGACTGGGCCTAGTTTACTTGCGCAAAGATTTGTGGGACTGTTTTAGTACTTCTGCAAAGCTGATCATAACAACGTGTATTCCTTTGTTATAACAACATCTGTAAACCTGAAGAAGGCTGGTATGGCCAGCCGAAATATTGTCATGAGAAAGCAATACACGTTGTTGTGATCAGCTTTGCAATAGTCTTTGAAATTCTCGTGTTTTGGTTCCTAATATTTTAGCTGATTAGATCTCTTTTCTAGACATCCAACGTTGACAACCAGTAGGATCCTCGTCCACGGTTATTGCAGTTAATTTCTTTATCACTTTCACTAGAGACAGACAAAAAAAATGGCCGATAGCTGACCGGTGTATCCCCAGTAACAATCCCAGTAACAACTGCGGGACGCATTCTGGTACCTGTCGGCTCTTCTCGTTTCTAAAGCGGCGAATAATAAAGTATGTCGATACCGCATCATGCACTATTAGATACATTTATACTACTACATGAGAAATTTCTGCAATTTGATTGGCTTAGAGAAGTGGTATTTCAGCTTAATTTGAAATACCTACATGTGAAAATTACCACCTTTTGCGGGTATGTGATATTTGGCATAAATACCACTCGTGATATTTCAAAATTGTCTCAAATTTCACTCGCCTAACGGCTCGTGAAATTACGTATAACAATTTTGAAATATCACGAGTGGTATTTATGCCAAATATCACTACTAATCATGCTATTACCTATACTAATAGCCTAATAAAGCAGAAGACAAAATTTTACGTACTGTTGACACAAACATATCCTCTCTTGCAGTAGTTGTATCCCTCATGACAGTAAGCTGTGTACGCCAGACAGATCCCTGGGGGGTAGTGACAGGCATCACTGTCAGGGCAGTCTCTGTGCCCGAAACACTCTCGCTCCTTACACTTCCCACCCTTGCAAATTTGTCTATATCCACACTGGTTATGGTACGAACACCTTCGGACACCCTTCCTACAGACTTGTTGATACTTGTCACAGTACTGATCCTTTAGACAGTGGCCGTGGTGGCCACAGCGTCTCTTTGGGTAGCAGTTTCCGTGCAGACAATAGAATCCATCTGTGCAGTAATGACCACCGCATTGAAACTAAAAAATCAAAGGATGTTAAAATTCTATCGATTTTTTTTCTCCGGAAACATAACGTTTATGTTCGTTTTTTGGGGTTGGGAGCATGAACCCACCGCGTGATTAGTCACGTGATTTATGGTGGTCACGTGACCTATCAGTAAAATTTTATCGAATAATAATGTTTTTCAAGAAAGTGTTTGTTTTCAGGGATGGGAGCCTGGACTTAATTATCGGAGGTTAAAATGGTCACGTGATTTCCGATCGTCACGTGACCGATAGTTGAATCGAGGATTCGACTGATGAAGATTCACTGATTCTGACAACGTCGAAATATCTCAGTCAAAGTGTTTTTGCTCTGAAAGAAAGTTGTCTTGACAAAATAATAAAATATTAGTCAACCTCTCTACTTAGATACTGCAAATTTCACGGGACGAGAAATTGGTTGGCAGCCTTAGGAGAGTCGTGCCTAATGAAAATGGCTTTTAAGCGGCAGTACAACGCTAGATGTACCTCTTGTTAGAGAGTAGATTACCCTTTTTTAAAGAGAGTCGGAAAATGAACACAAAATATTTTAAAATCTTAAACAAAAATCACTGTACCATAGTACCATGAAAACTGCAAACAGAACAGTTGATACTTGAATGTGTAGATTTGTGAAAGATATGTACACGAAACAATACCAACGACTTTAAAAAAAAACTTGAGAAAGGGTTTAATGAAACGTTGATATAGTTAGATTAGTTTATAGAATCAAGTTTCTTTGATTTAGATTTGGGAGTCTCAACTCCTTTAAAACAGAATAAAGTAAATAGTAATTCATAATAGAAACCAGTAAAAATTTCATCAGACTTTTTTTTCTCAAACTAAGTCGGAATACTTACATAGTCTCTTTGGGCCTGACCGTCACTCTCTCCTTGCTCCCCCCGAACAGCAACTGCTAAAGTGATAAGCGCTAAAGTAGCTACAAAAAACTGCATCCTTATGGCAAACGTTATAGCTCTACCGAAGCAAGTCTTTTTGCACTGAATAAAGACTGACATAGCTTCCAACTTGTACTCTTTGTCGATTATTTGCTGTCACACCTGTCGTGTATTACTCGCGCAATGTAAACTTACGATATCTCTAAGTTTTTAACATCTTTGTAGGTAGGTGTCTGGTTGGCAAATTTTGTCTCTAGTGGAGTTACGCTGACGTTTGCCTTGATGCTCAAGGCTTTGAAAGCGGTACTTTTCATCAACAAAAGCGTTTCATTTAGTGCTTGTATGGTTTTAGTAACCAAAGCTGAGTAAAGAAATCTTTAGAACATGAATGCGATAAATGTTTTGACAGCTTTTCAACTATGCTTTGCGGGTTTGTTCGTTCCCAAAGAGGACTATATCTGGTGTAACTTTTTTTCTTTACGTTAAAGTAATCTTACTATATTTTTCTGAATTATTTCTGGAAAGCAAAAGTTTTAAAAATTCCATAACTATGGAATGCTTATTACATACTGAAATTGAAAAGAAATCTTTGACAGTCTGTAAGAATGAAACTCTTGTTTGGTAGGCGAGGTATATATTCTTATTAGACTGATTATTGCCACATATCCACTGCAACTAATGTAATTTCAACAAAACTGAATGCAAGGCTGGCAATACGGCAAATGGCTGATTTACTTTAATTTTAGACTGATCCAGCAAGAAAGAACCTGTTAATGTTATTTCGTTGCTTATACCGCAATTCACACAGCACGCTTAAGTAAGGCTCAAGGGTGTTAAGGTGATTTAAATTGATTCAAACTGACAGCCAAACATTAATAACTTTGCTCGCTAACGATGAACTAGCACAGTTTGAATAATGTTTCGTCTGACATGAGCTAATTCCACTTGTACATAGACGTCGTCTGATCCCGAACGTTATTTTATAATAAGCTCTGATTGAAAAGCACTCTCTCAAGCGATTCTCTCCCCTTGAGAATATCGGGGGATCCTCGGCTAGTGCTGCTTTAATTTCCAAGGCCCGAGGGGGTATAAATACCCAACATTCTTTGGACATCATAGG
This sequence comes from Porites lutea, assembly GCF_958299795.1. Classification (NCBI taxonomy): domain Eukaryota; kingdom Metazoa; phylum Cnidaria; class Anthozoa; order Scleractinia; family Poritidae; genus Porites; species Porites lutea. Next base: position 2,316,731 of record NC_133213.1, read on the forward strand.
GAGCTTAGGCAACAACAATGGCGACGGCTACATGAGCGTCACTTAAAAAGAGAATTTGCGCTGCTACAAGCTTTCTCGGGTTTATTCCATCTCGTTCAATTCGACAAATAATGCCAACAAACAGATTTCTCTTAAAATCCATTTCAAATTCGCATATTTCTCTTTCTTATTGATCTGGAATTGAAACGGCAAATACGTTAATACACCTTCGTAGTTCCCTATAACGGTGCAAAAACCATACCCTTTGGGGTGGCACATACCTATATGTCTTATATAAGGGAGTACCTCTTCTCCCGGGGAGTTGGACCCTTCATTTTATGCTAGACGTCCCAAGCAAGTTTGACGGATGACGTCACTTTCAAAATCCCCCAGAAGGACTGGGATCCAACAACACAGTACACACTGGTTGAATCGAAAGCAAAGCATCAAAATAAGATCGACTTGATCATCCCTAATTAACTCGTTTTATTTGAATCCCCCATCTCTAAGTCTGAATGAATATACATGATGTATCACGAATTTTATTTGTTCGTGTATCGCTGGCTCAATCATGCGGTTATTCTACTTCACCAAATCCCGAGCCAGGCTCCTCAGTCGGGGGTACAACCTTTGTACATTTCCCCCAATAGTTGCCAACATTAGCTGCGGTGCACTGGTATCCCTGGATACAACCACAGTGATAGATATCAGCCTGCGAAAAAAATTAACACACACAATTTTTTATCTCTGATCCAGTAGAAATCTAGCGGAAAAGGTTTTGCAGTTACTTCTCTAGTTAGTTGTATTGGTCCTAACCTTGCAAAAACAATAATAATGATTAAAAAAAAATACAGTTTCCTCTTTCCTCGCATAAAGACTGTTTCTGTGAATCCCTCGTTGTTCAAACGTTGGATAGCACTATCCACCGAATTCTGTCCAGTGGATAACGCAATTGTTTCCAGTAATACTTGTCCGCTGAATAGTGATTTTATCCGGTGGATAATAATAATAATAATGGAATTTATATAGCGCTTATACATCGCTTTTCTAAGCGCTATCCAATGTCTATCGCGGCCAGGGCGCGGTAGATCTTTTCGGGAATCACTCTAGCTCAGTAGCTTAAAATGGAATAGCCCATTTGCACGGTAACGTCATGTTACTACCACCAGAATCCTTGTATTTTTTTTATTTATTATTTATTTTTTTCTGCTTTCTTGTGCAAATTTAAGCTTTTGTTTTTATAATCCTGCCGCGATTACCAAATTAAAATATCAAAAAAAAAACGAACAAGAGTATTTCAGTCGTAGTAGTAAAGTTGACGTCATTGTGCAAATGGCCTACATTTTTTCACTGAGTTCTGTTTTGATCAAGACAAAAGTATTTCGATAAACTATAAGTTTTTACCCCTTTAAGAGGACAGTATTCTCCAGCCTTCCTCCGCGGCTTACACAAGCCACCCGAGCAACAATGTGTTTTGGCACAGCTTGAATCACCAGAACAAGCACATTTTCCCCAATAACGGTTTCCCCGGTATCTCCTGCATTCAAAACCACTTGTACAACCACAATGATACTTATCGGCCTGTAAAAAAATATAAATAAATAAATAAATTTAATGGCGATTTAATGTCATTGATCGGTTTTAGAAAGTCGAGAAGTTACCTGAGTGGCAGTAACATTGGCCTGACCATTAATAATAAGAGAAAAGTTTCAAAGACATTTTCGCCAGTACATAGTATAAGACAATTTTAAAAAGAAGGGATATAAATTGACAAATTTACGTCTTTGGTGATGTTCTTAAATTCAGTCGACTCTCTCTTAGCGGACACGTACATAAAATGGACACCTCTGTAAAACGGACACCTAGAGTTGGTCACTGCCTTTCGTTACTCCTTTTATTTGACTCTTTAAGACGGACATCTCTCTAAGAAGCCACTCAGTGCCAGCCCCAGAGTTAACTGCAATCATAGCTTGCGTAACAGGCGGATTTTCTCGTCAACCGCAATTCGTAAAGTAAAAGATATGACCGTGAAATAAGTTTCTTCCTTGCCTCTCTCCCTTTTCCCTTCCCCCTTGTTTTCTTGTTTAACCTTGGAGGCTACAAACGAATCCCCAAAAAGACACCAAAAAACGGCCCGCTACGCATGCTAACATAATCAGTAAGTTACTGATTTGTTCATGCGTTGTTTCTCGGTCTTTTCGTTTTTGGAACTTATTTGAAAGTTATTACAAACAAAAAAGCAAAACAAAATACATAGTTAGTACACGCATAGGAACATTTTTACCCCATTGGCAGGACAGTATTGGCCAGCCCTCTTTTTCAGTTTACACTGGCCACCGGAACAGCAGTGAGTTTTGTAACAGTTTGAATCGCTGGAGCACTGTGGCTTTACACACTTTCCCCAGTAATAGTTTCCCAAGTATCGTTGGCATTGGTAGCCACTTGTACAACCACAGTGATATCCGTCAGGCTAAAGAACAATATAATGGATAATCAATAGGTTAGAGGGTTATACATTATGTATATGTGAGCAATATACCGTAAGTCCTCTAATAAGCCCCCCGGGAGGCTTATTTATTTCAAACACCGGAGGTGGGGAAGGGGAGGGGCGGGGCTGCTTAATAGAGACGGTGGCTTATGTGAGAGCGGGCTTATTTGTTTTAGCAGAGACGATGGTTTCCATTCCCCAAAAAGAACCAAAGTAGACAGTGGAAAAGCTCAAGTACAAGAAGTTGGAGGTCATGTAGCCGAAGACTGATCAAAAGCAAATCATGCCGAACTTGTAGTTGTGAATAAACCATCCCGGATCAGTCCACATGAAGTTTTACAGTCGTGATTGATCAGTAATGCAGTCTATCATTTATTATTGAAGATTAATAAGGGGAAGGGGAAGGGGCTTAAAAGAGAGGGTGGCTTAGTATTTATTTTCTTCCCCCGAAAACGGGTGGCCCACTGGAGAGAGGGGGCTGAGAGGGGTGCTAAATAAAGGATTAAAAGTAAGTTAATAAATATTACTACTGATTATATTATTATTTAAGGGGAAGCAGCGAATTTGAATTCATGCGACCCTTGAATAGCCCAGAATAAGAAAAGAGCATTGTCTGCGTGCATTTATCTGACGCTATGCTCACACTATATATACTGAGCAGCTTTTGCGCCGGCACAAAAATGGTATAGGGCTTCCTTTGACAAAGTCATAAGAACGGTGATTTCAGCACGATTTCTGTAACGTAACGAAGCGGCGCCGCGCCGATTGGGAAAGTGGAGCGTCACGTATTGCCTAGGTTCTGTGTCACACTTTGGTACAGTGTAAACAGGTAATCAAGACCGTTAGTACCAGAAGTGAACAAATAGGCGTGAGGAATGCAATCCATACGTTTTTGGGAAACTGCCCACCTACCCCTCCCCTAAGCCAACATTTGCACTAAATGAGAAGTAAGTGTTCACGTTGGCTTAGGAGAGGGCTAGGTAAATATTTAGGAGTGAGGACTGGGATTTAGTTCATCAAACCCTTTTGATCCGTCGCTCCGGCCGGCGATGTTCGATACGTGTGTGGACGACTTGTTCCAGTTTGTGCCATTGCTGTTCATAATATGCCGGGTAGCTTTTCGTGTCGGCAAGAAAAACTATCCGGTATCTGAGTTTGAACATAGCCTGGAAGTGATATAATGATCCGCATCTAGTTTGTACCAAAGTTAAATTGGGAAAAAAGGAATGAAATGCTGAATGTTATTATCGACTAAGAATACCTTTAAAGGGCAAAACTCTCCCGGTTTCTTGAGATTCCTGCAGATGCCGTAAGCCTGCTGCGAGTTATGTTTTGAACAGCACTGATATGATTTACAGCCGCTCTGCGATCTGCAGTAGCCAGATGGGTAACTATACTGGCAGCACCGCCCGTAGTAACAGAATTGGCCTCTTTGACAGTGGCTGCTGTAGTAGCATCGTCTCTGTATGTTTCAAGAGCAAAGTAACATTTAAATAAGTTCTGAACTACTTGTAGGTTTAACCCTATTCAGACCCGGCTCTTTTGCTTCCTGCCACAGGGACAGAATCCAAGTACACTTAAGCAAAAATATACTTAAAGGGTAAGGCTGTTTCATAAAATCAAGAAGCTGGCTAACAATAAATAAGTTTTAACAATATCTGAAGTAATGTCATCATGACGTCATTTTATTACTAAAAAGGAACTGGAAGCATCCGCCATCTTGTGTGTTCCATTTTACTTAAAACCCGTATAAATCGAGGAATTTTTAAAGAAAACTTGATCTGAGAATAAAAGGATGCTTAGGAGGCAAAAAATCTGAGAAATATGCAGTTACGGGAGAAATGAACACTGTTAAAAATTAAAAAAGCGTCTGCTATTTGGTGATATTAACTCATTTCTTAAGCTAGTCACTAAAAAGCCTGGATTTCATCAACAGTGTCAATAACTTTGATAAAATAGCGCTAATTTAAGTGTTATATAAGTATTACAATAATTACATTCGTAAAAATAAAATTAAAACCTATTTTAGTGAGAAAAATGCAAATTTTGAGAAACGTGGTTGCCAAAACTCGGTTGCCATGGTAACGTCAATGTTGACGCACACGACACGACGACTTTAAAATTTTCTCAGATAATTGTTAGGAAAAGTCGCCAAGGCCCGGTTCAGACGCCGAACTTTTCATGAGCCGAACCTAATTCGAATTAAGGCCGAGCCAAACTTATTTATTTATTTAACTGGCTTTGCAAAATTATATAGATGATACAGATCCAGAATTAATAAGACAAAGGCAAATTTCAAAGTCGTCGTTTTAAAATTGTGCTTGTGTTTTTACTGTATTCTCAACTTTTCTCCTGATTTTTGACAACCGTCTGAGAAGTCTGCAGTATACAAACAATAATCTTTTTCTTGGCGTCTCTGATGTCTTAAACTTTCATCTGTCAAGTAGCAAAATAACATCCGTTTACAAAAACATGTAGCAAGAGACTCAATCATAGGTTTATTGTAAATATTTACCTAGTTTTGTAATATTTTCACTAAAAGTAAATACAGAGTTTTGTGGTTCCCATGATCAAAAAAATCATTGTTAGTTTTTTTTTATTTGGCATTTACTCGCAGCTCTTTGGATGACAGATTTTCCCATGCGAACTACTAAAAGGTTTTTTTCAGTGTCTTTTTGTGTGTAGTAAGAAGCTAAGCACATTTTGCAGAATTGGCCTATCCATACCTTATCTTTTGAATGAAGTTGAAGTCGATCTTTTATTCGCCTGATAACTCATTCGTTTTCTAGTTGTAAGCTACTAATGAAAGAAGCCAAAAAGGTCCGTCCTTTATACATCTTTTGCGAAAAGCACATTTACAGTATTATTCCACGATTTTACATTAAGGATCGGAAGGTTACTGTGTGAAAAAAACAAAACAAAACAAAACAAAAACAAAAACTGAAGACAGATGAAAGCCCTAGGTGTGGTCGCTTTCGGATTGACCGTAATAACACTTAGAAAATCTCTCAATTTGATCATCCCCTTCAAAGAATCCCTTCTTTTTTCATGTAGCTTTTTTCACGTAGCTGATCGTACTACATGAAAATCAACTTTGCAAGACATCAACACGACACTGAAAGAACACAAAACAGAGCGGGGTCGTAACGGCGTAGACAGCTGTTTCGCCATTCTTGTGGCTCATCAGTAAGCTACGGCGCAACAAACAGAGAAGCTCTGCTAAAAATTACCCGCTCACTCTGTTTTAGAGCCCTGACATTTAACTCCAACACTAATTAACCGAACCACGCCACATCACGTGTCTCCATGGGCAAAACCATGCAAAAATGAACAGCATATCGGATCTATAAAAGACCTACGGCCCCAAAATAAGCAATAAATTGACATTTAAACAGCAAAGGACCGCAAACGAATATGCCACAGAACGTAGGATCTGTAGAAAACCCGATCAGCTTTCATAATACATTGAATTCTGCAAAACTGATCGTGATCGAAAAAACTGTTTCGATTGTCCACTTGGTATCAGTAAGATAATCGAATGTAACCCTAGATCCGTTTGATGTGATTTAGATTCAGAATTAGGTTAAGAACATGTCCTTATCCACCAACACAGCAGAGCTGTATACTCCTGCTGATTCAAGTCAGTGATGCCCGGTGAGAGAGGAACTAGGGCACCGCAAGATTGTAATACGGTTTACTGGTTCTTTTAAAGCTTACCGTGTAACAATGATACCCGTGTCTCGCGTTCGAGTCATCAGACGTCTCCTCCATTAACGAATCTTGAAACCCAATGGTTGGCTTTAACTGATACCCGTGTCTCGCGTTCGCTTCATCAGAAGTTTCCTCTATTAACGAATCTTGAAACCCATCGGTTGGCTTTGACTGAAATTCGCTTGCAACGAAAGCGAGCCCCACAACAACTAAAACCAACGGGAACAGCTCCATTGCGAAACTGGGGAATATTCAGGCAACGTGAATTGCACAGTTTCTGTACAGATGCGAACGTTATAAATGTAAACGATGTTTACGTAATACTATTTAGAAAATGTCAAAGGGATAAAACACTTAACAACCATGTCAAATGTCTTTAGCTTGGCATTTTTGTGCTGTGTAAATTCATTAGAACTTCTAAAGTAAACTAGACCTTCAAACTAAAGTACAGAAACAGAACTTGTTCATACAATACGTCAGCTGATGACGCTAGTTCGGGTAGAAACTCAACAGATGGTAGTTCTTAGGCCGTTTTGGATCATCCCTGAACATAAATTCTTATGAAGCGATAGGGGGCTTGCATTGTTTAATTATCCCGACCTCACAAACGACTGACTAGCATGGGGCATTGCAATAAAGCAGCTTGAAAGAGAACTTTCTAGCTTAGATTAGCTAGCTTTTGCGTTCCTCTATCTCATTTTATTATTTACCTTTTTTTTTTCGCTTGTTTTCTTTCTTTTATTTCAAACGTGACAATAGATTGATGTTTACCTGCCAACGTTATTGTGAGGCTGTACATTCACGTGTATCAAACCGGCCACGGGCAGTTGTATACTCGCAGTTTCTCTAGGTGTAACCCTCTGCCAAGGAAAACTGATTTCCAAAGAGAGAAGATTGAAAAAATCAAATTGAAAATTTTGCCATAGTAATTATAAGTGGTTAATCTCGAGCAAAGAAGGCGTTCGACAACTTTATAATAAATGAAATAAAATCCTTATTTTTGGGGACATGTCATAATTAATTCTTTGCATTACTCCTTCGAGGAAAGCAAGTACAAATATTTTTATCGGCCACAGTTCAGATAGCCATTTCGTGTTTAAGGGAAAACATACTTCGTACTTCGCATGGAATAACTGTCTTATAGGAACATTGTAGTAAATATTCAGTAGCCTTAACAGAGAATCCGAAAGAGGAGTGTAACGTCAACTAGACTGTTCTAGAAAGTATCGCTGGGAAAGATTCCAACTTTTTCAAAAGTTCAGCAGCGCTGGGCAGGTTGCCATGTTCTTCATTATTTACTCCGAAGCATAAACGTAACAACTCCTTAGTTTCGTTTGATGCTGACAAAGGGATGTGATCTTCAGGCCTACATGAAGTCTGCCTTTGAGGGTGAACACTGCCTCCTTCCTAAAAAATAACAATAACTCACTTTTAATTTCACTGTAAAATTTTTTAATACATGTATGTACAAACACAGAACACTTGTCAATCAGCAATTAACATTCAAGACTTCCTCCTTATTCCTCAGCACAGAAAACTTCAAATTCTAACGTCTTTTGGAAGGTTATTAAAAAGAAACATTATTTAAAGAGTTAGTTCTTGGAGCAACCTGTTAGCTAGTATACAGCTATTTCGAGAAAGGTTGTCGGAAAAAGTGCACGCGACAATCCCGAAAGGTATTGTGGGTGGCTTTGAGGGCACTTTTCTTTAAAGAAATTTGAAAGAATAGTACGGGAGGCCACGGACATATGTTTGCGAGTAGTAAAGGAAAGAAACAAAAGTAGGTTCGACAGCTTGAACAGTGTATCCCATATTACCTTTCGGGATTATCGCGTGCGCATTTCTTCCGACAATCTTTCTCGAAACAGCTGTATACCATTCTTCTACCGAAGTGGAAGATTCGCGGTGTACCGTATACTCAAAATCATTAGTTGCTTCAGGTGAAAGATTTTTGTTTGTCTGAGTTTTGCTTTGCTTGTTTTTTCTCGAGAAAAAGTTGAATGGCTGGCTCCGTTGTTGTGGTTTCTTTTTTCAATTTGTTTAATAAACCTAGACCTTTGCCGATATCCAACCGCACTATCTTGGCGTCACATGTACACGTACAATGAGCTGCCTCACGTTTAGTTATGCGCATATATACCGATTGGCCTAAAACCTTGAAGCTGGCTGACCTCCTTTAAAGTTCTCTTAGTAGTAGCTAACCTTGTAAGCAGAACAGGGAAGTACGAATCACTTAAAGATAGTTATTGCCACTTACAGTAAGAGCCAAAAGACTGGAAGGTCTTTCTCCATTCCACATTTCCAGGAAAAAACAGCCAGTCTTCCAAATGTCAATAAAGGTACCCATATTCTTAAGGAAAAACGGGAGAAATTAACTAAAAGGTAAAAATTAATTTGGTAATTGTTTATTTCAGAAACCAGCAAAGTGAATGAAGATGAGCATTGGCCTGCGACAGAACTCATAATAGATCTCTTGCCTGCGACTACAACGGCCTTTAATCGCTTCTCGACGCACGCGCAGGGAAAACGAGGGAGTAGTTTCTCTCAAAACGTACTGAGTGACTAGGAGCGAGGCGAGGCGTACGTATTTCTAGGCTAAGGAAGCATTTGTTCGGCAACAGAGAAAGTAAAAACCTTGAAAAGAAGTAGACACAGTTAACTAAAGCCCATAAGTTGAGCAGTTTTACAAACCACAAACGAGTGTTGCTCTGCAAATATCTAATTGTCGTAACCAATCAATGGTATTTTACTGAGATGGTGATAGTTCAGTGATCTAAAACCGTCGTCAAAAGGTTATAAATGTGATCATGATGTGTTGCTTCACGCTTTATGATGAACCAGGCATTAGCTCATTGTCTTGTTTTCATATTTGCGCCCCATGTAAGCTAATCCAGATCCCAGATTCCAGAATCCGGGAACCCGTGTGATTGGGGAACCCGGAAGCTGGGGAATTTTTTCAGGTAGAATACGGATATCTTGGGCTTTGGAATCCGGAATCCCACTAACGATTGGAATCCGGAAACTAAGTTCCACTGACAAAGACTGAAACCCAGTACCTGAGATCCGGAATCCGCCACGGCGTGGAATCCAAAATCCAAGGCTGTGTTGGATTACCTTACATGGGGCGATGGTTGGCTATTTCATGAACGACTTTTTTACGTACTTTGCGATTTTCAGCTGATCCAAAGTCTGCTAGTTTGGCATTGCGGCGATCTTCGGGTAACAGTACATTTAACCCTAGATTAAACAATAACATTAAACAAGAACAGGTCATGATAACAATAAGCGTTGCCTTCCACAAAGCTTTGGCAACTTTTCCGGTTACGTAATGAGAGGTAAAAAACTGAGTAAAAAATTTGGTTGTTTATGCGGCCAAGAAATTTTGGGCAAAATCGTCCGTACGTACGTAACGTCCGCCCCCTAACATTCGTGGGTGTGAAATGCCTTCTTACTTAGTTTCTTTTTCAGTAAGTGCTCAATCTCTGTTTAACTTGATAGCGGATATCCAGAAAAACTTACGGTCAAATGACAGCTGTCAAAAAGGGTATCCGCTGACCAGTGTCACATGGCTGTATCGCAGGCTCAAGTGTACAAATCATTGAGGTGACGTGTTTTTTAAAGTTATCCCTAACCAGTTATCGGTTTAATTGATCACAGGCTTAGGTCTATTTTTTTAAGAAGAAATCCAATTTGCTTCTTACTTACGGCCAAATTTGAACCAGTTAAAAAGGACATTTCTTCAAAGATCCCAAGAGAACTTCTCTTTTTGCTTTGGCTAGCTAAATCTATATATTTTTCTTTATATATAGGGGGACAGACTTATTGGGATTAGGATAAAGGTAATCTCAAAGCTACTGCATAATAATACAAGTCTAATTGAAAAAACAACAAACAAAACAAAACCAACAATAAACGTAACAAAAAACATGAAATGACAGTAAGGTGATTCAAGTTTTACCCTCAAAGTATTTAACCTTGTTCACTGTTAAGAAGAGTTAGTCTCTGAACTTTCCAAAGGGTTTCAAATGACCTAACATTTAGGGGAGGGGTAGGTGGGCAGTTTTCCAAAAACGTATAATGATTGACTGCCTCCGTGCACTCGAGCCCAACTCTCTATAACTGATTGTTACCTTTGACATCCCTATGAACGATCCCTTTCTTGTGTAAGAAAACTAACGCCCTCAGAACATTTTCTAAGTACCAAAGACAGTATATCTCTGAAATTACTGGCGGCGAAGAAACAACACCAACAGCCTTGGCGCAGTTTTTCTTTTCGTCTTCGAAAAGCTCAGCTATGGTTCCACCTAAAAAAGGATTTCATGTTAGCGTACAGCGGAGACTATTGGAATCTTCGTAGAAAAATAATCCGGCAAAATCAAGTAAAAGAGAACGCGAAAAACTGTGCCAGAAACTAGGAAAACCTCTCCAGAAAACGTTTACGTATGGTTTTAAACCTGAGCCTTACTGGCTATGTATATATACCAGTTGATGCATATGCACGCCTATCGGCAGAGTGCTCAGTAGAAGGACTAGAGCGTAGTATAATCAAGGTTGTCTGCTATATATATATATATATATATATATATATATATATGTTTGTCAATTAAACATAAGGTTAACTTATAGCAGCTTATACTTCCAAATACTTCTCTCCTTCTATGAACTACTGAAAATGGAAGACTTTTATGATACTGTTATACAGAGACTATTAACTACTATTTACTTTGAATTTTAACTTTGAAACAGTTGTTAAAAAGTCTCTCACCTTTCATAAACTCCATAAAAATAGAAGCACTTTTGCCTTTTAATTTCGCACCATAAAACTGCACAATTTCTGCCACACTTTCCTTTCTTGCCAGTGTTAATACCAGTAACTCATTTATATCCTTCAGTTGGCACTTTTTTCAGACGAAGAACATCAGAAATATTTAATATAGAATCAACAAACCGTAAGTTATGCAAGTATTTCAATAACCTTTTTTTTTACCCACTGTGACTATAATTTGAGTGCACATTCATATTGGACGGGAGAAGAATTATTAATTGGCGCCGCAGGAGATAACGCCACTTTCAGTTTGAAACATTTAGATATCATCACATTTCCTCAACTTTGCTTACTCAAAACCCTCCCACTTGTACCCAGGGGGCAGCAACGCCCCTCGATCATTCCCCCTCTCTGTAATTTCACCTGCCATTATACCGGGGAATGTGGCCGAATATGACGCCGTTCACCATGTCCGGTTAGTTGACTACGGCATTTTTGGGAGTTACTGTACATCTCTGGATGTAAAACAAATCTTTTCCTTCCTCCCCTTCCCGTTCGCAACCGTTCTATACGGTTATCCGAAAAACAACGTCGAAGTGGAGTCAACTGATTAGGTCAAATTTACCTCCAGTTATAATTTGGAGGACTCAGTCCATAGCCTGTGAATATGCCAAATTATCTAAAGATAAACTAGAAATACGTTTTTGCAAAAATCTCGCGAAGCTAACAGGGTCAGCATTGAGAATAAACAGTAAAAAAGCCACAGCGAGCTATTTTCCCTCAAATGTATCTTTGAATTCATGATAAACACAACTCCGATCCATAAGGTTCAAACAGTGTGAATGGCAGAGAAAGATACTTCAAGAATTTTAATTTTCATTGTAGATGGTGTTGTGGTCGCGTGGCCGAGTGGTTAGAAGCCGCAATCTTTCCGCTGGACACAATAAGCGCTGAGTGCGAAACCAACAAAACCATACCTTTTTCACGCAGAACTCCCTCTCCTTATCATATGGAAGCTCGACAGCCATGAAGCATTCTCCGAAAGCACCCTCTCCTACACGCGTTATCAATACGTAGTCTTTACCTTCTTCGAATCCATTATGATCAGGGAATTCCTCCTGCATTAATGCAACCGAAAAAAACAAAAATAACTGTAGTAACAAAGTTCAGAGAATTAATTCATATATGTTCTCGCAGTTTCTAGAACATAGAATATTACGGAGAGTAAGCAACGACGACCAAGAGGGCCTGGCAAAGTAAATGGTGAGAAAGCAACAGGTTTAGATTGGCAAAACAACAAGGCACGTATCTTGCATTATGCATTCTTGTACATTTCTTTGCCGTCGCTACACGGCCACGACGTGAAACGTCCCTATTTGCCGTTTTGTGGAGGACGTGGACACCAGACAACAATTTTTTTGCTTTCCCTGAACTTCGATACGGTCCTTTGGAATTCATCTCCAGAAAAATTCGCTATTATTTGTCGAATTGAACGAGATGGATGCGATAAAGTTTAAAGCAGCGCGAATTCTCTTTTCAAGTGACGTTTTTGTAGCCGTCGCCGTCATTGCTGCCTAAGCTCCCTAATATACAGACTCAACCAGGGCTAAAAGCGAGGCTCTCGTTAATATACTTACAATTCACTGAAACATAGAAATAAAATCGTGTAATACCAAACGGCGACGGCAACGAGAACGGCAAAAAATCAAGAGGTCTAACTCAGCCCAAAAAAACAACAAAAACTTGGCACGTGAAGCACACTCTTTTTGTGCATTTCTTTTACGTTGTTTTGCACGTCTACTACGTGAACCTTCCTAATTACACATGCTTTTTCTTCTTATCTAACGCTTTAGCTCTTTCTCTGTTATCCAGGTCAGTAGAGACTTTCCTATTTGGTCGGATTTGACTTGCCTTCAGTTCCTTTACGGCGTTTTCCCAGTCCCTCTCGGTCAATTCACTTCAATGACGTATCCTAGGCGAACCGGCGGGAAACATTTTTACATTTTCGCTTGGACCACGTGACCCGAAACGCTTTGGCCGCGCGGAATAATGATGCCTAGGGACTAAGCAAGGACTTGTCTTAGTTGTTGTTTCTTCTCTCTAAAAAGGCCAGTTGGCCATGCGATTTCCCGCCAAGAAACCACGTGTTGCATTTGGGTTAACATACCTGTTGATTAAGTTATTTTACTGGTAACCAAATTTTCTTACCCACTGTATTTCGCGCGCGAGAGAGTTTCACAAGCAGCTTGTATTATTTTGAAGATATCGTGGCTTGACGCATCGAGGATTTATTTTAAAACGCATATTTTCTAACATAATCGAGGCACTCTTAACGGCAGTCTCGTGCGCGCAAGCCTGCCGATCTGGTTCGATCGACCTGATAAACAATCTTTCTTGGAAGTACCATATCGCTCACATCGCTTCAAAAACAAGTAAAACAATTAGCATCATTGCCAGCCTTAGACACTTTGTACCCCTGAATACTTTACGCCACATATACATATCTCTTATTCAGCCCTACTTATTGTATGGCATAGTCGCTAGGGGCCAAGCTGCTAAAACTTACAAAAACAAAATTCTTATTCTTCAAAAACGCGCCCTCCGCCTCATGTTCTTTGGTGACTACAATTCTCATGCAGTACCTTATTTTGTCTCCTCTAGCTTTCTTCCCTTAGATCTACTGTACTTTAAATCCGTTGCTATTCTAATGCATGATAGCTTAATGCATGACAGCCTAACACCTACTAACATATCTAACTTATTTGCTTCCCAATCTAATATTCATTCATATAGTACAAGATCATCTTCAAGAGGTGACTATTATGTTAAACACTCAAGGTTTGACAAACAAACTAAGTCTTTTTCAAGATATGGTGTAAAAATCTGGAATAGTTTACCGTGTGAAATGCGTCAAATGTCCAAAAATAACTTTAAAATCAATGTCCACGACACTTTACTCCGAATACTTTCAGAAGAAAATGATTATATTGATTTACCCGACTTAATAACAAAAATTTCCTGAAAACTCGGCTTCTTATATTTGCAATGTCCATGATTGTAAACTTAATTATATTGAATTTATTTTGTATTTATTTGTTTATTTATTTAACTACTCTTTTTCTCTAGTCTTTCTTGTGATCTATCTGTATATGTATTACATACGTGTAACCACTGCTCGCCTCGACTAGCTAACCTGCTAACTGCGGGCAGTGGATATTGCCAGCTGTATTGCTTTGTGTAAAATTTGTGATAATTAATAAACAGTTAAACGGTTAAACAGTTAAACAAGAAACTTGAGGATTTTGGAAAGGTTGGTGTGCTCTTCCTCTCTTGTGTTGATAATCCCATGAAAAACTATTTTAAAAAAACTATTCGTTGTGGCCACTTGCAGCTTCGACTGCATTAAAACACAATAATCGTTGTTTTTCTGTAAAATCACTCAACCCTGACGTCTGGCTCGATTGCAACCATTCAACTGAATTATCAAAATGAACATCACATTTATAAGCATTATGCTGTACGTATCATGTATTTAAAAAAGGCAAAATGAACTTGAATTACACGATTGCTAGTATATGTAATAAATGTCTCAATTCAATTTGAATTTCAAAAGCCTGTTTTTCAGAACAATCAAAAAAGCTAAGATTTCTAATTAGGAAACATACCTCCGCAGGCCAGAGAAGTCTTTCTACTCCGTCATTAAGAGCAAGCATTGAAGGTAGGTCTACGCTCCCTAAACTCCACATATAACTATCTCTCTCAGACAGGCTCGATGAGGCCGTATTAATATTTTCAGTAGTGCGATTAGTTTGATCGTCCGGTAAAGGTCCGTAACACGGACCCAGTGATCCGGCGGGTTGTTTAAAAATATTCGCTCGAAGCTGATCCTTAGACAATTCATTTCGAATTCTCGGCCTTTCCAAGACATCAGTTTGTTCTTGTCCATCATTTCCAGAATTCGAAGTTGATGGTGGGTGAGGCAGTCGACCATCTAGTTTATCGTGGGTAGATTTTGCCTGATCCGGACACTTGAATCGGTCGAGTCCGTTGTTCGTCGGGTTAGAATCTTTACTTGGTTCTGGAGACTCTGTCGGTGGAGAGGGCAATATGAAGTCGAGTTCGTCATCAGATTGCTCATGTTTATTATCGTCCGCTAAATCATTGTTTGAATTTCTATCGTCATTTGTTGCGCTATTCACAATATTCAAATATTCGTGTTCGAGTTCATCTCGCAGTGTTCCCACTTCACCGCAGCTTTGGGAAAACGCCGCATCTCGAGCAATTATGTGATCCTCTTCTGTTGTTGCTCTCTCGGTTAATTTTTGTTGGGCATTTCCAGTTTCCATTATCCAATATCAGAATGGAAAAAATGTCTCCCGACAAACCAAAGCACTCCTTTCTACCGCGAATTCGCTTCCCTTGTCTATGCCCGCGATCTGTCAAACCCGGAAATGTCATGGTTTTCACATTTGTTGTGATTCCATTCACGTAGGGTTTCTCGCCTCAAAATAAAAGCCAGAAGGCATGAAAATGTTTTCAGTAGCAACAAGTCTTCCACTACTGATCATAAATCGAACTATACCGTTTGTATTTAGATGCCGGGGTCACGTTTGTATGATTCTAGAATACGGCTGATTTCTTTCGAAAGGAATTGTGGGTGAAGGACACCTGTTCAAGGCGTTCGGAGCGAAATAGAGAGCCGAGAGAAAAAAAGGTAGAACCTCGCCAATTGCTGAAACAGGCTACTGATCGAGGCCCCGACCACACTGATGCATGCTCCGTTTTCATCAGACGCAGTGTTTTGGGGCTCATCATTGTGCACAGGGTCCGTCGTTTCTTTTAGTCACGTGATCGTGACGCTGTACTAGTAAAAATAAATCCGAGTAGCTCTGGGTCGAGCCCCTTAAAGAAAGCCGATATGGCGCCTGATATATAAATGCTTACTTATTCAGCATGACGTACTAATGTCTAGCACGTTACTGAGCTTGAGCTGAATATGCTTGCGTTGAGACAGGAGCTGGTTGTGATTAGTAAGTCAGCCTCGAACTTATCCATGCAGCTCCCAGCGGAGCGATGATAGCCGGGCCATGTAGCAGGACCTCTCGCAGGTTGGTTGTATCTGAGTAACCAAGGGTTTTACTTCAAAGTCAGACTAACGTACCCTATCTTTGCTTATTGCGTGATAAGATCTCTCCTACTAGCGCGCGCGCATGTCATTCTCGCGCAGCGCTAACATAACGTGCGCTCTTGTTTTCTGCAGACTCTGGTCTTCTATTCGAAGTTTTAATAGTCAAAACATTTTTGACACAGGAACACTCCTTTATTACCATGTGTACAGCATTTATTTATTGTTTGCATCCATAAGATCGTCTACTTACATTATGTACATGTTTTTTCGGTGGATAAGAGGCTTCTATCCTGGCTTTCTAATCCCTTTCACAGGAGCACCCAACGACTGCTTTCTGTAAAATATCTGTTCGGAGAAGCAGATTTGGTCTATAATTTTCTACCACTTGAGGATGGCTAAAAATTTCTAAATAACCGTTCCATTCATTTACAATTTTCGAAGCTTATCTGATAAACGTCCTACGATTTTCTTAAGTCTATTTTTTCAGACTTCACTCCACAGGTTAGGCTATTTTTCGTAGCAAAGGGAACGTAATATTTTCGCATTTAAAAATGTGATTGAGAGAGGAATGAGAAAAATTCTCACTTTCGTAAAATGGTAAATTGCATCTAAACTTTTCGGGATAAAAAACTGAAGCCCTTGCAATTTCGAAAAGACTCAAGTTCCCCTAGGATGACCGAGCAGATACAAATTTTATAGCGCCACATGCATTTCTAGAGATCTGTAAGTACTCTGGATAGCCTAAAAAGTGTTTCAATGTATTAAGGAGGAAACCGTCGTTGCATGCCCCTGCTTTCAGATCCACATGACCTTATAGGTCTGAGTCGATGACGGTAAACAGCCAGTCAAAGCTGCCAACGCCTCGGGTACGTGAAAACGATTCGACTTTCAACAACCCCAATATAATAATAATAATTTATTATTTGAAATCAGCCGAAGAAGGCCACTTGAGACCGGTAAATTATATCTATAATTATACTCTCTAAGTGGCCAAGATAAGAACAGATTAAAACAAAACCCCCCTTTTAACTGAGGACTTGAGTTTTTACCTGAGCATCAGGTCGTAGTTTTAAGAACGAGGGTTTCCTATGATTACACTGGCGTAATTGCTCATACGCCACTTGCACATTTCCCATAATGCATCTTATTTGCCCCCCACAATGTTGCATAAGCATTGTTTTCAATTTCTCTTGGGACCACTGTAATACCCAGGAGAAATGAAAAACAAAGGTTATGCAAAATTTTGTGAACATATAAGGTGCATTATGGGAGATGTGCAAGTGCTGAATTTTAAAATCTCAGTTCAATTTAGCACAAAGCACACAGCTAATATTCATAGTCACGTGGTACTAAGAGGTACGATTGTTTCTGATACAGTAAAACTCTTCGAACTGGGTACAGTCTGTGAGCGAAGAGCAGCCGGGGCTGTATTTGCAAAAGGGGTCGCGGAAGCGTAGCTTGGTCCTTGTTCCCGAATCGGCTGTCTGAGACCAACTCCAGGCTTTCCATGTAGCGCGTCATCTGGCTCATTCCAAGCAAGTAACGGAGCTGTTCGTCGCTGCGACGGAGGGGCCGAAGCCGCCCGAAGATGCCTTCGTCTAAGTTCGAGATTTGACCTCACATGAATCGGCTCACTTTCGTTGTAGCCACGCGACGACGTTCTAGAACTAGAAGGGAAATCCGAGCGATAAGTTGACGATGGATTGGGACATTCGTTACCTCGCCAAGTTATAATGTCTTGGGTGCCTCTGGTATGTTGAGTTTGTCCTGGTTGGAGGTATTTTCGCTTCCCCATTCCCTGAAATGCAATATTTTAGAGAGTGGGATTGAAAACGGTAAACTTTTAAATTAGCCTGAGAAAACACCCGTCATTTCGCGACACCACCACTGCGGTCTCTCATGACATCTGAGGAAGGAGCGCAGAAATTCCACACTGATGATGCCTCACTACCCATGTCTAGGTAGTGCTTGGTTTGATTGAACGAGGCAAGTTTTTACCGAATCGAAGTACTTCCCAAATCTGGGCAGTGACAAGTCATCAGTATGGAATTTCTTCGCTTGTTTCTCAGGGATGTTACTATTAAAGACGTAGCCAATCATGGCACGTACTCAAATCCTGGTAGACAAGTGTGGGCCCAGAACGAGGACAGGGTTTGTACAGGTCATGGAAAACCTGGAAAGTCATGGAATTTAATTGTCGGTCCTTGAAAGTCATGGAAAATGAAAGTTCTGTTAGGTAGAATAGATACTACAGATGACAAAGCATGCCAAGGACAACTTAAGATCAAGAGAAGTAGTTAAAGAGCGCGAACGGGACGTATTTTGGTGGACACCAGAGTTTGTGTCTTTTGAACTGTTTAAGGTCAAAAAATATGCTAAAACAAGAAAAATTTGAAAATTTTCGAAAGTGACAGCTAAACCGAAGGTTATGGAAAACTTTAAAAGGTCATGCCGGAAAGAGTCATGGAAAGTCATGGAATTTAAAGATCTGAAAAGCTAGAGTATAACCCTGAAGGATTTTGGTGCTGTTTCGTAGACATACTTAACCAGAAGTTAATTTCTATCTGTGGCAAAAGCTACTATAGCAGGGAATGGGGAGTGGGGAATGAGCACCGGGAATGGAAAATTGAAAAATGGGAACAAAAGCAGAGAAGTGGAAATAAAGTTACTGAGAGTTCTAGGGTTCAAGTTAGGTTTTGTTCCATTTTTCATTTTCCCGGTCCCTGTGCTCATTCCCCATTTTAGTAGCAGCTATTTCTATGAGTTTATTTTGCCTAGAAACCTGAGTTGTGGCGTTGCGAAATGTAAGCTGTTTTCTCAGAAACAAAAAACAAAACGAACAAAGAAACACCTCACATTTTCCTTATTGAGGTCAACCTAAGGCAGCAAATATGACAGGTGACTTACCATTCCAAAATATGTTTCAAGATCTCCCATATCACTGTGTGCATGTCTGTTGTCGTGTCTTGAGAAGAGATGCCTGTTAGACCTCTCCTGTTTAAACATGTTTAATTAAGTTAACTTTAAGGCTTAAATTGCTCACTGATCTCTAGTAGAATTTCAAAGATTGCATGGACAATTTGCTCAGGGGCAGATCCAGGATATTTTTTAGGAGGGGGGAAATGTTCTCTTGCTCTACTTCAACACCAATAAACCACATAGTTTTCTTTTTTTTTGCAGAATACCAGTTGTATTAGAAAACTGCAGGTCATCTCCGGGGGGGGGGGGGGGGGGGTGTGCACCCCCTGCACCCTCCCCCTAGATCCGTCCCTGTTACTCATATGCTGTAATTCGTATTGGTGAAGAAATCCTCATTAAGGAAGCTGAGTACCTTTTTCAAGGAGACTGGGTTTGACTCAATGTAAGCAAGCTGCTTTCTTTGAAATTAGGAGGCTGGCATAAGTAACTAACATGTTGTTGAACGTTTTGTTATGTCTATAAAAATAGTCAGTGTTTGTTTTCTAGCTGTTTTATAAGAAGTACTTCTTTGGGGTGAAAGTGAATATGCCCCAAAAAATGATACACTGGCACATGTACCCTGAAGGGAAAATTTCAGACAAGTCCAACAGTCATTTTCACAGGAGAATCACAAAGGTAGAGAGGTAAAGCATTCTTATTTTATAGAGTGTTTTTTACTCATGTGGCCAGCATCTACGCAAATTTATTGGAACAAAAGAAAGCCCTTGCGTAAGAAAAGAGTTCAACTCCCAGAGGAT
The DNA here is from genome assembly GCF_958299795.1 of Porites lutea. Taxonomy (NCBI): domain Eukaryota; kingdom Metazoa; phylum Cnidaria; class Anthozoa; order Scleractinia; family Poritidae; genus Porites; species Porites lutea. Next base: position 2,336,518 of record NC_133213.1, read on the forward strand.
TGGTTTGGGACACCAACATGGCCACCCTTTCATTGTTTTGGGACACCAATATGGCCACTGTGATGTCATGTGAAAACACTCTATTTCCCATGTAGCTTGAAAAAGTCATCACCTTACTAAGAAACCTGAAGCTGATAGTATGCACATTTTACCCCTCTCTTTCCACCAATTTTACATGTTTTAAGCTACAAGGAAATGAAGTCAATAAAACAAGGACTTAAGGTCACGCATAGGAATCAGAATCAGGACCTCTTGCACAAAAAGCCGTGCACTAAGCAACTGTACTAATCCTTGCTTCTGTAACTAACAGACCAGGGAGAGGGTAAATAAAAAAAAATCTTGAATGGACTGAAGAGACTTTCTTAACTGGTGGGTAGCATTCATCAGAAACGTCATATCAAAAAAATATTGTTTCCCGGACGAGTATGCTCTGCTTTTCAGCAGACCTTTCTTAATACTAGTATTCTAACCAGGAGTTGCAATGGACCATCTGGGGGAGAAACTAGAGAAAAAGATGACTTTCTTCTGAATTTTTATTAATTAGGATAGTGGCTTATCATTGTAGATGTCAACCAGTCACAATAATATTTTAACATGTAGATTGATACATTCAAATGGTCGTTAATTATTTATCGCGTCCGTTCTTGGGCAAGATGAAGACAACTTCAATATTGTGATCAGTTCTTTACAAATTGATTGAATTTCAAAAGCTGTCAAAACTTGGTTTTTGCCTTTAGTAGTAAGTTTTCGCTTCCGTTTTAGAAAAGCAATCTATACCAGATCGTTGAGATTGATCAGAGCATATATTAATAGCCCCGTCTAGCTAAACAGCTGAGCTATACCATCAGCCGTGACAGCCATAGGCAGAACATATTTTGATAGTTGTGAAATGTAATAGAAACAAAAATATGTCTTCTTGAAAGAAAGTTTAAATATACGTAGCGCGCGTGGGGGAACGATAGGGACCTTCACTTCAAAGACGAAATACTCGCTGATCATGACAGATCAGAAGGTATTCCATCTTAAGTTGTACTTCATGGTGTCGCTTAAACTTTGTTTACCCTTCTTCATTACAGCTGTGATTACCAGCTGACATAAATCGCCATTATACACTTACCGTCGCGTAATTAAGAAATTTTCTTGGCGGACAAGGCTTCGCTCTTTGCCGATAAGGAATTGTAAACTCTGAACGTGATTTGCTGCGAAAGTGTCCGTGAAAACCTGTAGGAAACTAGATAATTCGAGATGTGATAGACAATTTTCAGTCGGCGGTCGGGCAATCAAGCTTTTGAAATAACAAAACACAGCCATTGAGGCCAATACTTACCCATGTTCCTCGAATATCATCCATATTTGTCATATTCGACCCATCTGATGTTTTAACAGCGTTAAACCTCTAATTTTTAAGTCTCAATTTTAAGAATCTCTCTACGCTTAGATGTAACACTGAACTTGTTGTGTTCGGTTACCACGGAACCCATTCAGCGTGACACAGCGCCTTTAATTAGTGATTAATTGACAGTCCCACGAGTAATCAACCAATTGAATTTGGTTTCGCTTCAGCGCGTCAGATGTCAATTTTAATGAAAACATCAATGTTTGCAGCAGTGAATTTTAGCAGCTTCCCCCTAAAAAATCCGCGAACCTAAAGGTAATATAAAAATGTTTTTAAAATTAGATTTCTTTGCTTTATTTTGTTTTTGTTTCTAAATATTCTCAACTCCGTAGACATAGTTTTCACTCGCGTGCGCGCGTGTCAAAGCGATTAAAAAACATAGGGAGCTCATGAGCTCCTGAAAAAATGCATATTGATCATGAAATACCGATATACGACTTACAGTCATTCCGTTTACAAACTTGTGGTAGAGGAGGCATATTTGCGCGTTCTTAGACTTGCCACAATACAAGTCGGCCTTTTCACTACACAAGCACTGTCTCTCCTCTCCCTTCCCTCCCACAGTACTGAACACGGGTGGAAAAAAAGGGCGGGAAACTTGGCGCGGCTGCCATCTTCATTGTTTCCTACGGGGATTTTGAAGGTTTTATTTTCAACAAACAATACCTATGGTTTAAGCTTAAGTTTGTCATTATTATTAATATTACTGAATATTTTGACAGTACTCAAAGTCTTCCAAGGAATTTCTTTTCATCAGAGGCGCTAGGGGAATCTGATCACCAAAGAAGCCAGGGAAGATGCAAAACGTTTTTCCTGCCCGTGAACTGTACAATTCAAATCCTTGGTAAGTAGAGCAAGCTTGTTAACGAGTTCATTAATCTCAGGGAACATCCGACACTTTCTAATATTCCTAAACTACGAATGTCAACTTAAGTTTAAAAACTGTAAAGTTAGGGCTTAGGGCTCATTGTCGGTGTTATAAGAACCAAAGAAAACAAAGAGGACACAACAGAGCCTAGAAAAACAAAAGTTGCAAACAGGTTCTTTTACTGGGATAATTAGAACGAACCCAAAGTAAGGCACTTTCAAGTAAATGATCTACAATTATTCAACACATTAAAAGTCTTTTGTGTAGCATTTTATTTTTTATTAAAGAATGCAAAATTAGCTTTCATCTTTGAAGCAATGACGATTAGTGTTTAGTATTGAGACGAGCTGAGTACTAAAATCCTTTTGTTGCCTTAATTTTAAGCTTATATACTTGCTATACATGCTACATATGCACAAACGTTGCTTTGAGATGCATGTACCTCGACTCGTGAAAAAGGGCTTTTTTTTCTGGCTGGGTGGAGAAAGCAAATCAATGTTTGTGCAACGAGTGTTGTTCCAAAAAAATAGAGGAAAAGGACAGGCTTCTAATTATTCAGTTTCCATTTTACCTTTTTACAGTCGAGATTTGTGGGACAGCGAACAGCTGAGTCAAATAGCCGGTTCTCAAGGCTCGCAAAACAGTTCTTCGGATATGTTTTCACAATCCAGAATGAGCCAGCTAAAGGGTCTTAGCTCCTTTGACGTTTGGTCGCAACCGTCGAATTCACAGCAATTAGTAGAGGTATTGTTTAGCTTGTTTGATGGGGTTTGATCATGAGGAAGTGATTTCAAATAGACTATCATACAGTTGGAGTCTTAGAACACTAGCTTCGTGCCACCCGATTTTGTAGTTTTTGTAATTTGGCACTGAGGGTCTTACCACAATTACCCCAAACCACACTGCAGTAGTCAAAACGAGGTTGAGTCAGTGAATTGTAGATGAACTGCAAGTTACCGGGAGGGGCATAAAATATAGCCTTAACCATGAAAGGTGTTATGTATAGAAAATCTTCTTGAACCTTGCTTTCACTTAAAGCTATTAATTGTGCTATTAAAAAGTTGTCTATCTCTCTCTCTTTTCATCATTTGTTCAGTGGCTCTGCCTTACTGGGGTTGAGTGAAAATGTAGTGGTAACTGGGTGTTAAAAAAATGCACTTTTTATTTGAGTGTCAATGTATTTAGCACGAAAGTGCTAACTGGGGACACTATTTTTACGTCTCCTAATAAAGACGGGACCGCCATTTTACGTGGTCATCCGAGCCACGCGAAGGTCTCGCCGCCTGCAGTGCAAAGGAAGTACCTTCATTTCTCAGTCATTTTAAGACCCTGAGTAATGGTCCGGCCCCGGGAATCGAACCCGTGACCTCCCGCTCTGCAGTCAAACGCTCTACCGACTGAGCTAATCCTGCCACGGCTATTAGCGGCTATTCTACAGGGATCACATGAGCGATTAAAGGTCTAGTATTTTTAGGCCCTTGGAAAGGCTCATGCTAAGTAGGAAAGAAATAAAAAAGCAAATGTGGGCTTTTAAGAAAAGCATCAAATGTCCATGTCCGCGACATAATGTGAACAGTACCTTGCATTTAGGACGAACCAGTGAAGTATTACATGAAGTACATGACAAAGCCACCGCTATTTCCTGAATCTGAACGCCAATCCCAGAAGATGCAGAAACCTCCGCAGACAGTAGCAGGTTATAAAGAAATGATAGAAATTCAGAAAAAAAAGACTGCAGAGAGAGATGACAGGTAAGCAAACATACATTTTGCGGGCGAAGTGATAGGTAAATTAATACTGTGAGGTCTGCATTAAACTTTAAATACACTTTTGTTTTAAGTTTTCTTTTTTAATTTCGCTACAGGGATGTTCTTGATAGTTTCATATCACTGCTTAAAGACTATACAAAAGAGGTAAGTTCCGGAAAGGGAGAATTAAAGCTTATTTCCTTACAAGTATAAACCCCTTATAAACCGACAAGTCGGTTGGCAAGAGTCGGGGGGCATCAGTGAACGCGTCGTGCCAGATGCTCCCTGCCGATCGCACTTAGCTTTCGTATCCAACGCAATTAAAAACAAATTCTAGGGAAACCATTCACCTCTGTTTCAGAGCTTTAACGATTCTTACTGACATGATATATATAGAGGGCATGCAAGAATTTCTGGATGTTGCTTTTCCCTCTACACTGTAAGCAGATTTTTTAAATTGTGGCTGAAGTTAAGAGAAACATAATGAGATATCTAAAAAAGAATACGTTTGTTTTCCATGCGTGAGACAATGCTGCGTAATCTTTCCCCATACCAGGGCGTTGTTATTGCTTAAAGGACCTGTCTTAAACCTGACTGATTGAACTCCAAAATGTTGAATAAATTTCAGGTGAAAACTACTATGGATTCTTTCAAGGACAGCATCGATTCTACACTGGCCTCCAAGGCAGAGCAAGTAGCTACAGCTGCAAGCCAGTCAGCTGATCTTATAAAAAAATGTAAGCAAATCTACAACTATTCATACTGCTGTTTTCTCGTTTTCTGCCTAATAATCTTAGTAGGAAATTGATAATGATATTGCGGGTTACTGAATTAATCTTAGTGAAAGATGACTTGCTGGAGAGTTTTGGATGTCTCAGGAAGGATCTTAAGGAAAACGAAGATCTGAAGGAAATTATAACCAAGGTAACGATCGATGGTAGTTAATAAGTACCAATATATATACGAATAAAAGAAGGAAAAAGTAACAGCATGAATGCCAGTCTTTGCGTGTACTTAATGGTGGGCTTGATTGAGCGTTGACAACCCTACCATAGATTCAGGTTAAATAAGACGATCTAGAATTCCAAACCCATTGTGAAATCTACACCCATTTTCAAAGTTAAAATCTAAGTTGAGAGACATTTACTGTCAGATTAGACGAAGGTGTAGGCTGAAAAACTAGAAGAAATTGCAGGTGAACGGACAGATTCAGTCGATTGCAGATGGTCGTAAAGTATTATCGTCGACAGCCCTGTTTTTTTTGCTAGTAATTCTGCCGGTTTATTCTCTCACTCAGCAAAATGAAAAGATCGCAGAACAAGATTCGCAAATCAAGATGCTTCAATCTCAGCTGAAAGATTGCCTCACAAGAGAAGAGAAATTAACCGAAAAACACGAGAAACACATGGAAAAAGAAGACAAGGTGCTGCAGAAACTAGAGGAGATCAGCAATAGACAAGCGTCCACGGAAAAAGGACTTCTTCTTCAACGATCTTCCACTGTGGGAAATACCATCCTTAATCAATCAAATAAGTGTGTAAAAGATGACATCATAGAGTATGTTTCTCAAAACCCGCCGAACAGAGCTTTTGGAAATCAGTTTGCCTGGAACAGTACTGAGGTAATGAACCATTGTTGAACCTACGCATTGAGCTAATGTTGTTAATACCAATATTGAACCTAGCTACCCTACTCCATTAGGAAGCACTTGAATAGCCTGCGTGAATTCCCTTCCCCTTCTCTCGCGCGAACGCTAGGGACCTTACGAAACCACGACGGCGACGGCAACGGGAATGCCAAAAAGGAGTAGGATAAAGAGGCAAAACAACAACTCTGCACGTGCATCACGCTTTTGTGTACATTTCTTAGCCGTCCCTGCACAACAACGATGAGAAATGACCAAAATTTAAACGTTTACCTGGGAACGGGAATGGTAAGGCGATAAATTCTACCGCGATCCCTTCTCTTTAGCTGCAACCCAAAATCCCTTCTTTTAATTAACTGGGCCCTTAGGGATAATCGCGAAAAAAAAGTGAAAAGATGCGAAGTCTATTTTTCAGTGACGTTTTCATGGACGTCGTCGTTGTCGGTTCGTAAGGTCCCTGCTTGCCCGCACAGGACGGCGCCCGTAAGTGCGTATTTAGACTTTTTATGAACTTAATCTCATTCCCCCTATATCCATGTATAAAGGTAATCCAACCGTCTTGGATTCTGAATTCCATGCTGTGGATTCCGGATTCCGGGTACTGGGATGGGTACCGGCTTTCTTGCCCGTGGAACTTGAAATATTGGATTTCGGATTCCAATCGTTAGCGGGATTCCGGATTCGTTGAGCTTTACGGATTCCACGCGCAATAATTCCCAGGATTCCGGAATTCGGATTTCCTTACATGGAGCGAAGCGCCTGTCCAGTTGGAATGAAAAAGAAAAAACGAGTTCGCAAACAAATCAAAAGAACTGCAATATAGTTAGGTTTTAGGGCCGAAAACTTCTACTTGATCTGATTATACAAATTGACAGGTACCCAACGTGAGATTGCATCACATGGCCCCAGAGACTCAACCAGTGCCTCAGCCATCAATCCAGAATATCGCAGCATCAATACCTTTCAATTATCAACTACAAGGCTCTAACAACAGACAAGTAATGCAGTCCCTACACTGTCAGTATCACCCACAACCATCACTACGTCATGCGTCTGAAGCGGACGCAGTTGTTCCTTGCGTGAACATCCAGTACCAAACAGGTATACCTTCAGGCACTCAACATCAGCCGAATGTTCACCCCACTGCGGCGATTGCTCCTATGCGTCCTGTTTCACACGATAATCAGCAGTCTTCTCATCTGCATCAGAGCACTAACATGGCGGAGGGTCACGCCTTGCAACAAGGTATGCGGAATGAAATTGGAGGGCCATAGGTTTGTCAGTATTCTACTGTGAAGCGCTACCCTCATTAAATGGAAAGGCATAAAGAGTATGAAATCAACTGTCGGAGTACGGTAAACATTGTAAAAGGCTTTAGGAGGGCTTATAAACAGGTGGGCTTGTCCGGGGGTCTGGGTGGGCTTATAACCGAGGTATTTTCTTCTTTAGGGTAGATGGATCTATAACTGGAGGGGGGCTTATAGGCGGAAGTTTATGGTATTACGGATTTATATTCAGGTGATCAGGCGGCGTTACCATCAGAGTTGGAAGCTGTCCCTGTGTCTGCGAAATACCCCGAGGAGACTGTAATCAGACCCTTCACCTCTCCAGGTGTTCGTGTACCTACCTTGACAAACGCTGCCTGGCCAAAGCAATCCCCCATAGCTGCTGTTCACCCCCAGATTCGCGTCAAGAGGGAACTTGAAACAGAAAAAATGAAAGGTACCAGCTCTTAGGGCTACGTTCACATGTCACATGATGAAAAATTTTCGACCTATTACAAGTTCGTGCGTTTGCGTTGACACGGAACCACCTTAACCGAAAGAAACTTTAGACGCCTAGCCACTCAAAATTCCGTGTAAACAGATCGAAAACATTCAGTAAACGGTCTCGTGTAAACAAAGTGTCCGGTTAAATTTTCGGGCGGTCGAGAATTCGTCCTGTACACTGAGTGTGAACGCAGGTTTTATTTTCTTCTTATTATACTTATGGCTTTATGACTCTACAGTCTCAAGTGATGTTCTCGGCTTACAAAACTAAAAACATTTACTGACAGTGGACTAGTTGTCAGAGATCATGATGATTCATGACTTATTGCAATGTGTCCTTGGAAGGACCCATTCAGTTTCACACTACTTTCTTTAATTGTTTTAAAGTGGTAGGGTACATCTATCATAACTAATATTTTTTTTCCTTACAGCAAGCAGACCTTACGCTAAGGGCCCTCGAAAGGAAGATCCTTTTGACATATTCCTCTTTGACTTAACCTCGTCTCCGGAGGATGAAATTTGTGAGATCCAGAAGTCCAAACCAGTATCCCTAAAGACAGCCTCTCAAAGCGTAGCAAACACTCACAGAACGAGGTCAAAGACCATCAAGTCCTTGAAGAATGCAATTGAAGACAAAACGACCGTGAGCATTGCAGATTCGAATGACGTTAAAAACCAAAAACGGAGCAAATCTAAAATCAATAGCTACTTACCTTCAGTCAAGAAACGTTCTTCCAGTCTGCATGGAAAGATAAGCCCCGCGTCAAAACATTACAAGGGGGCAAAGGATAACACTGATGGCTACAGTCTTGTCCCCACCACACCAAACCGTCCAGTCATAGCTGCAATAGAAAATGGCATCCCAAGATCTAAAATTGCAAAGAGTGTTTTCCAGGTAACCATTTGGTTGTATTTTTGATAATTCGCTATCCTCTTTTGTCGCAAATTTATACTTCGGTCTCCATGCAGTAGCCTCCGTTATTAGGCAATTCAATTTTCAGGGGAGGAGTAGGGACACGGAAGAAGAACGAGTAGTAGGGGCCAAATTAGTGGGCCCCATTCTCATCTCTACTGGGCGAAAATATGCCGAGACTTAAATTGCAATGTAATTTTCATGTCTGATATCTCAGGAACTAATGGTTATATGTGAAAAATAGATAGATGAATGAATAAAGTGAACAAGAAATCTACGTATATAGGTTAATGAATTAAAAAGAAAATAAATTTATTGAAATTTTAATAGAGAACGGGCTGAAGACTGTCAACAATACTGCAATGATAAGACTATCAGAGAGCAAAACAAAACCGTTTTCCAACCCCTTCTGAAAGAGATATTTTAACCAAAACTATAGAACACTTTTTTAACCTGGCGGATTTTTGTGCGTTTTTTAGGGTTCCAAGACTTCTTTCAAGCGGAACCGGCTGGCAGCAAAAAGAAAACTATCTTTTGATGCGTCCGAGCTCTTTGAAGGTGAGCGATGGGGAGAGAAGTGTGCATTAATTCTTTACTGACTTTTTTGGTTCGATTTTGAGTTAGTTCTTTCTTGAGGCCCAGTGAGAAGTCATATATAGATTTGGCCCGGGCCAAAAGCGAAGCTCTGGTTAATAATACTTATAAACAAAAAAAATTAAATCGTGTAATGCTATCCAGGGACGACAGTGAAAATGGCTTCAAGACTAATGGATCTAATTAGCAAAAACCAAATTGCACGTGCAGCACAATTTTTCTTCTAATTAGCGACAAACAAATTTGCACGTGCAGCACGCTTTTTTGTCTTTCCCTTGCCGTTGTTTTGCACGACTACAACGCTGTTTTGTACGACTAAAACGTCAAACTACCTAGTTACACATTATTTTTAGGGAAGAATTGTCGTATGAACTTACCCAATATTTTGTTTCCTGTGTTCATGTTCCCTCTTATTTTTCACTGCCGCTCATTTTCACCTTGCTGGCCGCTCCTTACTGGCGCTAGCATTTCTCATTTTCTCACCGCCGCTTTGAATTTCCATGTTTTTCTTCCAACGAAATTCGTCTCCTTTATTTTCAATGACTCGTTCTGGCTCTTTCTCTGTTAAAAAATAACGCCTAAAACGACACGACTTTGTTGTTGTTTTTTCTTTCTAAAAGTCCGGGCGCCCATGTGATTTCCTTCCAAATAAAACCTTGAGTTGCATTTGGGTTGCCGTACCTGTTGATTGAGTTACCGTAAAATTCCGAAAATAAGCCCCGGGGCTTATATTTTTCAAAGGCCCTTTTTGAGGGGCTTATTTTTGGAGGGGCTTATATTCGGAGGGGCTTATCTACGGAGGGAAATTTGCGTTTCAAAATCGAATGGGCTAGCCTTATATTTGGAAGTAAATTTACCGTTTTTGCTTTGTTTTACTTTGCATTTGAGTGTAATTTTCCAAGTACAAGCCGCCGGGGGTCTTATATTTGGAGGGGCGACTTAACGGAGGGTTTTTTGCGTTACCGGTTTGGGGGGCTTATATTTGGAGGGGCTTGTACATGGAGGGGCTTATTTTCGGAATTTTACGGTATTTTACATTGGCATGCCTGTGGTGCGTATACACGGTTGCTCGCTCGCTCGGTGTACGGTCACGTGATTACCAAATTTTCTAGTTCCGCTATAAAGTAAGCTGGCCGGTCAAAGGCTCACGATACCAGACACAGATTGGAATAAATCGTAAGCAAACTTTTTGTTTTGTTTTATTTTTTATTTTGTATTTCATTTGCCTTTTAGGTCTCGAAGATGATACAAATATACAGCAGATTACTGAGAGCATTCGCAAGCATTCGCAAAGAAAAAGGGTTGTCAAAGTACTATAATCACCGATATCATCTTTATTTAGACACTGAGCCGCACGATTTATAGCTCGTATTGTCTCTTTGAAAGATTGCCGCATACTGACTAGAAAATGGGAATAATGAAACCATGTGTTGGACACCTTGATTGAGCCTTAAAATCATTTTTGCACATTAAAAAGTTATTCAATTTTCCCATTATTTTATAATATAAATCTAAAACAGCTTGTAGCCTGTCATAAGAGCAAATTCGTTCCACAACTGTCTGCAGGAAATTAATGGAGGAGAGAAAACCCTTCTTATTTTCGAATGAATCAAGGAAACGCTAATGGGAGAGATTGAAGTACAAGCCTTCAACGTCTTTGTTACAGAATAAATTTTTGAACTGAAAAAATTTTTATTTCAATAAAGGAACTTAACACTTTTACAGTATCAAATATAGCTTTTGCATCTACCGGATAAATCACGTGAACAACTGGGGCGAGAACCGCAAACGACATTTAGAGACTGGGATCTAATTATCGAACGAGCCAATTAACGCACGCAATCAGGTGTTTTTGACTACGTCGAATAAATAAGTGAGTTGCTCACTGGCACTTGATACAAAAAATAAACAGCTGAAATAAATACTCATCTTGGAGATCGGAGAGCGATCACTGGATTTTTTGCTCCTGAAGAAAGCTTAAATTGATGCTGTCCTTAACTAGCCTTGGGCTTAAACTGAAAGCCAAAGATTCACTGCCAGTGAAAGCGGAAAGTGATGTTGTATGCGAAGCGTTGATGATGGAGCTTGAATCGCAAATCAAGGATGTTGAGAGGATCAATCGTGATGTTGAACGGGAAAAAAGGAGATTGTCAAACATAGCGGACTACTCTTGGCTCATTAGTACACCTTCAAAATCCTTTGAAATTCCACAAATCGAACGCCTTGCTTTAGAACAGTTAGCTTCGAAAGTACGACCCGAAGACAGCGGGAGCATAATTTCAGAGTTTCGGAACGCTGTGGAAGGAATACCGCGTGACACAAGCGAACTGCCGCAAGTAATGCGATGTATAATTGAGAAAAACCTTCTAGAACGCCCGAATAAAAGCGAAGAAACGGAATCAACCCTCCGATGGATGACAAGGAGTCTATCGCAGCTCAGAGCGATATCAAATCACACATCAGGAAGGGTTTATCCTGTTGAAGATATCGAACTTCAAAGTGTGCCCGAGCCAAGGCGAGTGAAAAGTATGTCTGACTTTCCGCGTTCAAGAAATTTTATGCCCGTATAGTTTTTATAGTTAAGAGCTAAAATATTAGATGCTTAGCTTGTAGATATTTTAATCCTTATTTTTACAACTTCAGTTTCTTCCCCACGCCCATACGACCATGTACCAATGCATGCATCGCCACGTTTTGATGTCGTTCTGTTAATTTTTCTTGTATCTCTTAAGAGGAAGTCTGCCGTAAACTAAAAATTATTGTTACATCAAGCTTAAAGAATGTTTTATTGACTGTTGCAGTCACATAATCGCCCTACCTGAATAACCTAGCCGCAAATGCGCGAAAACATTTCAAGTGATAGTTTATATTCTTATAGTATAAGCAACAAAACTAGGAGTAAACAGAGTAAAGACTTCAGTTCTATTTCAAGGCTGGTTTCTTCTATAATTGCTATGGTAGCTCAAACTACTGGAGTTGTTTCTGCACTTAAGTCATGGCGATCATATTTATTTGGGCCTCTTCACATGAGCACGGTTGAATGGGCTGGCCCGGTTACCAGGACCAATTTCGCCTTGGGTTCATATGAGAAATTTCAGCCCGGTTTCTGAGACGAAAAAATGCCAAAGATCCTGGGGATGAGTTGTAGTGCGAAATTTGAGAAACAAAGCAAACATGACAAAACACAAAGATTATAACTTTTGAGCCTAACATAGCTTAGGCAACCCGTAAAGCTGTATTGCTGCAGTTAAATGGGATGCTTATGATGTGGAAAACACATACAGCAAGCAATGCAAGACGATGCCATCCGGGCCACCAGAATTCATCCCGCTTTCATCCCAGTAACCAGGCTGAAGTGTTCATATGGCAAAATCTTCAGCCCGTTCACCAAGATTCCGGTCTGAAAACTGAGATCTCGGGAAACGAGCCGCCCCACCATCTCATATGAACACATTGAAAATTTAACAAAGGATTTAGAGGAAAGTCGCGATCTCTAAAACCAAGCCAGCCTGGTCAACCAGTCTCATGTGAAGAGGCCCTTTGAAACCAACCTTTAATTTAATAAAACATCCACACAGGAAAAGATAGTACTTAACTCTAGAAAGGCAAGTTGATAAAACTGTCAGCAATAATGTTATTTTTTAATGAGCTTTATTATTTTTACGTCTAGTTTTGCAACTTATTTTTGCCGATAATGTTTTGCTTGGTGATTTGAACTCCTTTCAAACTGTGCAAAAGTCTCAGAATTGATAAAATCAAGATTATGGTAAAGTAGGGGAAAGGTCAATGGTTTTCTTTTTTAAACGAAGAAGGCGATAAGAGCCAATAACTTTCATAACTATATTTAATATTCTCAGTCATCATTTGAAGTAGCCTGTGAAAGCAGATGCCTTTTTCAGCCTTTGCTTTGACGTGCAAATTTAAAGTCAAAAGAGGTGTCTTTTCTTGTGGGCTAACTTTAAGCAAATTTGAGCAGGAAAGTGCTGATATTCCAAGAGTATGGTAAGATTTCATAGACAAAATTTAGGTTATTATTATTTATTTATTTTTATTAAATACAGCTAATTCATAAATTATAATGTAAATATTAATTACTGTCATTAATTTTTATAGCATCAATGTTATTGGATATTATTAATAATATTATTAATTTATCAATATTATCGGAACCCAAGAGCACAGTGATAGGTGACACAGGAATAAAATATTATTACAGGTACTTTAGGCTGAATATATATGGTGGTGCAAAACATACTTGTTGTATACATATCTGCTTAAACTATATATTATTTATTGGGATCAGTATTTTAACACAGACAACAAAATAATAATATTTACGCACTGTACACTCCAGTGGCAAGTGAAATAAGTATTTAAGCGAGACAGATTAAAATACTAATCTTTGGTCACACTTTCTTACTGTGCTGTCCAGACTGCCAGACCTAAGTTTGAAAGTCAACCCTTTAAATAATTTCCCATAAATTTTAATGCATTAATATTCTCCTTTTAGACTATTACATGGTTTAATTAGCCTGTTTAGTTATTTAAGAACCCTGCGAGTGAGGGTTTCTCCCACTCCCAACAGAAAAAAGAACATTCACACCTCAATAATGGCCTGTACTGGGCGAGTAGCACCACTTCAGTTGTACCACTTGTGACATCACCAATGGGCGTAGACTACTTTGATGTCTAATGGTGTCTAACTAGTTAAATAGGAAGGGGGGAGGAGAGCTCTCCCAACCCTTGCCTTAACCCTAATAAATCAGCTAAACAAGCGATAGGAAAATGCAAAAAAAACATTTACCTATGATTATCTTGTTCCACTACCTATGAAAACTTCTTCGAAATATAACACATCAGGAGGCTGAAAAAGCCAGAGGGCTGAGCTACAGTGTCACTGTTTTGTCCAAACAGTCATTCCCATCGCGAAGCCTTGTTCCGAACTCAAAAAGCTTTTGGATTAATAATTGGCACCAGGAACAAAAAGTATGCAGCATCAATCTAATCTTGTCCCCAGGCGTTTCCCAGGGAATCTGGTAGGGAACCCCCTAGTTTTTAAGGGAGATGCTAGCGTAGATTATGATTTTACGGTAATTGGGAAGTTTTGCTTCTTTTTGGCGTGATACCGAACAGAAAACGGCTCTACCAGTTTCGAAGAGCGTTTCTTTGGCAAAATATCCAGGGGCGAATGAGTTAAGATACCGGGGGGCAGCAAAAAGGAAAATGAAAAAAACAAAACAAAACAAAAAACACGCGTCATGCTGAGCATGAAAAACTGGCACGGGAATTGGTTAGAGAGCGTACTTGACGTCCTCGACATGCTTCTTTTTGTATTATGACCCTCTGTGGTATACTTTTCTCTTTGCGTGCCACGAAATTTCACTCTCCGCTAGGTTGATACTTTCATATTCAAACATACGTGCTTCTTTGACAACGCTTTTGAAAAGGAGCAGTGAAGGGGAACGAACCATGCAATACGCCATTTTACCCTTTATCACGGAAAATCAGTGCAACTGAGATTGCTTTTCATTGAAACGAAGTCTATATAGATTGATTTACCAATCTAGTGTTATTAAATTGTCAAGTTTCAAACTCTTGGATATACTGGAGCCCGAAATTTCCAGATGAGAAAAATTGTATGCCAGATGGCTTACCCTCCCCCCCACTGCCTTCCTCGCATAAGTATACATTTCTTTGAAAACTAGTGAACCCTCATAAATCATAGATTTCACTGGCCTAGTTTTTCAAAACTTTGAAGTTCTATTAAAAGGCAATTTTGCATCAGTCTATCTGTGACAGTAAAAATTTCCATTGTATATTAAAACACGACTGGGGTAAAGGCTTGTTCTGTGTTTTCATTTCAGCAACCTTCAAGACGAAGACAGGATGGAAACTTTGATGGGAGTTAAATCTCTCAAATATATTCTCAAGGAACATGGCCACTCAAAGGGAAATGACCTATATGTAAATCAAATACATTTATCATATCGTGTACGGCTGAAATGTAGTAGAATATGTGCTATGGCTTTGGAGAAATTTCCGTCATAGGACGCAACGGAAACACTTGAAAACACCTTCATCACCTGTTTTAATTGATAAGTGTTTAGAGAAACATGACAAAGTATTTTCTGTTTGCCCACATAATGCAAAGTTTGCATGATGGCGTGACTTTCTTCTGAGATAACATCGAATGTTCGCGTGATCGCGTGACTTTAAAGAAGTGGCCAAGTGATAATCGTCATTAAGACAAAACATGACAGAGCATATTTTTCACGATGATCGGTTTTTTTTTTTGCGGAAGCCAGAGAAGAGACAAAAAAGATTGAAATTAAAACACCCTAAGTCAGAGTAAAATAAAGGTTTATTAATTCACATCATGTGGTTACGACGGCTGGAGTTTCAAAATTTTTTACGCTGTTCGCGCGCTCGCCGCAATGTGTTTGCGTGACTTGAATATTAAGTGAACTTGTACATGACGCAGCAAGACGTCATGACACAGCAGTTTCGTGATTGGTCACGTCGCATTAAGCACTTGAGAGCGGACAAACGTATAAAAACGCCTTCACTCGCAGTATCCTTATTAAAACTGAAAAACTTAAACCTTCAGTGCCCAAAATTCGTTGAAGATGGCAGGAAAAACGGAGTTCGTGAACCTTCAAGTGAGTGGAAACAAAGTGTGCGTGTTCTCCAAGTCCTACTGCCCTTATTGCAAGAAGGCTAAGGAGGCGCTTGCCGACGCTGGCTTGAAAGAATACGTTCTGTTGGAGTTAGATCAACGAGATGATGGCGATGCGATTCAAGATGCCTTGTTGAAGATTACAGGAGGCAGATCGGTATGAACCACGTTAGGGCTTCCGTTAAAATTTTTATTATTTTTATTTTCGAATTTAGACTATGATGTTCCAAATACTTTCTTTCTATAATTGCTTTTTTCCGAGTTAAAGCACGTGCGTTTTTAATATAATTATAACGATGGGCGATGAGAAGGCTTTAAGATTATCCGTTTCATTCGACGATCTCATGTTCAGGGGATCGGAAAGCCAAAAAGTGTCCTAAGTTTCAAAAAGATAAAATGAGTTGACTCTCTCTTAGTTTTCGGGGGAGGAGGGGTAGACTTCCTAATCAGTAATAGATCACACCACTGATACCCTCTTTTCACATCCGCTGCTTCGCCGCCAAAGAGTATTAAAATTACGTCGTTCATTGTCGCCCGTGGAATGCACCATACTGTCACGCGATGGTATGTGACTCTTTTCCCGCGATCGGCTTACACCCAGCTCTACTACCCACTGGACTGGTGAACAGGTGTTACTTAGCTTATGTATGTTATATTTGATTTCAAGGTTCCAAGGGTGTTCATTGGAGGCAAGTTTGTTGGAGGAGGAGATGATGTCAAGAAACTGCAAGACACTGGAAAGCTTAAACCATTGTTGCAGTCTGCGGGAGCTTTGTAAATCATGGACAAATATCTTAAACCTCAAGAAAATTTAATGACTTTATTTACTCATGTATCGCTATTTAGCCTTGTAAAATGATCAGTTAATACAGTGTTGTTTTCACGAGCTCTGTGTTGTGTACCTAATTCGTCATAGGAGGTAAGGGGCATTGCGTTTTGACGCGATATAACTAGGGAAAAGAAACGAACGAATCCGTGAGTGTTCGGGGAGCCCTATGCCCTTAAGATAGTGGGGAAGTGGCGCGATAACCGCGTGAGGATTGCCCCCTTTTTTCGCTCGTCTGCAGTGACCGAGAGCCTGGCACAGGCTACAGACATCCCCATTTTGTGGTAATGTTGACAGTAGCGGTTCATTCGTTTTTCTGTGTCTCCTTGCAGTGTCAGCCAGAAAATTGATAGGAAGAATGCGCCTTCAGTAAATAGGGTCTGGAAACAAAAAGAATTCACCATAAGCTTTGTATTTAGCTTGGCGCTGACTTCCTTCTTTCCCATTTATTTCTTCCTGTTTACTTCTTTCATTCTTTCATTATTTTATAATGGGGCCGCAGGCCGGTGAAACGCGGGCTCGTACACTAAAGACGTCTGTCGAGACGATCAAGACGGAGACTCGTAACCGGCAAAATGTCCAAAGTCAACGAAATCAACGTTAAAATCAAGGATAACAAGGTAGTAGTCTACTCTAAAACCTACTGTCCCTTTTGCACGATGGCCAAGGGTGCTCTGGATGATGCAGGATTGAAAGATTATCTTGTAATAGAGTTGGATGAGATCGAAAACGGAGATGCATATCAGGACGCCCTCAAAGAAATTACTGGGGGTAGAACGGTAGGCTGAAGTTTTTTTAACAGCTAGAGATAATGCGGTTCGCTTTTCGGTATTTATGTATTAACACTGTTTCTTGTACTCAAATAAGTAACCTTGCTTAATTTCGGTTTATTTTAACTGGTGCCTCTAAGCATTTTGGTGCATTTTGGTGCATTTGAAAATCTCTGTAATTAATAGACGTGTTCCACGTGCATACTATAAAATGTGTCCAGGGCTTTTTATTATTTTCGAGCTATTGTTTTCGAAGTATTTCCTGAAGCAAATGAAGCTTTTTTTATATAAATTACAAGCTCTATCACAATAATCACGCATATTTCTTTGGATATCGAAAATTAACTTTTTTGTGAAAGTGCCAGTGCAACCACGTGATAAGGAGGCTTGCGCAGTAAGGTAAAAATTCCAGCTATATAGTAAGGAAGATATTTTTTTTTTATCATGGAAACCCTAGCCTTCAGAAACATCCGTTTCTCCTCAATCTTCGCCGCTGGGGACGTTTCGCGCGTAGGAACGTCTGTGACTCAGCGGCATAAATTCCATACTGATGACGTAAAATCTGTCCGGAATCTGCTCAGGAGTGCTGATTGGTCGACGGAGTAGTTACATTGATTTAACTATAGTTTATGAATGACAGACAAAAGACAAAAGGCCTCAAAGGTCAAATGTATACGCGAAGAATCTCTAACAAAACAGTCAATATTCCTGGAATATAGTATTCTCTATAAGAAGCATTTGAGTTTTGCTGGAGCTCGTTGTCAGATGAACACAACACTTTACCAAAATA
This sequence comes from Porites lutea, assembly GCF_958299795.1. Classification (NCBI taxonomy): domain Eukaryota; kingdom Metazoa; phylum Cnidaria; class Anthozoa; order Scleractinia; family Poritidae; genus Porites; species Porites lutea. The sequence goes on from NC_133213.1 coordinate 2,354,513, forward strand.
GACCAGGAGAAACGTAAAATTGAACAAATTCACATTAATTTTGGAACCCCATGACTACCGGATTTATTATGTAGACATTGATTTACGTCATCAGTATGGAATTTCTGCTGCTGAGATGCAGATGTTCCTCCGTGCGAAACGCCCCCAGCGGCAAAGAGCGAGGAGAAACAGATGTTTTCGCATGCTAGGAAACCCAGACGTTATATAAGTTTAACCTATGAAATCCCTGATTTAGTTCATAGTAAGTTTTGATGAATAATCAAAAAGGAAAATAAAATATAAATTGTAATAAAGGTAATAGGGCAAGGGTGGCGCAGTGGTGAGAGCATTCGCCTCCCACCAATATGGCCGGCTTCAAATCCTGGTGTTGATGCCACATGTGGGTTGAGTGTGTTGCTGGTTCTCTCCTTTGCTCTGAGAGTTTTTTCCCCGGGTACTCCTGTTTTCTCCTCTCCTCAAATAAAAACCAAACTTTCTCAAATTCCAATTTGACCATCACTCAGGTAAACAAAGAACCACTAAGTGGATTTATTATTTCTTTTATTTTTATGAACCATTTGTTGTAAGAAGTATCATGCCAAAGGCGAATGTAGCCTGCGAGTAAGCTCTCCATTTGGGAATATCGTAAAAAGTAGACGCGCAAGGGGCTCCTCTCACTCGTGCATTCTCGCACGGCTTGCTTCGCTCGCCCAAATAGGAGAGCGTGCTTGCAAGCTAACATGACTGATGACACTACATTTCTCAGGTTCCAAGGGTGTTCATCGGTGGCAAGTTTGTTGGAGGGGGAGATGCTGTCAAAGGTCTGCAAGACAGTGGAAAGCTTAAGCCAATGTTACAGGAGGCTGGAGCCTTGTAATTCATGGATTATGAAGTGGATTTTGGAAGCCTAGCACAACACACATTGAGTTACTCTATATAAGCATGAGTTTTGTCCTGAATGCACAACTAAAGAAAAATGGAAGATTATGGCTGTGAATTGCACCGATGTTGTCAATAAAAATTATTCACCATCTTTGGAGAATTGTGTTCTTGTTATTTTTTAATCCATCTGTGAGAAAACAAAACCCTCAGAAACTCCACATCTGATAAACTTGCTGTATCTTACTTTTGCCGATTGGGCTGTGTTCTTCTTACAGAGGTGTCTGTCAAGAAAGAATTGACCACACAGTGACCTAATGATAATTATTGGTAACCAGGAGACATTTATTGGATTTGAACTTCTTGTTTTTTTTTTTAGTACTTTGGCATCTCAAAGAAGTCTTAAAAATTCCCTTTCTTAGCTTTTCTCATGGTTTTTCTGTTGTCCAAGAAAGATCTTGAGAAGCTAACTTACTGACAATTTTTAACACAAGGAAATATTATGTTCAGTTATGTCTAAAATAATAATGATGTTATTTACAACACTTCCTCAAAGGAGTTCGAGTTCTAAAGGGTAAAATTATAAAAAAAATCCCTTGGGCCCAGTTGTTCAAAGGCCGATTAGCACTAACCTGGGGTTAAATCTTAATGCAGGTTTCTTTTACTTTCGTTCAAAAGCATTTTCTCACGAAATTTTCTCATTCTTTTTCGAGCACCCAATCATCAATTTTTTAGGACTAAAAGAATTAAACTGAATTTGCCTTCTTAAGATTTCAAATCTGAATTAAAATTTTGCACTAACCCAGGGTTTATATCTTAACACAGCTTTGAACAACTTGGCCCTGAAGGAAAGCAAATTCACAGTGGAACCCCTCTTTACACACGCTGCACACATCTCTATTACAGACATTTACTGTGGTCCCAAACACAACAAACTTTATGTAATCACTCACAATACCTCCTTGTTATGGGCACCTCTCTATACAGACAGTTTCCATGGAAACAAAGATGCCCACAAGCAACATACAATCAGCCTTTTTTTTACGACATGGACCCCTTGCTATTAATGGTAATGGGGATACTTTGGTCTCATCCTGTGTCTGAATCAAAGAAGTTTGAGCCCTGTTTGTCAGAGTTAGTGGGGGTTTGAATAACTGAGGGTCGAGTAACTGCCGCTGTAGAAGGAAATGCAGGGGAAATCAACAAGAAAGGTCAGCACAAGCTTTAAGTTCAGTACTGAAGTTTGAGTCACAGGGAGTTAACTAGAGGTGGTTCATGCTTAATACTGGAGCTCAGAAAAGTGGCCCACAGAGAAACTGCCCTGTCCAAAAAAGAGGCAAAAGATATAGCAACACCTTCACATTGAGATTTGTGTACTTTAATGACTATGAGTCACAAGTAAAAGCTTGGATTGATATGTACATGTATAACTGTTACGTTATTTTTTTTTGTTAAAAATGGAATTATAATTTTGGCAAAAAGTTTAGTTGAAAAATACAATAAATATTACTACTGACAAAGAATTTAGTTTATTTTATTTCCCTATTTCTACTATTTTTTGTATTCTTTTGCTTGTTTGGAATAGATGAAAGCTGATAGAAAGTAAATATTATGTATTAAAAACAGGTGCATTGTTATCAGAGTCTAAAATAGTCACCATTTAGGCTCAATTGGTTCAGACTCATCAGCATCAACTTCAATGTCACCCCACTCTAAATTGTGATCAACTTTTAAAAAGTCCGGGGTAGGAGGAATGTCACCAATATTTAATGATGGTGAATCCTCTGCATTGGTTTCTTTGAAATTTTCATTTTCTTCTGAGTCAAATGTCACTTTCTTTTCAACCTTAGTGTTAATTTTTGGCAGATGAGCCTTTTCAGCACCAGATTTGTGAGTTATAGTTCCATCAACTTTATCAGTTTTTTCTTTTTCTGTGGGAAGAACATTTGGTATAATTGTAGTACCATGATTTTTATCATCAAGCACGCTTCTTGGTACACTATCTCTGTTTTCAGCATCTACAGGATTTTTCTCTCCATTTCCTTCCCTGTCTTGGTGACTTAATTTCATTTCTGTGATTTCACTTGTTGAAGAAATTTCATCCCGATCACCGTGTTTAACATCAGCATGCTCATGTGTGACTGTGACTACCTCACTACGATCTTTTTTATCAAATAACATTCTGTCTTGTGTAAATTCTTTAACTGGACCAAGTTCTTTACTGTCTTTAACCTGATCACTGCCATCTGAATCAAGTGGTCTTCTTCTTTGTTTAACAAATTCTCGTTGTGGCTTAGGATCAACACCATGATGGGTGAGTCCCTTCATGGGTTTGTTAGATATTTCTTTACTTTCAGTTGTGCATAATTCCTCCCTCTGTTTCTCACCAAGACTTGGATTGCTGATTGTGGGTGATTCATGAGAGCTCATGACAGCTTCTTCTTCAGTTGTAGATCCAAGCGCCTTTGGTTCAGCCAGTGCCTCTTTAGTTATTTTATCACATTTTTCTTCTGTCAGCTGAATCCTCCCAGAATCTGTGTGCTTTATAACTTTATTTTCCTTTATTTGCCCGCATTCTTCTGTCACTGGCATTCCATTTGCCGGAGCTGTATGGTTAATGTTCTTTGTATTTTCAGTTGAGTCGTCACCCCAGTTTTCTTCAAAGGCCATCATTCCGCCAGAATTTGACTTTTCAACACTTTTATTTTCACCTGTATCACCCCAATCTTCTTCTTTCTCTGGCTTGCCTCCACTACTATCTATGTGAGCAACAACTTTCTTTTCACTTGTTTCACCCCACACCTGGCGATCATCATGCTGTGCAAATCTAGAATTACTCCTGGGACCTCTTCTTTCCCATTCTTGTCGTCCATAATCTCTCCTTCTGTTCCTGTTATCACTGCCCCAGTCATCAGCATCATCACTATCTCGCCGTCTTGTATTTCTAAAACTATCATCATTGTCGTTCTCATTCACCCACATTTTCTTTCTTGAGTCCCATGATTTGGTTTGATCCCAAGCACGACTCCAATTTCCTGTCTTTTTCTGACGTGCTTTCCTCTCCTCATCAATTCTTGACCTTTCCTCTTTCCACTGAGAATATTCTCGTCTCTCTTTACCTGACATAGTCAGCTCTATGTTACCTTTATTACGACCTGGCCGAAAGCCTTCCTTTTCTCTTTGCACTCGATTAATGACTTGATTAAAACTGGCTCCACCCCATGACCGCTCATTTCTTCCTGATGTCTTGGACATATCAACTCGATCGTTATCTACAAGAAACCTGGAGGTCGGACTAGAAGACTCTGCTTTCTTTTTCCTTTCTTCTTCTTCCTTCTGGATATTTTCCCTTCTTTTAGCCTCCCACTGTTTGGCTTTTAGAGTCTCCTTTCTCATTTCTCTCAACATTAACCCTCTTCCTCTACCTCTGCCCAATCCAGTGCCTGCAACTTCCTTGTTAACTCCTGAAGGAAAATTAGCTGGATTTTTCTTAACTGCCATTTCACTATACATGTCAGCATTTTTGCGATCTTCTTCAATCTCCTTTTGTCTTCTCATGAGTTCTTCATTTTTCTTCCTAATCATCCTCATTCTGGCCTCTACCAGTTCTTCTTTCTTTGCTTTTTCTTCATCGCCAGGAGCATGATCAGTTTCCGAATTGTTTTCCTTTTGGTTAGGTTTAGATGTCATCGTGGCTATTGACACTTTGATGCCTACAAGGAATAATTAAGTCTAAAACTTAAGGAAGATATTTATTCTCCACATTCTATCATTAAATAAAAGACTAGTTTGGTAAACAATTTACAGTAGTACAAGACGCCGCTCAGCTGATGCGCGTGACTTCTATGCTACGATCACGTGCCATTAAATCACGACACTAAAAAGATGATTCCTTAAAACAAATGTTACAAGACGCGATAAAAAGCTAAAACACCCAGCTGTTCGTTGTCGATTACAGTGAAAAAGCCTTTTTACCTTAAAGTCCCAGTGTTCGAAACAAAAGATAATCTAATTAAAGAAGTCAACATGAACTTTTTCACAGGTGGTAAGTAGCTGATAGTTAAACATTACTTTACAAGTAAAGGGCACTGAAATTCACCTTTGATCCTTTATGAGATGATGAGGAAAATCAACAAAAATGAAGTAAGTCTGAAGTAAGTTGTTCACATCTGTTTGCAACGACGCGGTTACGGATGGAACGAAATGGACGCCATTTACATTCTCAGCTCATTGTCAGCGGACTTTCGCGCATGCGTAAAACGCGAATTAAAGAAGTGAGGAAAAAAGCGGGAAACTTGGATTTAGATGCGTCTCTGTAAATCTGCAGAAATTCTTGTTAGTTGCTTTCTAAAAGCAGGAAATCTACTTGCACTGAGATGGGTTTGAAATGAGAGGTTAGGATATCATTCAAGTGGAGTTAATAATGGTGCGATCAAAGCGCAAAACTTCAAAACCCAACACTACCGAGCCTTCAGGTAAAGTTGACTCGAAAATATAAGATTTATAAAAGCTTATCATCTCTCTCAATATTGATTTATTTATTTAATTTAAGTACTTAAGCTATGCTAGTCACGTGTTGCATCTTGATTTCGGTTAAGCTGCAGAATACCAGGCTACATTTTCTTTTGCAAACCCTTGTCTTGTAAAGCGGTCCGACATGCATGTAAACATCCTGGAATATCATGTAAACGAGGTTGTATGGAGTGGCCAGCTGGTATAAATTGAACTGAGCCACTCCTTGATCTCATGTAGTGCAGCTCATCAGCTGTACGTGCATGTTTGTTTTAAGGACCTAAAGAAAGCAACTTTTTCTGGCCTGTGGACAGCCTTCCAAAATGTGAAATATCAACAGGTCCACAGCGACAAACCGTTGAGTATGGTGGTGCAGGATCCCCCAGTCAAGAAAATTTATTAATTTAAACAAATTTGCCCAGTATTTCAGTTTGAAAGACAAAACTTCTTTAGGGGCTAAAAGAAAAAAAAAATGGGGGGTGGGAAGGAGGGGGGGGGGGGGGGGTGGTGCTGGAGGTAGTTACAGATGTTAAATGCAATAGTACATTTTCCCATTTTCCCATTTTCCCATTTTTGCATACAAGTAACCTGGATATTGAATCAGACACTTCTGTAAATTTGATAACCAAGGAGAAGGTATTGTTTACAACTTGATATTTCTGATCTTTTATCAAAATAGCCAAACGCTCAAAACATGTACATGATAATCAGAAAAGAAATGGAGTACCTGAAGAGGAAGTTACTTTGTTTAGTAAGATGGTCCAGGAAGCAGGGCTTCATCTCAATGAAGGCCAGGCACCTGATGAATTAGGTAAGAATAATCCTGCCAATAAATACAGCCCTCTCTCCTCACTCTGTGCCGCAAGGGATGTTTTACTTGAGAGATGTCTGTGCCTAAACAGCAGAAATTCTATACTGATTAGTGATGGCATAAGATCTGCCTGAAATCTGGTCAGGAGCACTGAAAAAAATAAAAAATAAATACATATAAAAAATTAATGACAAGTAGCAACCAGTGACCCTTGGCGCCTTACTTTTACTCTCTGGAAACCAGGAAAATCATATTTCAAGCACCCAGATTTCGCAGACTCAGAGCACTTCCCTTTTGTTTTTCTTAGAGCCAAGCTTCAACAATTTATTTGTAGTGAAGTAGAAGTTGATAACAATTTGGATTGGCTTTTAGACACAGTATTTGTACCATGTATAGGCAGAACAGTTGTTTGTGAATGGTTTTCAACCTACTATTATTTTTATTTCTTTAGTTTGTAACAATAGGCAGGAGACAGCAATTCAGTCATCTGATTCTGGTTTTTTATATTTTTTTTTCAGAGGTTGATCGTTCACTATTCCAGAAGAAACTTAAAAGTTTGCTGAAAAGTCATCACAGTTATCCTGAGGTAATTAAAATGTCAGCTATATACCTAAACATATTAAGCTATAAATGGTTTTAAACAGTTGTTACACGTGGTTATTATCTTGGTATGCAGGTTATATATGACTTCCTTGAAGGACTACAGCAAAGGATAGAGAATTCTGAAAGGTAGAGAAACAATAATAAACAAAATTGAGAGGAACCCAGGTCATATTCTGGGAATTATATTTGATAGAAATTTTCCTATTGTTTTCAGGCCAAAATTGTTGGGACACTTTACTGTCTTCTGGCCCTCCCAATGTTGATGGACAAGATTTGGTGATATAACTGCAACAAAAAACATTGGGAGGGAGAGAAGAAAGGAAAGAAGGAAAGAAATAGAATTCAGTGGAAGTATCCCAACTACTTTTCTCTGAGACTGTAGATTTTTCTTTCTGTTGGTCTTGCCCATTACACGTATTATTGACAGAACAATGTAAGTTATACATTTTTTTCTTCTTTAAACTTCAACAGATTCCGTTTAAGTTTACTTCCAGTGTCCATGTCGGAAGACCATGAGGGGTGGGTATATTAAAAATTTTATTTCTTGTTATGGAAATCATCTCTTGTGTTCATCCATTTTACTAACACTTACTTTGTAAATAACATTTTAAAAAACGTACAAATGTATGTTATTCTCTTCCAAGATATGGAGGAATTCAGGAAAGTTTAATCAGAATACTTTTGGGCATTGATATTCTCCAGGTAAGCTATCTTGCTGCATGTTTTTTTTTTTCAGTCACTCCAACGTCTTGGAAAAAACTAAAATACAATAAATTATTTTTGGTAATTTTACTTTAAATTTAAAGAAAAAGATAATCTACAGTATCCAATGATAATGGAGATTAACACTGTGTAACTTCTAAACCCTTTGTTTCCAAGGCTGTGTTCTAGATAAAATTATGGGCTTTACTTTTGTGCAAAAACTAAAATTTGCCTGTTGACAGTTGCCTAAAGGCAAAATCAGTTAATATATTTATACATTTTATTAGGGCATGTTTTGCAGGTGTATAGATTAGCGCAGCTTTTCTCTGTTGCCGTAATAATTCATCTTTAATTATTAATGAGCATTTCTCCTATTGTCACCTTATGATAGCCTAAGATTGCAAACATGCTGCTGGAAAAACTCCCTGAGTTTATGGGTGATGAAGAAAGGTGTGTGAAAAATTTAAGAATTCTTTGGTATTGTTTTTGGAATGCATCGCACATTGTGTTTCATAAGTCCTCCCATTCAAATAAGCACCTGAGCCCAAATATTGAAATGCCCTGTACTTCCATGACCAAACTTACTACAAAGCAACCATCTTCTTAAATAAGGGCCTGTCTTGCTCCTCCCCTCTCCTTGCCCTCGTTAAGTGATTGATGATAAATGTATCAAAGGAAATCTTTATTTCTTCAAATTATGATTTTTACAACAACTGTACAGCTACATGTAGCATTACAATGATGGTGATATTATTTTGATTGATGTTTTCATTAGTGGTGCTGATGACTTCAATGTTCCTCGCTTGGTACTTAATCAGTTCCGATGGCTTGATTGTATTATACAGAGTAAGGTAATAAAGATTGTCGTCTTTAAAATCTTTAGAAGGAGACATGTACATGTATGTAATAAATTACTGGAAAATAGATAGAGGTAAAAACCATACACATACCCTCTTTATGATCAATAATTTATTTATCCAATTGACATTTACACATAATTTTTAAGTCTAGTAATAAAACAATGAAGAAAAAACCTTGGAAAAACAATCAGACAATCTACACTGTGCAAAAAACTTTTATTATTGTTGTTGTTGTTGTTGTTGTTATTATTATCATTATTTGGTGTTTAGGATTTGACAGAAAAGATGTTGGAAATGGTCAGCATAACATCACTGGAAGTGCAACGTGAAATCATCACATGTATTCCAGAAGTGCTAGATGATTCAGAACACACCGGAGTCGCTAGAGAACTGAGGTACAAGGAACATTATTCACTCTCTAATTCACAATAGTGCCAAACTAGGTTAAAATCATTTAAACAACCACAAGAGATGGACTACCACAAAAATGGAGTTTCATAAAACAGTCACACTATATATAGGATTTTGTCTACAGTGCCTTGAATTTGATTAGCGGGCTCAATAACTTTGGAAGTACATGCATGCAGCAATATCCATCAAAGTAGATGTATCATAATAAAAATTTACTGAAAAATCAGGATAGAGCAGGTTTTTTGTTTTGCTGTCAAGTTTGAATAGCTACAGACTAGTATTCAGAAGACATTGTTATAGGTCATTCCTTATTTTATTAAAAATACTTACAGATTTTTGTTTTTTCAGTGATCTTCTTTCCCAGAACTCTGGGCTTACTGTTGCTATTCTTGATGCTCTCTCTAATCTTTGCTTGCGACCAGATCTTTTGGCAGAGGTAAGACTAATTTACATCGTATTTTAGACACTGTATGATTAGGCATCAAAACAAAGTAGACAATGGAACTTGAGAATTGATTTTTATGTTGTTAATTGAAACTCTTATTTTTACATTTTAATTGTAATAGGTCCGAGTATCGGTCATAAAAATGCTGCCTTCTGCTGAAATGGATGACTTGCCTGTGGTTGTAAAATTTATTCTTCAATCCATTGGTGATAGTGATGCATTTGAGGTAAGAGTAAACATTGTCCTTAACCTTGCTGCATGGTTACTGCAATAAGAGTACCAAAATGACAAGTAAAATCTCAAAATGTATTTTATTATTTAATTAATTACTGCTAAAACCAATTAGTTCCATCAGGTGAAGAAGTTTCATTTGAAAGATCACGCGATTTCATTCAAAGATTCAAAAGCCAAGAGTTTGTATACAACTAAACTAAGCGTTCTAGCTTCGAGACGCGAGGATCGAGTCTCGAGTTTCGAGCTTTGAGTGTCAACTTACTTTTGAGCGGTACTGTAAATGGTCACTGTGTGGTTATAATGATCCAAAATTGCCAAAAAGCCATTTCCAGGTGACAGGACCAATTCGCGGACTTCTGTTCTTGATGCAAAATACAGGTACTAGCTTCAGAGGTTTAGACATGTGCAGAAAGCAAAATGTCTGTCAGTTTTTGCTGTTGATTTTCAGGTGGTAAGTGAACTGAGAACAAATCTGGACTTTGCTTCATCCACTCTACCTCCTGCAGCTTGCTCAACTCCAGCAGAACAAAGGCACTCTAATGAAGGGTATCTCATCTTAGTTTTTCCTGTTTCATGTCCATGTTAGACTATCATTTTTGTTATTTATTTTTTTTTGCTTGCATTGTAGTTTTTTGTCTTAGTTGAAGAGATGAGTTAAATAAGGCCCTGGGTGACTGTTGATGCATTGTTAAATTCTCCTTTTATTTCAATTCAGAAAGTGATTATCTTGATCAGTTGATTGAAGTTGATCAGAGTAGAAGACTTTTTCCATGCACTCTTGAAAAGTAATAATGAACAAACTTCAGCAATTACCAGGATGTTGAGAAATGTTCTCAAGTAACTTGAACAACAACAACAATAACAACAACATTAACAGCTCAGGAAGGAAAATTCTAAGAACCCCTAAAGGGAGTCCGATACGTGGATGCCGAACCACTAACATAGAGAGGGTCGTTTATTGAGTTTAGCTTCCAGTCCACATGTAGATAAGTGTATGACATATAACAAAATAGCATTGACAGATCAAGAAAAATTTTAGCCGAAAGAGAGATTAAAAATACTAACTTTGGTTATGTACCAAGTCAAGCCTCTTGTTGATATAAGAAAGGCCCTAGCTTTTAGAGCTTCTGGGTGTGCTTAAATTTTTTTATTAATTTTTCTCTGAAGGTCTGTTTTGAGCAAAACCAAGGATGGAGAGTTGTTGACACTGGACGCTATCCGTTCTGGAATACGTTTCCAAAGATCTGTAGCAGAAGGATGGATCAAGGTAAGTAAAGAACTAGTGTGCATACCAGCTCTATTATTAATTCTACATGACGTTATCATATATGATGTGGATGACCATTGCTATGGAAAAAAGTTAGTCAGACATTGTTCCATGACTAGCCTGTTTCAGGCTCTAAGATGGTACATGTAATGCGCAGAGATGTTGAAAACCGATGCAAAAAACGGACCTTGTTTGTGCAGCATCCCATATCACTGACTTATGGTATTTGCAGTTTTGCAAATAATAGTCAATAACAACAGCTAATATGGTTTGAATTCCTAGATACTGGAACCCTTAAGTTTACATCATATCAATCATGTTTGCTGTTTTTAAAGAACTCACAGTTTGATGGTTGTCTATTCAGGCAATTGAGTCTGTGAACGCTGCAGCAAAGCACAAAGTTGTGGACCTGTTTGTCTTGCTCATTCTTCACTCTACTGCAAATCGAAAGAAATCTGTCGAGACCCTGATCAGAAATAAAATAAAAAATGGCCACTTTACAGAAGAAATGTTGACTGCTGCTTTTAATTCACATTCACAGGTGAGAGAGTTCTTGAATGTTTTGTATAAATGGTCTTTATGGAAAGCGCTACTATCTGTAAAGGACATTTTTAATACCTGGAACTCCTTTTGATTGGACAAAATATTAATTTGTCAGTCGTGTCTGTAAACTCTGTACAAACTTTGTTAGGACAAGGTTTGTGAACAATACTTCAATAATATTGAATAACAATAATCTGTATCAGGGCTCTAGTCTGGGACGAGAACATTTTTATTGTTGCTGGGAAGCTTTTTTTACTTGCACAGTAGGCAAGAGTCCAGGCAGGTCATCTTCTAAGAAAATCTTTAACTAAGATGAGCAAGAAGTCGCCCTGGGCAATCATAGTGTGAGAGCTGCTTGCGCAAAGGACAAACTGGAATTCAACTTTTTTTTGAGCTCTACATACATTGTATTGCAAGACTAATTCTTAGGTATAAGAAGAGAGTATTACGTATATGGCAAACGGCAAATGTCAGATTCAATTTGAGAATTCTCAAAATAGAAAATGAGCAAATAAAAGCAGCTCAAAACAATTCTTCTGGATAAGAGATTGCACGAAACTAAGTTATTTATTTGTAGAAATAATGAAGGGTAAATGACAAGTAAATGGGAAACTTGGTCACTTGGTACAAATTTGCGTTTGCCGTTCGACGTAAATGTGATACTTAACCTCTCTAGTGTCTCTGATTAGTGGGTCTTTTTGATTTGCATAAAAAAAAAATTCTAGTCGCCCAAGAGCAAAAGCAAGAAGCCTGGGGCCACCAGGTGCTGTGAGAACACAGTTCCTGTAAAGGAATGAAGTTCAATGGCTTAACTATGATTCTGTTTGCAGATCCTGAGAGACTATTTCTCAGATTTGTTGTCATTGGCTGAGATTCTTCTCAGATCTCCAGATCCTTCCATCTGTTTCTATGCATGTGCGATGTACAAGTTATCATTTGTATCATTTGATCTCTACTGTCAGCAGGTAATGTTATGTATGCAGTAGTTGAGAAAGGATGTCACTTTGTTGTCACTTTGTAGTTTAGCCTAAGAAGACTGATGTGAAAGATCTGGCTGGCCAATAAATGCACCAGGTGGCTGTAAAATGAATTGAACATTCAAGTACTGTTCAAGCCATTGCATAGCCTAGTACATAATGTAAAATTTAAATTTGCCCTACAACCCACAAGTCAATTTATTTGCTGGTTAAGACAACTAAAACTCCAGCTATTCAATGCAGAGTTGTCAAAAAGATTTCAAGTAGCAGGAGAATAAGGGAAAGTAGCCTGCATGGGAGTTCCCCCTCCCAGGTGAGGGGTCAAGAGGCAGCACACCACTAGGGGTATGTGATCCCCTACCCTGGAACACATATTTCTAGTGATGTGTGTTCCCCAACCTGGAAAACACGTCATATCCAAAGTGAAATGTGTTTCCCCTAGTCAGGAACACATATCCCTAGTGACAAGTGTTCCCCTACCAGGAAACACATAATGCTAGTCATCTGTGTTCCCCTACCTGGGAAACCCATATCCTCAGTGATATGTGTTCCCCTACCAGGAAACACATAATGCTAGTCATATGTGTTCCCCTACCTAGGAAACACATATCCCTAGTGATATGTGTTCCCCTGCCTGGGAAACCCATGTCACTAGCAATATGTGTTCCTTTACCAGGAACACCCATATCGCTAGTGATATGTGTTCCCCTACCTGAGAGACACATATCCCTAGTGATATGTGTTCCCCTACCTGGGAAACCCAAATCACCAGTGATATGTGTTCTCCCACCTGGGAAACACATATCCCTAGTGATTTCTGTTCCCCTACCTGGGAAACCCATATCACTAGTGATATGTGTTCCCCCACCTGGTAAAACACATATCCCTAGTGATATGTGTTCCCCTACCTGGGAAACCCATATCACAAGTGATATGTGTTCCCCCACCTGGGAAACCCATATCAGTAGTGATATGTGTTCCCCTACCTGGGAGACACATATCCCTAGTGATATTTGTTCCCCTTCCTGGGAAACACATTTCCCTAGTGATATGTGTTCCCCTACCTGGGAAACCCATGTCACTAGTGATATGTGTTCCCCCACCTGGGACACCCATGTCACTAGTGATATGTGTTCCCCTACCTGGGAAACACATATCCCTAGTGATTTCTGTTCCCCTACCTGGGAAACCCATATCACTAGTGATATATGTTTCCCCACCTGGAAAACACATATCCCTAGTGATATATGTTCCCCTACATGGGAAACCCATATCACTAGTAATATGTGTTCCCCTACCTGGAAAACCCATATCACTAGTGATATGTGTTCCCCCACCTGGGAAACACATATCCCTAGTGATATGAGTTCCATTACCTGGGAAACCAATGTCACAAGTGATATATGTTCCCCTACCTGGGAAACCCATATCACTAGTGATATGTGTTCCCCCACCTGGGAAACCCATATCACTAGTGATTTGTGTTCCCCTACCTGGGAAACAAATATCCCTAGTGATATGTGTTCCCCTACCTGGGAAACACATATCCCTAGTAATATCTGTTCCCCTACCTAAGAAACCCATATCACAAGTGATATGTGTTCCCGCACCTGGGAAACCCATATCACTAGTGAGATGTGTTCCCCCACCTAGGAAACACATATCCCTAGTGATATGTGTTTCTCTACCTGGGAAACCCCTTTTACTATTGATATGTGTTCCCCCAGCTGGGAAACAGATATCCCTAGTGATATGTGTTCCCCTACCTCGGAAACCCATGTCACAAGTGATATGTGTTCCCCTACCTAGGAAACCCATATCACTAGTGATATGTGTTCCCCCACCTGGGAAACCAATATCACTATTGACATGTCTTCCCCTACCTGGGAAACCCATATTACTAGTGATATGTGTTCCCCCAGCTGGGAAACAAATATCCCTAGTGATATGTGTTCCCCTACCTCGGAAACCCATGTCACAAGTGATATGTTTTCCCCTACCTAGGAAACCCATGTCACTAGTAATATGTGTTACCCCACCTGGGAACATATCCCTAGTGATATTTGTTGGCCCAACTGGAAAACACATATCCCTAGTGATATGTGTTCCCCTACCTCCGAAACCCATATCACTAGTGATATGTGTTGCCCTACCTGGGAAACCCATGTCACTAGTGATATGTGTTCCCCCACCTGGGAAACACATATCCCTAGTGATATGTGTTCCCCTACCTGGGACACCCATATCACTAGTCATATGTGTTCCCCTATCTGGGAAACACATATCCCTAGTGATATTTGTTCCCCTTCCTGGGAAACACATTTCCCTAGTGATATGTGCTCCCCTACCTGGGAAACCCATGTCACTAGTGATATGTGTTCCCCAACCTGGGAAACCCATATCACTAGTGATATTTTTTCCCCCCACCTGTGAAACCCACATCACTAGTGATATGTGTTCCCCTACCTACATATCTCTAGTGATATTTGTTCCCCTACCTAGGAAACCCATATTCCTAGTGATCTGTGTTCCCCCACCTGGGAAACATATCCCTAGTGATACGTGTTCCCCCACCTGGGAAACACATATCCCTAGTGATATATGTTCCCCTACCCTGGAAACCCATATCACTAGTGATATGTGTTCCCCCACTTGGGAAACCCATATCACTAGTGATATGTGTTCCCCCACCTGGGAAACATATCCCTAGTTATATGTGTTTCCCCACCTGGAAAACACATATTCCTAGTGATATATGTTCCCCTACCTGGGAAACCCATATCACTAGTGATATGTGTTCCCTCACCTGGGAAACACATATCCTTAGTGATATGTGTTCCCCTATCTGGGAAACCCATATCACTAGTGATATGCGTTCCCCCACCTGGGAAACCCATATCACTAGTGAGATGTGTTCCCCCACCTAGGAAACACATATCCCTAGTGATATGTGTTTCCCTACCTGGGAAACCCATATTAGTAGTGATATCTGTTTCCCCAGCTGGGAAACAGATATCCCTAGTGATATGTGTTCCCCTACCTCGGAAACCCATGTCACAAGTGATATGTGTTCCCCTACCTAGGAAACCCATATCACTAGTGATATGTGTTCCCCCACCTGGGAAACCCATATCACTATTGACATGTCTTCCTCTACCTGGAAACCCATATTACTAGTGATATGTGTTCCCCCAGCTGGGAAACAGATATCCCTAGTGATATGTGTTCCCCTACCTAGGAAACCCATGTCACTAGTGATATGTGTTACCCCACCTGGGAAACATATCCCTAGTGATATGTGTTTCCCCAACTGGAAAATACATATCCCTAGTGATATGTGTTCCCCTACCTGGGAAACCCATATCACTAGTGATATGTGTTCCCCCACCTGGGAAACACATATCCCTAGTGATATGTGTTCCCCTACCTGGGAAACCCATATTACTAGTGATATGTGTTCCCCCTCCTGGGACACCCATATCACTAGTGATATGTGTTCCCCTACCTGGGAAACACATATCCCTAGTGATATTTGTTCCCCTTCCTGGGAAAGACATTTCCCTAGTGATATGTGTTCCCCTACCTGGGAAACCCATGTCACTAGTGATATGTGTTCCCCTACCTGGGAAACCCATATCACTAGTGATATGTGTTCCCCCACCTGGGAAACCCATATCACTAGTGATATGTGTTTCCCTACCTGGGAAACACATATCCCTAGTTTTATGTGTTCCCCTACCTGGGAAACAGATATCTCTAGTGATATGTGTTCCCCTACCTAGGAAACCCATATTCCTAGTGATTTGTGTTCCCCCACCTGGGAAACATATCCCTAGTGATATTTGTTCCCCCACCTGGGAAACACATATCCCTAGTGATATAAATTCCCCTACCCTGGAAACCCATATCACTAGTGATATGACTGTGTTCCCCCACCTGGGAAACCCATATCACTAGTGATATGTGTTCCCCCACCTGGGAAACACATATCCCTAGTGATATGTGTTCCCCTACCTGGGAAACCCATATCACTAGTGATATGTGTTCCCCCACCTGGGAAACACATATCCCTAGTGATATGTGTTCCCCTACCTGGGAAACCCATGTCACTAGTGATTTGTGTTTTCCCACCTGGGAAACATATCCCTTGTGATATGTATTTCCCTACCTGGGAAACCCATGTCAGTAGTGTCGATAGTGCGGGTTGCTGGCATATTTTTGACAAGCCTGCAACGTGTTTTAAAATTTGACTTGCCATATATTAAGTGGTTTGAATGACATTGTTATCTAGATGTTTATGTGCATGTTTTGGTGCATGCACTGTGTGTGGGATTTAAATGGTGTGGCATATGCTCAGTATTTGCTTGGAAACGTAGTCTTAATATTAATTTGCTAATTGGACACAGAGACGAATCATTCCTCCCACTTGATTTGACTGCAGGAGATAGTAGGTACCCTGGTGACTCACATAGGAAGTGGATATGCCGCGGAGACCGATTCTTCATTAGATGTGTTGTCTGATCTTGTTGAATCACACCCAGATGTCATGGCACCTTTTGCCATATTTATCAAAGTAGGTAAAACAACAGGAGATATTAGTGAAAGGAAACTGTAGTAAAGGTGGCTCAATAGGGGTTCTCAGTGTCAATACCTCCCAAGTTTGAGCATTAAGTTTGTTGTCATTTGCAAAGATTTGGAAAAATGACCATCATGGCTATATCAGATAAAGATAAAAATGTGCTATGATCAGGGTTACAATAACATCAGAGTTGTCACAGCAATGAAATGATGTCATCACCTATTTCCTTTACAGACATATTTCTTGGCTTTTGGAGCTTTTTTCGAAAATCGTTAATGGGAGGTTTTTTGCTCCAATAACTGCCACGATGTTTGTGAAGTTTGAGCGAAATCTATGAGAACATTACAGAGATATTTTGGGATGAATTTTTTTTGGTTGGAAATTCAGTGTAAAAGTGGACAATGTTAACGTTCGACCGTTATCTTTAGAAAACTAAGTGTTTTTGAAATACACTTTTGGAAACGTGTTTGAAGAGATCGTGGGGATAGCTGAAGCTAATTGCAAAAAAGAGGGATTTGATCAGTGTACATTGCGGTGCACTTGTTGGTGTTTTGTAAATATTTTGGTAACCTAACCCTAACAAAAGAGCAAATAATTTTGAAACCGCTAGATGAATGTTTTTGACGAGTTGAGATTCTTGAGATTGACTGTCGTTTTCTGTGACCTTTGAGTTTCAAGACCACTCTTTGCACAACATTAATCAGCATTCCTATCATTATGATCCCATTGTCCAATGAAAATGTCACATTAATTTATTTATTCACAATTTGTGAACAAAAAACAAAAGATTATGCACTGTCAGGGAGCTTCCAACTTAAACTGCATCACCGTTGGCTTATGTTAGATGTTAGCCGCTTTTCACGACCAGTTTCCTCTACTAACTATCCTCATCAAACTAAGGCTTGAGATGGAAATTAAAAAGTGCAAATTTTGCATACAGAAATTTTGGCATGCAGAATATTGAAATGTTAAGATTTGGAATGCAGAATATAGAAATTTTAATGTCTAGAAAGCTTTTCCTGTTGCCTTTGTTAATCAGAAATCTTTTCTTCTCGCAGGGCATTCTGGATTATTTAGACAACCTTACTGTAACACAAATTAGGAAGCTTTTCAGCATGCTTAGCACACTGGCTTTTACCAATCAACAAGATGGAGGACTTATCCAGGTAATTTATAATATGGTGCAAGAGGTTTAATGTATTTTATCCCGGGGGTGGGGGGGGGGGGATACTCACCGAAGTTTTATACAGGGAGGCTCTTCCCCGAGGTCCAACCCCTTACCCTTTTATATACGATCTTTGACAGAGAGGTTGCCCTTTCATAATTTATACCTTCTACTGACAGATAGTACTCCTTTCACAGACCTGGTTTAGAACAGTACTACATCGCTTTTTCTACTGGATGTTTACTCTGGCGCAAAATAGTGATAAAGAGAGCTGTATTATTATTTTGGTGAATAAACAAGCTATTCAAGTGATTTCTACCTTTCAGCAATCTTCCATATGAGCGTGCCAGTACTACTCAGGGGTTTCAATAAAAATTGAAGTAGCCAGCAGATTTGAATAGAGTAACCGACGATGTAACCGACTGTATCAACAGTCCACGTTTTTAAAGGGTGTCTGGGGGCATGCTCCCTCAGAAAATTTTAAAATTGCAAAGCGCTAATAAGCGATTTCCAGCGTTTAGGGGACTAAACTGAGTATAAAATAGGAAGGTTTCCATTCAAGGAGATTTGGGTGTTAGTCAACTTTTGGTTTATTAACCACACAATTAATTCCTGCAAGCAATGAACAAATGATAACTATACTAAGTTACATACATTTCCGCGTGATATTTGTTACATACATTTCCGCGTATATTTTTGTCCATGACATTATTCAAACTAGTTGCTTCTTCTTCGGAGGTACGTAGCCGACGCGTTTCGTCGGTCGTCGGTGCTTATTGAAACCCGTGACTACTATTCTTGCAAAGTAGTTGTCATTTTCTTTTTAGGATGATATGCATATCGTGATCAGGAAACAGCTTTCAAGCAACTCTGCCAAGTAAGCGACCATACAGTAAATAATGCACTAAACTGTCCTTGTCCAGATGCAAAGATTGTGTACTATGAGACTAGTATTCTCTTCACCTTTCTGCTTCGTGTAAGGCAACCCTTAAGGCGCCAACACCTGCTCTCTAATTTTGTCAGACACTACTTTGGTCACTCCTTCATTATTTATAAAATAACTGAGATACTATGCGCGCTCTGATTGGCCGAGAGGCGTGTTTGCCTGAGAGTGTGTAAACATGGTTGTGACGTCAAGATGTTTTACTTTTCGCGCGGTAATCACGCAAGCACGAATTTATTTACCCATTCCCTCGTCGGCTGAAACTTTACAAACAAATGCGAATTTAAATT
Organism: Porites lutea; assembly: GCF_958299795.1. Lineage (NCBI taxonomy): Eukaryota > Metazoa > Cnidaria > Anthozoa > Scleractinia > Poritidae > Porites > Porites lutea. The sequence continues at coordinate 2,373,713 of NC_133213.1, forward strand.
TTGATATCATGGTTTAAAGGCTTAAGGGTGGTCCTTAATGTTGTCTTTGGCCTCCCGCAAGGTTCTTAATTATAATCACGTAGCAGCCACTCTCCAGTTCTCTCCTCCAGATGTTTCCAATAAATTGCTACCTTCCCTAGCCTGCTAGCAAGCTTTCCATTTATGGCGTGAGAAGCTAGTCGCTAGGGAACGCGCGAGCGAGCGGCGCACTCGCACCTCCTTTCGCGTGCTGCTTTCGCGTGATTTCTCGCGACTCCCCCAAATGGACAGCTTCCTCGCAGGCTACACCTTCTCCCACAGACAATACAGCTGTGTTTCACCAACCCCGCCTTTTGCAAGACTCTTTAATCCGTCCTCCTATTGCCAATAATTAAACTGAACGATTTACCTTCATACATTTCTTTGAGAGCTCTCAACGTTTATCCATTTTCCGCGCGTGCTCATTGATCTATACCTTTTCCAATGAGTATACAACACAATTTTATTTCGACGCAAGAGTAGAGGACTTCGACGTCGTAAAGAAAAAATTGTTGTATAAGAGATATATTTTATTAACTCATATCACAGGTACAAAAGAATTGGTATAATTGGAGCAATTATGGTAGTACGCAGCATGGCCAAGAAAAGGTTTGCTACACACGAATTTGCTTCACTTTTCTTTTGCATCTCACTAGAGTTCACCAAGACTGACAAGTTTCACAAGTTTCGGGGATAATTACGCTTCAAAGTTTTAAAACTACAACATAGTATTCATCTTCCCCAAAACAGGCTTTTCCCGTTGAGGCTGTATTAGAATGGACTTTACCAAAAAAAACGAGGTGAAAACTGTTAAGCTCGAAAATCACACTTGTCTGCGCACCTAACTCTCCACCTACCCCACCCCGAACCCAACCTTTCTTCTCAAGGGAAAGTTAAATGTTAATGTTGGGTTTATTGGGGAGGGGTAGGGAGGCAGTGTCCCAGTCTCTTACAGAGCGTTTTTACATGACGTCTCGTCCGCCATATCAGGCCGATTTAGCAACAGGACGGGAACGTCAGTTGACGACGGGAAAGCGCGCGGAAAGGACTAAACACGGCTTCCGGTGCTCAATTTACCGCTCTGTCATTGGTCAAGCCAGTTGTTTGATTTGCGCGCGCCGTCGTCAACTGACGTTCCCGTTCTGTTGCTAAATCAGCTTATTGAATCTCAAAACAATCGAAGGACGGCGATTTTAGTGTCCCAAACCGATCCTGCGGGATTTGAACCTGACTTTCTTTTGTTCCAATAAATTTGTAGCCTGTGAAAACAGCCAACATTTCCGCCTACGCCACCAGTGATTCTGAGAAACAAGGGCAAAAATTCCATACTGATGACGTGTCGTTTGCCAGATCTGGTGCTTCTGATTGGTTGTGCCGCGTGGGAAATTTGCTTCCACCAATCAGAAGCACTATCCAGATCTGGCTAGTGTGGAATTTCTGCGCTTGTTCCACAGAGGTCATTTCTTGCTGAAACCACTGGTGGTATCGCGAAATGGCTGTTTTCTCAGGCATAGCTGCTGGCCACGTGAAAGAAAACGCCCTATATGGATCCGTTATTGTAATTTGAATGTTTTAGTGTTTTTTTTTCTCATTTTCCTTGTTGTTAAGAACTGACGATGAAGGCTCTGAAGAAACAATGGATACAGAATCACAACAGAAATCCACTCTTTCAAATGATGTATACAAACAGGCAAGTCTTGACTTTTTTAAGTTTGGTTGTTTTTTTCCCATTCTACTTACAGAAAGCCTAGAGAGGATGCAATTGCAAATCATGTTATTTGATTAAAAAGTAAAACTTGCATATTTATGGCCTGCGTCACGTCGCTTGCCTTTCGGGTAAGCTGTAGCTAGCATGTTCTAGCCCAGAAGTCATTTCATCTAGCCCGAAAACGAACAGGAATTGATTACCGTAACTCTGTTCTTCTATAATTTGAATTCCCGTAAAAAAACTTTCTTTGCCCGTCTGGAAAGTTAACAAAATTCACTATCCCGATAGCTAAATCCACTAGCTCCAGGCTTTCGGACAGTACGTTCTTTGCATTGGCATGCTGCTAATACATTGCCCTGAGTTAAAATTAAACTATTTCTTTAAATTTCTTCTTTTTTTTTTTTTGCCTTTGTCAGATTGTCAGCATGTTGGATATGATAAGAAACAGCATCAAGGACACACCTGAAGCAGCTGCTCTGTTTTATGATGAGCTGGCACGAATTGTTCAGCTTGGAGGAATTGATCCTAAAATTGAGGTACACTCAAATTTTCTATGACAGAGTGTCCCATCAAACAATGGAAGTTGTAGCCTGAGAAACAGGCGACAATTCGCGACGCTATCACTGGTTTCCCCGCGAAATGACGTTTGAGAAACGAGCGCACAAATTTCATACTGATGACGCGTCACTACCCAGATCCGAATAGTACTTCTGATTGGTTGAAGCAAAATTTCAGCCAATCAGAAGCACTACCCAGACCCCGGTAGTGTCGCGTCATTTATAAAATTTCTGCGCTCGTTTCTCAGACGTCATTGCGTAGGGAAATCACCTTGGTGGCGTCGCAAAATGTGAGCTGTTTTCCCAGACTATTGAAATTTCTATTTGTCGTACAAACTGAATAAAGTTCAAAAGAAATAAGCGCACCAGCCTTACTCGAGCCGTACTTCACGCGTGTGATTTATCGACACTTTGTTCTGGGCCCAGTTGTTCGAAGGCCGATTAGCGCTTAACCCGGGGTTAAATTTAACCCGGGTTTCTTTTTCTGGTGTTCTAAAGCATTTTCTCGGATAATTTTCTCTGTTATTTTTAGAGCTTCCAATAATCAACTTGTACACAAAAAGAATTAAAACTGAAATGCTTTTGAAACTTTCAAATCTGAATTCAAATCTCGCACTAACCCTGGGTTATCTTAACCCAGCTTTGAACAACTCGGCCCAGGAGTTTAACTTTCACCCTTAGTAAAACGTCTCCTTAGTTGTAGAGGATTTGAATAGTGACGAGCAGTAGTAAAAGTGTAAAATATAGCCGAGCTGCCGTATTCGTTCTTAACGTGACTGTTGTATTTTTCAGTCGTGGATCAGTGAGACAGTTGTAGCTGATTTTCAGGATGACTTTTTGGTTGATAGAGAGGCGCCATTAACAAGGTACTGACGGAGTTGTTAACAACTCCTAAGTGTTCCGTTGGTAAACAAATTATACAATTAAGTAATGATCCAGGTAAGAAGGGAAGCAATTTGTTTTGTTGTGGCGCAATACGCTTTCCCCACATAGAAGTGTTTTCATTTTTACGCAGAGAATGCATAAATCTACAAAAAGGCAGTTTTATGAAAGAAAATGTATTTGAACTCCCCCTTTAAAGGGTGTATTTTTGTGTTAAAACATTTCGACCAATCACAAGAGTTGCAAACAATGGCCAAGAAATGTTCACAATTTTACACGATCCGCACATACGATTTCTATGTTACTTAGACTCAGACGAGATTTTGTTATAAGGAAGTTGGATAGAAAAAAGGGATTGATATACATGCTGCTTTGCGAAGATTTCGTAAAATTTGATGTTTAAACCAATCAGAATCATAGTAGAGACAATAGTAAAGTTAGCACCTTTTTGCATACCGACGTGTTCACTGCGTTTTGGTCCTTTCCTTCTTATCTGGACCATTACTTAATTAAACAGTAACCTACATGTAGTTTACACGTTCAGAGTTTTTCACGTAAGCAAAGTCAAGTGCCTTTTCTTTCCAGTGATACTGTCCCAGTGGAGTTGTCATATGCCTTGGATGAAGCTGAGGAAGGAAGTATTGCTGTTAATATCCTTCCATTGCTGCTAGCTTCAAGAAACAATGAAGTTAACAAAGAAAAATGTGATAAGTGAGTAACAGTATAGCATGTAAAATTGGAGATTATTCTTCCGAAAGGACGTGTCTTCAGTACTGTTTGATAGAGCGATTCTCGTCTGACCTTGAAAAATGGTCTCAGTAAGTGTTCGCTATCTGTTTTATCAGGCAATGGATGAAAAGATCAAAACTTGGACTCTTCGTTTTCCCGGCAAAGAAAACCCTAATATGGAGAAGGCATTGTTCGATTGGCCAATCGTGTTGCAGTATGACGTCAAAAGCGTAGTATCGATTGATTTCTAGAAAGTTCTCAGGCATGAAGTTTTTTCACCCAAGCGTCCGCTTAACCAACCAAAAGCCAAGCGCGTTTGTATCCGTTCGATAAACCAATCAAATCACTTTATTTCCGTTCGTCTGTTGTTTCTGTTTTGTTCGCGCGATTTCATTTCAAGGTGATACGAAAATCTCTCTAAACGATCAAAGCTTACTGTTATACAGGACTTGAACAAAGTCTCGTCCGGTAGCCTTGACAAGTAGAATTTCTTGCTGGGCAAGCTAAACCTTTTGAAGTTTACTTGCCCAATGGAAAAGGCTCCAAACAAGTCACCCTTTTATAAAAGCATTTAGCAAGAAGTGGTCCTGTGATCGTCTTTGTAGTCATACGAGATATGAGATATTATATGTTGTTGTTTTTTCAGTGTACCAGCGCCTTTAATATGCCTTGCACCTCACTTCCGCTTGTTACGAGTCTGCGAAGAAAGTCAGCACAAAGGAGACCTTGAAGGAATTGATGCTCTCTTGGGTAAATATCTTTTTGGTCGTTATAATCTTTCCAGTTTCGATTAAATGTACAAATTACGTACATATGAGGTGTGTTTAAAAGGTTGGAGCTGAAGAAGGTGTCGTGATTTTCCCGTATCTAGTTCTCTGTGTCTTGAAAAGTTACAGAAAAACTTCGTAATAAAGTAAGTGAAATTCAAGTCTTTTGAAAACAAAAAAGACCACTTATGAGCCTTCAAGGTTTTATTCACTTGTGGGTTCCTTGGTTTACCTAGCGAGACGTTTGCTGATTTAGAAGTTTCGTGCCTAATCTCGATGAGAAATCGCGTTTACGCGTTAGAGATAACACAGAGGAAAAGGGTATAGAGTCAGGGGGGTCCCGTAATCTTAGCTTTCTAAATATATGGCATTGTTTTAGGGTGCCCATTGGTTAGCTTTAAACAAGAAATGATCGAAGAGATTGACACGTTAGATCAAGCAGATCGAGAAGTTGTCTGCGGAACGCTGTTTCACACTGTGAATTGGTTCAGAGAGGTACGTTTTTTATTGACCGTTGTTTGCGTTGTACTTGTTATCCGACCCTACATTCCCAATGTCAAAGTGAATTTGACGCAGTTCTTAGGTCGCTGGACAAACTGTGAAACATTAGAGAGATTCAGAGTCACTCGTATGGCAAACGGTAAATGTCAGATACAAGTTGAATTTTTTTTTAAATAGCACTGGAAATAAGCAGATAAAAACACTCCAGAAAAGTTCTCATGGATTAAACTGGCGTGAAACCATAATTTTTTTTGGTAAAAGTAATTTTTTTATGCAATGGTGGGCACATAATGATTTTAGCTATTGCGCGCGCTCCTGCATCACGTGTCAGTGGCTGTAGCTGCTTTGCAAGGTATGAACACTCTCAATGAAAACCTGAAAATACTGATACTAATCCACTATAAATCATGACGAATATCTTGAATCGCTCACCATTCTCCTGCAACTGAACTTCTTTTAGTATCATATTTAATATGCTTGTAAAGAATGTGACTGAACTTAATTCACCCTTTTTCGTGTGCAATTAATTGTGCTCCATTGTCGTACTTAATTAAACTTCGTTTTTCCTCTTACAATTTTTTTTCTTTACATTTTATTTTACGAATCTATTTAATTATTTTAACACAACCCGCCTCGAATAGCCTTTTCTACTTGCGGGTTGTGTATGAATTTTTTTTTGGAACAAAGAGTTTGAAATAAAGTTGTTGTTGTTGTTGTTGTTGTTGTTGTTTCTTAAATCTACTTATACGGATCCAGATCCCTATATCGAACGTTTGATGAGCTTTTTTAATCGTGACGGCAGTGTGACCAAGTGTTAGAGCACTAGACTCACAATTCGGAGGCCCAGAGTTCAAGTCCCGCTCTGACCGCTAGCTGGATTAGTTCGCGGTAGTCCCGAGTTTAAATCCTCGGCCACGCTTGTAAATAGCCAGCTGGTTTGCTTCCAGCCGAGTTGGGATTCTTAACCCTGTTAAGTTCAATTTAAATTATTTGTTCCAGGCATTTGCTCAGCCCCACTAGCATAAGTGCTATAAATACTGCCGAGGGTAAATAAAGGAATTATTTACTTATTTATTTTTTGTTTGGCAGGTTTTGAATGCGTTTGCACCTCAAGAGGATCCTGAAATGAGGGGAAAAAGTATCACCAGACTACAGACAATCACAAACCTGTACAAAGTTCTAGAGAAATGTCTAGCAGGTTAGCTGATATTTACACAGTTTCAAGCGATAATTCTTCTAAGTTGTTGCCGCCCATTACCCTGCTAGCAGGGTGGCTTCGATCTTACCTAGGAGACTCTGTTCGCAGGGTAGAAAGTGTCTTATCTATTTATCTGTTTTTTTCTCAGTGACCCCATCATTCAAGCCTCCTTTAGCTACATTTGACTTTGAAGAATCCTTCGGCGCAACAGTTGGACCTATTGGGAATACAGCAAAGGCCAAGAAAGGAAAGAAAACGAAGAAAGGGTACGTTTTCTAAGGTAGAACGGTGAGTTAAAAGTGCTCTTGAGGACAATTCATTCTTTTTTGCCTATGCTGATTAATCTCGACGTTACGATGGTGTCCGATACTGCCGAGGCGGGTGCAAAGGATTCCATTAAGCGAAGCGACAGCTCCACACCAAGCTTGTGCCAGTGAAGTCTCGGCAATGTATATGGGTTTGCGCAAAAGGCACCTGAACACGGCTTTATGGCTGAAAATGGGCCTGATGGCTATGTCATGCTGATGAGCCCTAACAAGAGCAGCTGTTTAATGCTGTCACTGCCTCGGGTATATTGTTGTGTTCATGCGTCAGGTACTGGCACGCATTGCTGGGTTGTGTGGTTCGTTTTACTTTATCCGTCGTTGTCGACGGTGATGAAGAACACGACGAGTGGAGCGATTTAGTGCAGTGTGACCGGCTGTGGCTGATCAGTCCAATACAGACGTGGAAGGCGCTGCCGCATTCAGGACACTGGTGAATTTCCTGGTGAGGTGGCAAGAAGTTTACCTAAGACTTTGCACAGCTTGCGTTTCCTCTCAGTGAGCTTGACTTATTCTATTCTGCTCGAAGAGGACACTGCCTTTGTTGATTTTGTTCCACTAAAGGTTTGTGAGAGAAAGGAAATATTCACAAGATATAAAATGCGTTTATTGTCATCAAATTTACCATAATAAGGTTTTATTTCGGGTGGAAACCTTGGGCATCAATTGGGCCGAACGATACTTCCAGACCTTTTAAAGAAGAAAACATTATGACTCGTGTCTTTTCCCAGCTGGGCTTAAAACAACTTCACTTTACCTTTCTCTCCATTTTCAGGGGTGATAATGAAAAACCTGATGATTCATTAGAGAAGGTAACAACGAATTGTCTTCAGTTTTATGATATTATTTGTCGTAATGATCGTACACTATGATCTGAAAAGTTGCTCTGTTTTTTATTTAACTTGCTCTCTTCGCAGATAAAAGATATAGAAAAAGAACATGTAAATGATAACGAAAGTGATACTCAAAAAGACAAGACGAAAGAAGTGAAAGACAAAGAAAAAGACAAAGCAGCTTCGGTGTCCATGTCACAGTATCGAGCATGTCTCAGGTGAAATATCGAAAGACAAATAGTACCAATCCATGACACAGAAATTAGATTTTTTAATATGGTCACACCATAGGATTTCGTCCACCGACTCAAAAGCTAGAACTACATACTAAATAAATAGTAACCATGTGAAAGTACTGCTGAAGAGGTTTCATATTAATGGTTATGCCATAGGATTTCTCCCACAGGCTCAAAAGTTAGAACCACGTACTAAATAATTATATGGTACTATGTGAAAGTACTGCTGATGAGGTTTCATTTGAATGGTAACACCATAGGATTTCATCCACAGACTCAAACGTTAGAACTACATACTAAATAAATAGTACCATGTGAAAGTACCGCTGAAGAGGATTCATTTGAATGGTAACACCATAGGATTTCATCCACAGACTCAAACGTTAGAGCTACATACTAAATAAATAGTACCATGTGAAAGTACTGCTGAAGAGGATTCATTTGAATGGTAACACCATAGGATTTCACCCACAGACTCAAAAAGTTAGAACTACATACTAAATAAATAGTACCATGTGAAAGTACCGCTGAAGAGGTTTCATTTGAATGGTAACACCATAGGATTTCATCCACAGACTCAAACGTTAGAGCTACATACTAAATAAATAGTACCATGTGAAAGTACTGCTGAAGAGGATTCATTTGAATGGTCACACCATAGGATTTCATCCACAGACTCAAACGTTATAACTACACACTAAATAAATAGTAACCATGTGAAAGTACTGCTGAAGAGGTTTCATATTAATGGTTATGCCATAGGATTTCTCCCACAGGCTCAAAAGTTAGAACCACATACTAAATAATTATATGGTACTATGTGAAAGTACCGCTGAAGAGGTTTCATTTGAATGGTCACACCATAGGATTTCATCCACAGACTCAAAAGTTAGAACTACATACTAAATTAGTAGTATCATGTGAAAGTACTGTTAGGGAGGTTTCATTTAAATGGTAACACCATAGGATTTCTTCCACAGACTCAAAAGTTAGAACTGCATACTAAATAAATAGTACCATGTGAAAGTACTGCTGAAGAGGCGTTATTTGGACAGTAGCACCATAGGATTTCGTCCACCGACTCAAAGGTTAGAACTGTTCTAGGTAAACACGTCACTGATTTTGCAATGTTGTTCGCTCAGTGATCCCGGCAAATAATTTCACCCACATTGGAGTGATTAATAGGACATTTTTAACAAAGTGATTCTGAAGGAAAAATTAAGAGACATTAGGCAGGAGTCGTTATGTGACATCCATGCACGTGGCACTGCACGAGATTCGTCGCCTGTCGCTTTTAAACTATATTTACTGATGAGTTCCTGAACTTTTTTTCAGAGAGTTGGATTTAAAGGCATTTGGTATCTTAAAATGTGAGTTGGTGTCTCGCGCTGTTCTGGATTCTGAAATGAATACAGAGGTTTGTACTGAAATTTTGTTATCCGGGCCTTTGTCTATCGGCAGTTGCACAATCTGATCGGTTCGACCCCACAGTCTTAATTTGGCTTTTCCTTTCTTTTCTTACTTTGCACAGGAAACGACAATTCTTCAACTTCAAGCCCCTCAGCTTGAATTCCTCTTGGACGATCTCTCCAGGAAGCTGCAATACTCGCTGTCTGCTTCTGCATCATCGAGAAGGAGCTTCCTCAAAGTTAGTATTTCCATACTTAGTACAAGAGACTTGTGATGAAAGTCGGCAAACACTAACTTAAAATGCACTTAAATGCAATTTAAAGGAGTTAACAACTAAGAGCGCCTTAGTACCTGGGGTCAGCGGTCTTTGGCATGCGCATGCCCAGTAGCTGATTACATCGATCATGTGATTCATTGGCGCGTTCAGTTTTCCTTCGTTCTGGGTTCTGTCAGCCATATTCTCCCCCCTCCTCCCCCTAGGCTTTGTTATTTTTTTCTCCACTGATGTTTTCAGTGTGACGGGTGCCTGTTCCTTTCCCTTCGTGTGGGGGCTCATGGCTGGGTTGCGCTGTTGTGCCAGTCATGGGGGCATTATTTCAATCTAGGGGCTGGCTGCCAATAGTGGAAGCTACTGGATACTCCAGGCACCTCCATTTTAGCGTTGCAGTTGTTAAAGGGCGGATAGCGAGACTAGATTTTCCTCGGAATTTTCAAGTCTGGTCGCTTTGCAAATGCTGACATTCTGTAACTGTGAGTCATTTTTCGCCAATCTTTCTCATATTTACGTGGTTTAAGAGTTTTCTTTCAGCTGCACAAGTTTAGCATAAAAGTTCTCTTTTGAAGTAACTCTTCATGATGTCACAAGCAGTGTATAAATCGTTGTCCTACACAAACAGGCTAGGGCGTTTAAAATGGCACAGAGAATCAGGAACAATTTTTGTCGTTTGCAAGCGTAGAAATGCAGTGCCTAGACGGTCAAGAACGTATGTTCGTTATTTAACCAGCATCCTGGCTAGGCCTGGGCAGAAAACTGTATCTCAGCCACAAGCAACACATGCTCAATAATGAAGTTACTCGATTCTTGTAGAGTGTTACTCTAGTGCGCGAAAATCGAGTAAGTAAAAGAATGGCTCTGCATTGAAGGGCACCGTTCTATAAACAATTTGCAAGACAAGGCTAATAAAATGAGAATTTCTTTCAAAAGCGCTCTAATAATACATGTTGTTATTATTTGGTGGTAATTTGCAGGTTCGTCAGGATAAACTGGTGGGCTTCTCTAACTTATCAAGATACTCGTCAAAGGAAGTAGCTAAGTATGTGGTGGAACTGCTACCATCCCTCTGTGAACATTTGGAGGCTACGAGTGCTTTCTTTCAGGTACTACTGTAACGATCTGTAGTCAGCTCCTTATAATCCTGAACACCGGAACGTATGAAATCGAATCAACTTCGCTTTAGCAAGCTTAGTTTTCTACCTTGGCTTGGCTAACCAATTCCGTATCCTATGTCTCAAGCCATCGGGTTTGTGTTACTGGGATATGTAGTAGGAACGTGGACGGGTCAAAGAGTACAATCCTGTTTATTGGTGTACACATTTATGTTTTGATTTGCAGGCTTTAATGGCTGAAAACGATGGAGTGATAGATGGTCCCGGTCATAATACATTGGAAGCAAAGACCATGGCTTCATGTTTTCACCTGCTCTTCAACTGTCTCCAGACCCTTTTCGCTTGGTTTGTGTCATTTAGTTTCCCTACAACGCAATGTCTTTTCGGAGTTCAAAGTTGTGTTTAGCAAGTCCTTAAACTAATTAATGAAATAAATTGTTCCGTGAAGGGTTGAAAACGTTCCGTTTGAGTGTTCTAACCACAAGAATTCGTTCACAGACTTTTTAAAAGTTAGAGCTACGTACTAAATGAATAGTACCATGTGAAAGTACGGCTGAACAGGTTTCATTTGAATGGTCACACCGTAGGATTTAACCCACAGACTCAAAAGTTAGAACTAATTATTAAATGAATATTGCTTTGTGAGAGCACTGCTGAAGAGGTTTCATTTGAATGGTAATACCGACACTTCACCATAATTGCCCTTAGCAGCAATCGCAAACTGTAGTGAAAACAATTTCTAGCGTGAAATCATCTTTAATACATTTTCCTTTTAAGGAATGGTTTTGTTATTACTGAACATCAAGCACTTCTGAAGAAAGCATTATTTGTGTTGTCTTCCCGAATAAAATTGTCTAGCAAGTCCCAGCCAGGATTCCAAGAATTACTCAAGTAAGTATGATAAGAATTCCTCGCATATTTGTCCATAATAGTTTTTGCGATAACAAGACGTCTGACAAACGTGAGAAACTTCTTGTTGTAATAAGACACTATGGCCTAGCATACATATTTTAAGATGAAGGGCTGATTGAGTACGTGGCTCCTTTTTCACCTGGGATGGGTTTGCGGGGAGGAATTTGCGGGTAACATTGCTCTTTTATCAACTACGTCATCGATTTTTGCAATGATGTCAGCTCAGCGACTTTAGCGGGGACCATTTTTATTGATGTCATGTGACCCTGTTGGGGATTGATTTCCAGCTATGTCACAACAACAGATGTGTAACTGTGTATCACAGTCACTGTCACTGGCTGAAGAGAAGAGTACGCCTGACGATTGCACTGTGAATATGAAACACGTGCACTTGAGCTGGGCGGTCACGTCTGAAACAGCTCCGCGAAGTTTTGAATATTGTTATGATTTTGTAGCCCGTGAAGCAACGACTGAAGAGAAAACAAAGCAATTAAAAAAAGAACACCAATCTTTAATAAACAAAATTAGTGAACTAAATACTAAACTAAAAACTAACGGAGAAACTTGAAATTTTCCTTTTTCATTTAATATCGAAACATATTACTTATACGTTTCTCTCCTTTGCAAAACTGTTACTTTGTTAATCTCTTTTTCAAACTCTTTTCAAATACTGTAATGAGAACTTGTGAGACTGACCTGACTCTATTACCTTAGTTAACTGCGAGTCAGTAAACAGATTGTAATATATCAAAAAAAACTTTGAAGTATGTTGCTCGCGTGTGTAGTTTTCATAACAGGGATTGCAGTTGTGTTCTTTGGTTGTTCTCGCAGGCAGAGCTTTCATTATCTTGAGCAGTTCTCTAGCAGTATACCCAACATAACAACTGCAGTCAGTCTCACCAAGCTGCTGGCAGTGTTAAGTGAGAGACAACAGGGCGACAACAACAGCATGAGTACTGCACTGGGTAAGATAATTTACAATTGTTAACAATAGAAGTTCTTTTGTCATGGACCAGTCGTCGAAAAAAAAACGACATGGCAAGCACATGCTGAAAATTTAGCAAAGCCGTGGAGGGTCTTCCAACTTCTGACCTCCGACTAGTTGAAAGCTGGAAGTCGGAAATCGGAAGTTGAAAGTTGCAAGTCGGAAGTCGGAAGATCCTCCTCGGCTTTCGTGAAATGAGTAAGCAAGCCGAGTTGAGAATGATAAGTCAGAAACGAGGAAAGAAAAAATTTCCGCAAGCAAAAACAACTGTGTGTGCTGGCCCTTCCAGCATAGAAACGTCTGTTAAGTTTTAGTTGCGTCTTAGAGAAGGCGGATCCTTCGCTAGTTATTGTCTGCAGCTGTGGTTACAAAATTCCTAGGCAAGAAAGATTTATCCTAAGTAAAGACTAGCCCGCTTTCGAGCAGCGAGGACCTGACACAGAGTGATACGTTTATTTTTTTTTTTTCACAGCTGAGCTAACAGGGACGTTCCTAAAACGGGAGTGGCTGAGGTCAGATGGTGAAAGAGAAAGTGGAGCCAAACACAACGAATCGCTACAGTTCTTACTAAGGTATCGAAAGATGAGTTTCTCTGGCTACCTTTTTTTTTTGCCTGCTTGGCTTAGTGTATAGCATCTTGGACCAACAGCCCAAGCACGCTTTTTGTGCGGAAAGGACCATCTTTAATTGACTTTAGTCTTAAGTTCGACGAATAATCACCTTGCCAAACAGTTTGTGAGGGTCGACTAATTAGTAAAGGCGATATGTGCCCCTTCTGATGCTTACTTAGTACTAAAGTGTGGTGAGATTTTGTAAAGAAAACAAAAACGTCTATCTTCATAGTATTGACTGTCAGTTAAGGCAAAAACGAGGGTTTTCAATTTGTTGAGTTAATTTCATTATTTTTGTCTTGTAAAGGTTTCATTTGACCTTTGCTGAAGACACTTTAGCTACGATAGAAGAAATCGCAGGTGGAGCAGTCACAGAACTCATCGAAGATGAAGACAAAAATGCTAGCTCCACAACCTACCCAACTCTTACAAGGTATATGCGTACGTAGTAAGAGCCTTGGAATCAAAACGCGTTTAGTAGTGCAGTCGACTCTCTCTTAACGGACACCTCTATAAGACGGACACCTCTGTAAAACGGACACCTAGAGTTGGTCCCTGCCTTTCTTTACTCCCTTTATTTGAGTATCTAGAGGACAGACATCTGTCTTAGACGGACACTTAGTACCGGCCCCAAAGGTGTCCGACTTAGAAAGAGTTGACTGTATGTCCTGAAATTGTTAATCTGTCTCTGGCTTTCGAAGGGATGGTTTGCCATCAACTGAAGCATCATCAAAGGCAGAGACATGAATTCGCCACTATAGATACAACAAGGAGACTGGAGCCGAAATGCGGTCCGCAATTGTTTCTGGGATTGTAACTGACGAGGCGCCTGTCAGCTATTGGTCAGTTTTTTTTCCTTGTCCGTAGTAACAATCCCAGAAGTGTTTGCGAAAGTTAACCCGTCCCAGTTTCCTCTTTTCTACAGTGGCAAATACCTTACCATTACTCTCGGTAAGGAAGATTTGTTTTACACCAACTGTCAACGTTTCTCATGATGGTGATCCTGAGCACTCCTTACGTGCTTCTTTCCCAACAAACGTCTTCTTAACTAAGCCATCATGAGTTCGTTATTGTATATTACGTCATTAATTCTCTGAAGTTTTCTGATTGAGATGATGCTTGCGGTACCACGAGATAGCATATTACTCACAACGTTGTATATAATCAATATCCTCTAAAAAGGTGTCTTTCCTTTGCAATAAGAGATTTTAACAGCGTTCCTTTATTTTGATGAATTTTATTGGAAATGGAGGCATTCTCCTCAAGATGAAGATCGACACCGGCCGGGGCTTCGGTTGATTTTTATTTCACACGTATGACATGATAAGCATTTCATCTTTCTCATTTCATCATCGTCCCTTATAAACTATGTTTGTCCTTACACTGCCTAGATCATCCCTGGCGTGTTATTATCGAGCAATGATGGAAGAGTTGATCGCAAACGTCAAGCAAACACATTCTGAGCTACTCAAAAGGACCGACTCTCCAGAGGTAATGCTTGAACACTGTGTTACTTCATAAGAGTAGTGTAACTCCTTCGACCTATCAGTGCACCTGCATGTATGTACCTCCTCTCCTGGTGGCCATAGACTGCATCCTGCTTTATCTCCAGCCGTCTCACTTATGTCCTGCCGCTAGGCCTCTCTCATGACATGATACGGAGGCTGGCGACACTGCGCAACTCTCCCTCAAATTAATCCAATGTACGCGTAAGTAAAGACATCAACCGGTCGCGAGGTTTTAATGTATTAATAATTTTAAGCCTTTTATATCTTTTAGAGCCACAAAGAAAGGCTTGTCAGATTGAACATTTCTGTCAGAATCTTTCACATTATGATCAATTTGGTGAAGGTAGGCTAACAAGAGCTATTGTTTACATTTAAGGAAGTCTATCACTTGTAAGCATTTGACTTGGTGTGGTGCATTTTAAAGAGGGGCTATTGTTGACAAATGTTGACGTTCCTATCGATCATTTTGAGGTGATGGGAAGGTACATTTGACTGTTAGAATTTCCACAGCCCACCATTTTATGAATTTTATTCGATTAACAAGGGAAGTGGGCGTGCCTGTCAATTCGGAGCGCGAGGGGTTGGGTAGCTGACTTTTGCCCCCTCCCCTTCGTACTTCACGCACCCTCTCTTTTCTTACTCTTTACGGTCGAAGATTGCTCCCGGTAGTTAACACTTGAAAGACATCCTTTCCAGTTTTCGGCCTTTTTTTTTTCGGTTCTATTTTGAAATCGAATGTAGAAACCGTCTCCGAGCCAATGCGCATCCTTCAAAACGACCAAAAAAACACACAGACAAGAGTTAATCTTTTCTTTTTATTTTATTACTATCAGAAACCTATAAAGCTCATAAGTAGTTCTAAGGCCCTCTGGCTCTCTTTGTTATAGTTTCCGTCTCTGTAATGTTTGGACTCCTCTCCTTTCTGTGTAGCTTTAAATAGCTTTAAATACCCTCAAAATGGAGCATTGATTGAGAGAGAGAAGGGTAGAATGAGCGTACGGTATCTCAAGTCGAGATATCGACGTGAAATATAGTTGCTTTGCCTTTTTTTTTCATCTGGACCAGAAAGTCGATCTGAAAAGTTTGAAAAGTTGCTAACACATTTTTTTTCTTTCACAGGCATTTGATCAGAGGTCTATCATTGGAGCCTCGTTAAAGGTATACTAATTTCTTATACTAGGCCTTGTTATGTCTTTAACTGTCTTTAAAGTGTGTACGGAAACAACATTCACGACTGCTGAGAATCAAAACCTACTATCATAATATACCGTAAAATTCCGAAAATAAGCCCCGGGGAATATATTTTTCAAAGGCCCTATTTGAGGGGCTTATTTTTGGAGGTGCTTATATTCTGATGGTCTTATCTACGGACGCGGAGAGACGGAGAGCGTTACCGGTTTGAGGGGCTTATATTTGGAGGGGTTTATTTTCGGAATTTTACGGTAGGAGTGCTGCGGATCATTAGCATGATTACACCACAGGATTCCAGTTCACATACTAAAAATTGGACCTGCGAGTTTTGAGAAGTGACAGGTTGATTTTTGCGGCGTTTTGTGGAGTCAGACAGTGCTTACATTAAAGTACTTATTTATTATTATTATTATTGTTATTTATTTATTTTCATTTTATCCCGTATGGAGGTTTACATGTAACTGCTTTTTTACACAGTATGGACGTTTATATGTGGAGACATTCTTAAGGCTGGGAATGCCAGTACTAGATGTGATGTTGAGGACTCACAAGGTGAGTTTTCGTATCCATAGGTGTACCTTTCTCATCATTATCATCATCATCATCATCATCATCATCATCAACATCGTCCTCACCTTCATCATCAACATCGTCATCATCATCATCATCATCGTTATCGTTTTTGTCGTCATCATCCATCATCATCACCATTATCATCAGTATCATCATCATTATTCTTATCATCATCATCCTCATAATCATCATCGTCATCGTCATCGTCATCGTCATCGTTAACACCACCACCACCACCACCATTATAATCATCATCGTCAACACCACCACCACCACCACCATTATAATCATCATCGTCAACACCATCACCACCACCACCATTATAATCATCATCGTCAACACCACCACCACCACCACCATTATAATCATCATCGTCAACACCACCACCACCACCACCATTATAATCATCATCGTCAACACCATCACCACCACCACCATCATCATCGTCATCATCATCACCATCATCCTTATTATCATCAACGTCATCATCATCACTATCGTCGTCATCGTCATCAATCTCATTAGCGTCAACATCGTCATTAATGTAATAAAATTTGATGTCTCGTTGCCCTAATTACTCTCACTATCAACACCATGATCATGATCGTCATAACCTTTATTATCATTGCTGTTGCAATTATGGTGATTAATAAATTCTTTCCTCTTTCCATAAAAGGATGACGTTCATGGGTTACTAAAAAACCTGCAGCAGAGTACAAGATCCCTTCAACATTTTTGTGGTCACAGTAAGGTTGGTAGTTCATAATTAATCGCTTTTGGTTAAAATCCACCTCACTTCTATATTTTTTTCTTGATTTCTAGGTGACCAAAGATTTATCTTTAACTAACCATGTGCCTGCTGTCAAGAAATGTCTGGAGACTTTTGTCTTTAGAGTGAAGGTATGCAAAGTCACACGTGTATAGTTAACCCTTAAAACCCTTACCCTAAACGTAACTTAAAAGGCAAAGTTTATAGCAACTTTGGTGTTGACATTCTATGTTGCACACCACATGCCTTTTACTTTTACTGCAGCCCGCCCTCCTCAGTTACTCACTCGATAGCCTGCGAACGCAGGTTTATTTTCGGTCGTCGCTTCTCTCTAAGGACCGGAAATACGTCTGCATTCGCAGGTTACTCACTCGAAGGCTAGAAATGTTTTCCCAGAGTGCTGTAGAGCCACAAAATTTAATTGCAGAGCTGAGTAAGGCTTGGTGTGTCTTTCAGGCAATGCTTACGCTCAACAAGTGTCATGAAGCGTTTTGGCTTGGAAATCTGAAAAACAGGGATTTACATGGGCAGGAAATATCCTCACAGCAGGCAGCAGCAGAAGAACCTGCAGAAGAAGGGGATGAAGATGAAGAAGAGCAAGAAATGGAGGAGGATGACGAGGATGAGGAGGAGGTATAAAGAATTTTTCATTAAGGTTATGTTCACTCTTAGTGATAGAACACTAGTGCCTAAGTTGCGGCACAAAACGGTGTTGTGTTCACACACTTGGGAGACAATACGGACCTTAAGCAAGGACGACGACGACAGCAGTGAAAACGTCGGTAACAAAATGAATTAGCGTTCTTTCAAACTTAATCGCTTCTATTTGGACCCCCTCAATATGTCAAATGCAGGCGACTTTTCCTGGAGTTGAATTCTTAAGGAAAATTGGTCGTCGTATGTGCACGTCCTCCATGAAACGGCAAATTAGGAGGTTTCACGTCGTAGTCGTGCAGTGGACGTCAAAGAAATGTACTAAAAAGCGTGATGCACGGGCAGAGCTTTTGTTTTGATCATTAAACCTATTTTTTTTTTTTGAAGTCGTCGTTTTCGACGTCGTCGTAGTTGCTTAAGCTCCCTAATATGTACTTGTATACGCATAAACTCGTTATCTTTCCGTCTGACGCCATTTTGAAAGGTCAGCATATCAGGGAGTTTGGCTATGGGAAGTAGTGGATTGTAAGGACAATGATTTTGAACGGAAAATTGAGGATGCAGAAACGAGGTGTTTTTTATTTTATAATATTATTTAATTATTTACATATTTATTTGCTTATTTATTTATTCATTTGTTTATTTTATTAGATTTCCAAATAGGTCTTGGTGTATGTTTTTGGTTTTTTGCTTGTTTTTGTTTTTAAATTCTTAAAGAGGTTAAGAATCACTGTCCTCACTTTTGCCAATATTTCCGGGGTTTTACATTTTCCAGTATATTCCAGTCTTCATTTAGTTATCATAAACAGGTATTTATACTAAATGTACAAATTAATTATAAAAGCCAAGTCTACTACAATCAGATCCTTTGCATGAAAAGTTGATTCTAGGCTTAAGATAGCGTTTAAATCATAAAGTCAGGGAAGTGTTGAGGCTTTTTACACTTCAGCCTTTATTTTGGTCAAATCCATTGACTGCCAACCTGCAACGGTGTTTTCTTCCTAGGGAGACGAGAATGGAAACCATGATGGGGAACCTAAACGAGACGATGCCGAGTCATACAGCGAGAGTTTTTAACTTTTAATTCGGTGAAGATCAAAGAGCATGTCTTAAATTAGTTATTAAAGATAACTTGTGATGCACCGAAAAGATATCTTCCAGTGACCAGTTTGTTTTCAGCCAGTTAGTGCTGCAAACAAGTGAACATTAACCTTCACGCCAGAGGATGTTTCCGACCGACTGCCAGAAGCTTGCACCAACTTTAGAGAGGTGTTTTTTCAACTTTCAAGGATTCGTTTAAAGTAGCGTAGACGTTGCGATTAAAGACAAAATGTTAGAATGTTGAAAAATGTTAAGAGCGGCATGTAACGAGGACAGACATCGTTATACTCACTCTTCATCAAGGCAAATTAAAATATTATATGAATAAAAATGTTATTCAAAATTGGAAACCGTTTTGATGTAATAAAGATCTATAACTCCTGCCTCTAGCGTAATGTTTAAGCATGATAAGGATGTTCCGGTTCATTTTAAAGCTGTTATCTCACACGCCCGTTAAAGACTCTATGAATGTTCTTTATAACCGCTTACGCAATACGGGAATGAAAATAAAAAATACTGGATTTAGTCCAGGCGGCTAAGGCTTCGACTGCATGTATACTATTCTTTCTAGTGAAATACATTCCTAGTCTGAATATCAGACGTCCCCTCGGTATGCGACGCGAGGGGACGCCTGAAATTCAGGCTAACGCATTACCCGCTTACTTCAAACTCAGTTGTCCTATTGGACAGGTTGTCTGTTTGAATCTGCAGCTCAACGAAAACCTGTGGATTTACCCTTAAACTTTCCATGGCTACAACGATTTTCCAAAGCGGCAGCACTAAAACATAGAATCCGGAAACGGAATCACGGGATCAAATATCAATGATAGAAAATTAAAGAATTTCACATCGCATAATTTAGTACAATCTAGAGAGAATTTATCTTAGTTTGTCTTTACAGTTCCCTTAAATACATTCTTGTTAATATGTGTTAATACAAGGCCGATAAAAGTAATTTTATAATTTTACCACACCACGTGATTGTCCCCCCTACGTGATCGACTCGTGACGTGACCGCAGTTCAGGCGTTTTAACAATAAGTTGTACTCTTTCGCCAAGCTGAATGCTTATGGAATACTGGTGTAATTGAGTTTGCGTTGACGTCCGTATTTTACGTTGAAGAGGCTTATTAAACATGACACATTATTTTGATGTAATCAGTTGCGGACTCAAGCAAATGCATGCACAATTCTCTTTTTTCTTTGGACTCCACAATGCCATAGTTTTCTTGAGTAAGTTGTTTTGGATAAATAAAATTAAAGATTTTGAAGACAACCTACCCTGTTCCAGGCGTTCAGATAGTAGAGCGCGGAGGTAAGTAGGGAGCGAGTTAAGTTGTACACCGGGAAAACAGGGGGGGGGGGACGGAACGCCGTTCTCTCCCCCTTTCCCCCTCTAGTCTCCCCTCGTTTTTTTTTTCTTCGTGAATTTTTCTCCCGCGCTCTACTATCTGAACGCCCGGAACAGGCTAAAATCCAGAAAAGACACTCAGGAAAAACTTGACGGCGAAGCCTTTTCTTCATCAAGTCTCTCCGTAAAACTTACCTCCTTCTAAAGGAACTAGTTGTCAGTGACGTCTTCTCAGCTTAAGTTTGCATATATTGAATAAGCATTCATTGCCGAAGTGGTATGAAGAGTCTTTTCACCGGAATCGACTCCTCTTGTCACACAGTAGTCGCCTCTGCCCATGCATGCCAAGTAATTTATTGATTTATATATTTATTTTATCTGTTTATTTATTTTATTGTCATTGCTATTTTTTTTCAAATCGATCGTTAGAAACCTTTCACAGATTCCGTTTCCGTTTCCGTTTTCGTTTCCCTTTTCATTTCCGTTTTCGTGATTCCGTTTCCGGATTCCGGATTCCTGCTTGGAATAGACACCCTGTGTTCTCTTAAATGAATAGTTATATTGCCGCTGTCAATGAGCATTACGGGCGCAACTAAAACAAAATGGCGAACGAAGAAGCTTTTGAAAGCCCCGACAAAGTAACTTTTAAATGCTCTTCTTGTGGTTTTGAATGCTATTATGAATATTTTGGAAAGAGGCCTCCTTTTTCTAAGTCTGTGATGTATGATCTTTTGTTTTGTGTCAATATGTAATTTTTAGGGACTGACAAGAAAGACCATGAACTCATAGCAATGAATTTTTCTCATAGACTTTTGGAAGATGCGTATGTTATCCGTGACCCCTTCTCGGCAACCACAGGGCACTTGACTCTTGGTGGACAGTGTTGCTTGTGCTCAAAAGACATTTGTGTGGCCCCGGTAAGGCTTAACTACAGAATATCGGGACTGCAAGAGATAGATTCTTCAAATTTTTAATCTCCAGAGGTTGGCATTTCTGTAACTGACCCTGATGGACAAAGGGCACAACTATTAGGCCTGGGTTCAAAATGGTCTCCTACCAACATGCTGTACATGTTCCAAAAAGATCTTATGCGATTCCTGCAGAGTCTTTCCGAAGTATGCCAAAATCAAGCAAGTGAAAGGAAGGCTCTTTTGGCTGAGTGGGATTTGGTTTATACCCACGGGGGGTACTCCTGGGAATTCTTGCTGGGGGTGTGCTGCCCGGTTCTTCAAATCCTGACCCGATATCAGACCAAAAAATGTAATTTTTCAACCCGTTTTCAGGCCAGACCTTAAAATCCATACCGCGTTTTTCAGACCTGGCCTTTAGGCAGAAATTATGTTATCATTACTTAGATTAGAGTGCAAACAAAAAAATTATTCCAATCTATATGGAATTTGTATATTTCTCTTTCTTTCTTACTCATTTGGAAGTGAAACAATAAATGCGTTCATACACTCCATAGTTACCGCAAAAGCCATACCCAATTCCAGACCAAAATGGGCCTAGTGTATACCGGTTTTTAGACCATACCAGCGCAAAACCCCTACCCGATGGGGCGGCATTTACCTATATGGCTTATATAAGGGAATACCACCCCCACGGGTTTATAGTAATGTTCATTTCCCCACTGAAAATTACCCCTGTACTGGTGATTTATGTTGCAGTGATACTTCAGAGAGAGACTAACCATTTTACTAATGTGCTTAGTTGAAAATTTTAAATTAGTTCTTCTTCTCTACTTTTAGACATGCAGTATTTTCTACACAAAGAGATTTTGTGTTTCTTGCATTGAAAATAACCTGATGGAATTCCCTGAAGAAATCCAGAAGGTACTTTGAAATAAGTGTAGTCTCCACAAGACTGGTATATTATAAAGTGGAAGTTTCCAACTTTCAGATTAAATGGAGTGCTGATTTTGTTTGATATGTTAGACAGTTAAACTCTATCACTTCTGTTTTTATGAAAGTATGAAAAAGGATTTTCTGGTTATCCTGTGGTTGCGGTTGAGGGGCAATTTTTTTTCAAAGTGTTCTCTGGTGTTTTAGACAGAATATGGTGTCAGTGGGAATCATTGGCTACAGAGCTTTTTCTGCCGGACTACATATCCCAAACGATTGTAACATCATGGTTTCTCTTTAACTGATTTAATAAATAATGGGAACATATCCTCAGTAATATTATGTCATAAGTTGACCTGTAATGTTGGTCATCATCATGGTCATCATCATCATCATCAACATCATCATTATTAACACCTCTAAAGACTAATACCAATACCACTACCACCACCACTATCATCATCATTACGGACCTTAAGCAAGGACGACTACGATGGCAGTGAAACCGTCGGTAAAAAAATGAATTTGCGTTCTTTCAAACTTAATCACGTCTATTTGGACCTCCTCAATATGTCAAATGCGGGCAACTTTTCCTGGAGTTGAATTCTTAAAGGATTTTATCCAGGTTCAAAAAGAAGAAGGAAAATTCATCATCGGATGTCCACATCCTCTATGAAACGTCAAATTAGGAAGCTTCACGTCGTAGTCATGCAGTGGACGTCAAAGAAATGTACTAAAAAGCGTTATGCAGGTGCAGAGCGTTTGTTTTGATCATCAAACCTATTGTTTTTTTGAAGTCGTTGTTGTGGTCGTTGTTGTAGTTGCTTAAGCTCCCTATTAACACCTCCACAACCACCACCACTATAATCATCATCATCATTCTCATCACCATCATCATCATCATTATCAGCATCAACATTAAAAGTTCTATTATTGCAAGAAGATCCTGTTCCCTTTAGGCTTCTTTCCTCTTTAGGAGACTTTAAATTTGAAAAAGAGAAGGACATTATAAATATATTAACTTTTAGATAAAATTAACAACTTACTATTTATGGTCACTTCTGATATCATTATTGTATTGTATGGTTATTCTTTTCTTATTATTGCATTGTTATTCTTTCCTTACAGGACATTCAGAGGAAAGGTGTCCATGATGCTGATTAAAATATGTGTTCCATCTGGAAAAAGTTGCTGTTGTGCTTTGTATATTGTACACAATGGAGAGGTTCTATTCTGAGACCTGCACATTCACAGAGTTTTGGAAAGAAATGCCACTGTGTCTGCTGTAGATAAATTCTTGGAAAGACATAAAATTGGTGGCTCATGACCCACATTTCATCATCATAAACTCCCAAAAATCTGGAGAGGACTTCTACCTCCAGTTCCACAAAATGCTTGGCCATAGATTGTACTACTTATGGTTGCTAAGGAAAGGTTGGCATTAAGAGGCATTGACGAACACTTTTGAGGAAAACTTGAAATATTACCTTTCTAAGTATAACAGAAAGAAAACAATTATTATCTTTTTTTGGATTATTTTAGTTATTTTTCTTTCTTTCTTTATTCTCTCTTTATTTTGTTTTTTCGTTTTTTCAATAAACTGTAAATGACATGTTAAATACCTCTATTTTTGTTGAGCCTCGTAATCAAGCTAACGAAGCAAACGTTTTCTAAGGAACTATTTTCCTTTGATTTCGCAAACCTTGCTACAACAGCTTTTTCCAAAAATACTCTTTGTTCTTTCGTCTCATACGAACTTAAACTGCGAAGCGGGGAACAAGATAGAGAACCTCAACCGGGTCTGGGGCATCGCCCTGCGTGAAGTGCTATCCATTTGTCATGATTAAAACAACTTCCTTTTTTGTTTGCGCTGTTAATGACCAAAACTAGTGGCAAATACTCCCAGATCTAATTACACTTCTTAGATGCGGCGAAACAACAACTACTCTTCTACACTCGCAGTCACAAACTTTTGAAAGTATTTCACAAAGGAAAGAAAAGTGAAAGAGAGGAATTTTGTAGTCAAGTTCTGGAGGCCTGTTGAATTCCCAAACTTTGCAACTGACTTTGCTGGAAACGTTAATAAAAATTTCGTCAAATTCAGATTGGCAATTGTGGCCTGTTTAATTTCCGCTGATACGTATTATTGTCTTGTTACAGTTATGAAAAGAAATCATGGGATTCGATTTACAGCACCTTTAAGCAAAAGCCACAATCAAGAACACCGGGATTATTCATTTCGCCTATGCATCTCTTGTCGACCGATAAACAGTGCTTCTAAGGTAGTTTCTTTCAGTAGCCTTGCACCTCCTTAAAACTTTTTATTTTATTGGAACCCTTTTTGTCGCAGCTCTTTCGTTTTGAGGAAAGGTTCCATGGCTAACTTCGCTGATTGTTTTCCTAACTAATCTCGTGAGCCCTTGTCATGGCCGCCTGCTAATTTCGCTAATAAAACCGACCCAAAATAAAGACCCATCAAAGACACTTGTAGACTTATTAAAAGTCGACCTCACGGGCTTCTTAGCGAGCGGAGGGAGAGTTTTAGGTTGCAAAGCTGCCGAGCTTCGTCCCTCGCCATAATAAATCGGACGAAAGAATTTTTTGTAAGTCTAATTCTTCTAAGGCACTTGCTACATAAAAACGTGGAAACTGGACCGTTGAAAGCGCGTGGGTCAAATTAGCTGCATTTGCTTTATTTTTTCTTGTTTTAAGTAGCCTTTTAAGTTAAAAAAGCGCAGCTTTTCTATATATCTATAGCTTATGATGCCATGCCATGCTGAGAATGATTGTTGCCGCTGTTTCCTGAGACGTCCGTTATAAGAATCCTAGGGATTCGCGTGATGTTTGAAATCGCGTGACTTAGTAGCCGTATCCGTTTTAACTTCCGCCGCACGGCCGCTGCCTCGAACGACCAAGGCTCAAACTGTATACTATAAACAACTACGAAGCTTAGCCAAAGCGTGAAATTTTAAAAGTAGAACGTGCATGTAGTTGTTACGCGTGCTAAAAGCTATCTCTTTTGGATTTAAGAATTGAGAAATGTAGTGTAAAAAACGAATGTCTAACATTGAAACCATGTACTGTGTAGAGGATTATTATTTCGCGTCTTTTCCGAAGTTTTTCGCGATAGTGGAAAATGCCTTTAGTGTTAAATGATGTATTTAGACTGATTGATTCGGGAAAAATTACGAAAATTTGCTTGTTTTGCAACTTGCGTAGCATGCATATTACTTAGTTACTTGATTTTTTTTCTCTTTCATTTGGACTGTAACTTGTATGACGTTTTGTTGTTGAGGCGAATGAACGTTTATTGTATTGCTATATTCACTCTTTCCGAGAAAAAGCGGAAGACGAAAATTCTAGGAATTCGTCACGCTCAAATGCGCCGGCCCAACTGTTGAACAACAAACTTTGAACAGTTTATGGTTTCTTGAGCGCCTCAAAGGAACTTTGGGATTTCCAAGCCTCTGGCTCGGACCAAATTGAACGCAATTACTGGGTAGTCGTCAGAAAGAGTCAACATCGTTCCATATGCTATAGGACACGTTTTAGTCTGCTTATAAAGTGAAATTTATTCTAAAGTGAAATTTTCAGCGGCAGTCATTGAATGTTCACAAGGTGAAAAGTTGCAATACTATAAACTGTAAAATGGCTGTCTGAACATTTATTTCAATTCAGTTGTACAAGTACGGTGCATCAGTGCGAGTGCCGATACAAATTGTAACAAGGCGTCAACAGAACCGAATGTACTATAAGTACACTGCGCCTGAAGGCAACAGCAAGTCTATATAATCTGCCTTAATCCACGGTTTAAAAAAGTTTACTGTTGCATATATTTCTAAATTGTTTTCGAGTTCCAAAGTTTACTCACTGCTGTTAGCCATGAAGGTTACAACTTACGACGAAAAAAAATTCTAAAAGAAATTAGTTAAGACGAAAGGCTGAAGACAGAGCGTTAACTCGATCACTGAAGTCAACTACAACAACAGGATGTCACGCTAAAGCCGCTCATTGGCAGCAGGAAATTTCAAATATCGCTTAACAATAGATATAAGTCATTCCGTAGAGGACATATCAAACAAACGGGAAAAAGTAGATCTTCTAGAGACAACTAGAAGCATATGGACCTGTGGTGTGCTCGGCAGAGCTGCGATGTCGATTTCTGCAAGAGGTTTTGAACAACGAATCTTGCAGGTACAAAAATCAACGGCCTTCGGCGAGAGCAAGCATGGTTCTTTCATCACGAAAACTTGCGGAGTTGATGACGCCCGTTTGAAGACGTCAGTCTCAACCCCTAGCACAGAAGGTTAGTAAGCTCATAATTCTACATAAAGCTTCCACGCTTGTAAGTGCATCGAGACAGCAATGAGTACATCACAGACAGACAACAGCTCTTTGGAGTAAACTCGATAGGTTTGTTTTGGTTCCACTTCCGCGTTTGAAACTCAGCGACTTCTTCGGATTAAGGCCTTTTGGCAGACCGCTATATTTCTTGTTGATCAAAGGCTGAAAAATTGCCTCCTTTTTAAAAATCATACTAAATGATTACTGTTATAGCAAAGGGTCCCACTCTTTTCAAGCATAAACTTCCGAAACTGTCCATCGTTAAAATCCCACGCGTTCATTTAGAGTCATAACCAGCTCACCCGATCGATATCAATCACATTATTGTGTCCATCTAATACAACTCGTTCATTAACTTTAACTACCTCGTGGTTATAGTTAGGAAATAATTTATCAGGTAACGACTTTCCGCAAATAGTGGTTGACTTTGGTAACATTTATTCGCTTTCTTGCTGTAGTGCTTAAACTCTACTCGTACGATAGGCGGTATGGACATCAACTCCCTCCTTCGTCGTGAGTCTAAAGTTCACCACTGAGACTTCAGTGATGATATTAAATATACTGGCTGGACAGTGTAAATTCTTTTGTACAGGAGAGGACGTTTAAATTTTGTAAACACACTTACAAAACATGGAAAAGATCACTTTAACTTTGGGTAATTCAAACTTCTAGTTTGAACAACATTGCAACATCATCATGATTTTCGTTAAATTACGACGGGTGAATAACAATGGAGTGTATTTAACTGCACTGAACGGTGATTTTGGTCTTACTAGCAGCAAACAAATACACATTGCCGGCAAAAGGAAAAATTGAAATCAGAAAGTTAATAGAAGTCAATTTTTTTTTATAACTGTCTTAAGGTTGCCCTTAACCAGACATCCTGGCATCTGCACAACTCGTCTTTGAGGCAAATTGAAGCGATCACATTAGTGGACTAGCTCTAGCAGAAGCCGTTTCATCGAGGAACTTGTGTCGAGACGGTTATTTCTAAAGTTATGACGAATATTCTAACTATCTGACAATATAAGGAGCGTTTTATGGGAATTCAGTAAGGTTTTTTAGCCCCTTAAACGGCCATGTGTCCTGTATAAAAACAGAGGATAATGAAACGCTACTGTTGCAAAAGGGGAAAAGGTAAATACGGAGTATAAATTATACATCACGTCCATCGCTAAAACCCGTTTCATCTGTGGTCGATTTTCCGCTCTAGTTTCTTCGTACAGAGACCAGTTTATTGACCTAAAGGTTTAGTGACGTTAACGTTAAAGCACTGAGATATCCTAACCGTAGTAGAGCAGCGTCCAAGTAGAGTAAATGGTCACTGTGAGTTTATAACCGGAGCAGACGTGCCGGCCTAAACTATACTAACCGATCTATCGGCCGTGAAACTTCTTGAGGCTGTAAAACCTATTCTAGCAGGTTCGTTTTTTTATATATAGTTAATGTATTTATCTTTTATCTGATTAAAAACTTGAGTGGAAATTATTTTGTCCTTCAGGTCAAAATATCGTTTGTTCAAGTGCATGCAGTTAGTCTTAAGACGTGTCACTCGTGTTTTGTGTATTCGATGTAGAACTCGTGGTGTCTAAGTTGGGTGATATAATCGATCCTATATCGGAAGAGATAAGATGGCAAATGGCTGCAGCTGGATTTTTTCCTGTGTAGCGAACTATGTTTTTAAGTTAACGGTTTTTCACGGCAAACTAACTGCATGATGTAGACCAGCTAAGGGCAAATAAAGAGATTGTTTTGAAATGATTGAATTCATACTGAAGTTCGACCTATCTGCATCCTTGACGTTTCGAATAAAAGGACGTGAGTCGTATAATATGTAGTGTTATCAAATCATTCTCAAAAGCGTTGTTTCTTCGAAATTCTGTAGAACGAATCCTTAACTTTTCTGTAGAATTCAGCATGTGAGGCGTGGTCATATTACTACGTGCGGCTTCGATCTCAGCGTTCAAGTTTGTTGTTATGTGTAATCAAATGACTTAGTCCCCACTCAAACTTCACTTACTTTTTACTTTTTCATCAAAAAATTGAACAAGTTAAAAGTAAACCGCATTTTATTTCCAGGTCTTTTAGTATTCAGGTCTGTTTGCTCAAATATAATGAATGGCCTTTCTTGATGATGATGGACAACTCAAACGAGGAACTTTTAACCACTAGACAATTACTCACGACTTTGCCAATGAAATCATGACTAAAGTTAGTTATAAGGATGATTTATTAATCATAACAAATTACGTGTCTTACTTCATCACGTTTTTGAGGAAATGTTTATCAACATCCGGCCTTACTCCATTGAAGTGCCAAGCGTTAGATAAATCAGTCATTTGCTGCGAGATTGTGACAAAGAACCAGGCAATTTTATTAGCCAATTTAGCACTATAACTTTCCCTTCTGATCAAAAATATTGCAAATTTCATTTTCTAAAATAACTGTAAGAAAGAGAAGAACCTGACAGTTTTGCCAAATGAGGTTTCATCTGCATGGTCATATCACATAATTGATCACAGAATTTCAAAACTAACTTAGAGATACATACTAAATAAATAGTACCATGTGAAGGTATACTGCTGAGGAGGTTTCATTTGCATGGTCATAGGATTTCATCCACAGACTCTAAATTTAGAGCCACGTACTAAATAATCATATAGCACTATGTGAAGGTACTGCTGAGGGTGTTTTATTTCAATGGCAACACCATAAGATTTCATCCACAGACTCAAAAGTTAGAACTGCAAACTAAATAACGTTATAGCACCATGTGAACAAAAAAAAAGTTCAGCTGAAGAGGTTCCACTAATGTAGGATTTTGTCCAAGATTAAGAGTTTAAAACTCGTTTTATAGAATAAAATGCTCTTCAGTGGATGTCTTGCACAACTTACTCCTTGCCTGAAGCCCTATATAAGCCACGATGTGAGCATCAGGTAGTAATTCTACCATTTCAGCCTGGCTTAATTACTAAAAAGGTTTCAATTGAAAGCCGTGTAAATTAAGTGAGAGAAAATTTTGCAAAAATTATTTTATACAAATTTTTTTTGCATTCAGGGATGCAAACAAATGCTCTAACTATAATACTGAAAAAATAGCTAAGGTCGGAAAATAGCCTTGATTTGAAGACTTTGTACACGATTTCAGAATCAGCTTTAAGAATTTCAGCTGCACTGTGTGATGGCGTACCATTATACCAGCTACAATTCAAGTGCGTAAATGCCCAGTTAGTAGAGAAACAAATCATCTGTTTAAACTGAACATTACCTTAGTAGTCAGAGTATTAGGAGAGCGATTTAGTAAGATTTGTGCGTTTCCATAAAGTTCTTACTTTTTGTTTTTAATTCCCTTGAGTCTTATTTTTCAGGTTTGGCCCCTTAAAATAGGGTCACTGTAAATCAGAAAGATCTGTTTTAGCCCTAAAATGGGGCCGTTTCGGTTAGTAAAATAGTCCTATTTTTTAAGGCTAACTTGGCTCCCTTAGGGCAAATACAGGCCAATTACCTAGGGCTGATTTGGACCCAAGGGCTGAAATGGGCCCCAGCGTGGTCTAGAATAGCCTTTTGATTGGGCTGTTTTGACCTAAATTGTGTTCAAATGGCTCCAGGAGCGGCTGAATCAGACTTTGGCCAGCGGGGCTGAATTGACACTTTGGGGCTGAAACAGATCTTTTTAATTTTCAGTGTATCTTTTCGTTTATCTCATCCTTAAATACTGCCAGGGTTTAGGATATACCTATTAGAAATTTTTGGGAGTACCTCCCAGAACTTAATGAAAGTTATATGTAGAGACCATCCTCAACAGCAAAATGAAACCAGTAAAAGAAAAGTACTTTTTATAAACATTGCATCTATAGTGTTATATGTACACAATTCAGTCCTGCACTGACTTTTGGTTTTTCAGTCATCACAAATCTTGTTTTTTTTTTTGTTATTTGTTTTGTTTCAACTTCCTGTTCCGATCTGGCAAGTGTTTCCAGTTAGTTTGGGACACTCTAAATAACTTTTGTTACCTCGTCCCCATCTTGTCTTTTAAGTAGATTCTCCCAGCTTTAATTTTGTTTTCAAGTTTTTTCTTTAAATTTAACTTTCTTACAAGCACTACAATTATAGCATAATAGGCCTACATATCTCGCCTTGAGTTAGTCACATGTAGTGGAGAGACATGAAACGCTCATAAAACCATAAAAAAATTGTGACATGTTACTGTTTTGACTGGGAGTTTACCCGCTTATTTGTCAGTTCTTTGTCACATGTTACTGTTTTGACTGGAACTTAGCCTCTTCATATGTGCATGTCGTTCAGTCAAAATCCACCATGAGCTTTTTTTTTTTTTACTCCCAAGTTCAGGGGCATTCAACGACTGTTTTCTGTAAATTATCTGTTCTGAGAAGCGAATATTGCCTACACAATTTTCTATTGCTTGAGGACGGCTAAAAAATTCTAGATGACCGTTCCATTCAGATACCATTTTCGAAGCTTATCTTAATAAATTCCCTACGAATTTCTGAAGTTAAATTTCTCACATTTTACTCCCTAGGTTGGGCTAATTTGTGTAGTAAAATGAAACCTAAAATATTCGGGTTAAATAAATGTGATGGGTATTACCCGAACGTTTTAGATGCAATTTAACGTCTTACGAAAGTGAAATTTTTCTTATTCTTCTTTCCATCAAGTAATACTGAAACCCTTGTAATTTCGAAAAGACTCAAATTCCCCCAGTATCGAACAGATATCAATTTTATAGCTCCGGTTAAAATGCATTTCTAGAGATCTAAAAGTGCTCTGGATAGCCTAAAAAGAGTTTTCAATGTATTTGGGAGGAGACTGTCGTTGGGTGCCCCTTCAAGGTGTCAAACTAAGAAAAATAACTCAGTCACATTAATGAATTTGTTCCCCAAAAGTGAAGTCTTCTATATCTTTTTCTCTATTCATTCTTTACAAGTCAAAGCGAAGTTTTTGATCAGCTTTTTTCTTATATCTATGTTGCTAAATCCATTCAAGTAACAAATGAAACCACGTTTCACTACCACCGTATGAGATATGAAGCCATGTACTTGGGGGAGCTCGGTTTAACTTTTTAGCCTTCCGTGTAACTATTAAATCATTGGAAAGATATCCAGCAGTTCATTCTCGTGCTGTTAGTATTTTTGTGCAAAATTTTAAGTAAGTGGATGAAATCTTATGGTGTGATCATTCAAGGAAAGTCTTCAGTACTACTTTCACATTAAGATTCAGACATAATCCTCTGTATTGCGTGACCTTGCATTCAAATGAAGCCTCTTTAGTACTTTCACATGGCACTAGTTGCATTATTGTTCTTCAACGTTAAGGAAAAGCGAAAGTTCGAATTTTTCTTTAATAATTTCAATGTCATCTTGTAATCTTAGTGCAAGTGCTTGGGAGAGAAGGGTTAAGCGAGGGCATTTAAAGTTCCTGAATGTTCACATCTCATTTTATTGGGCGTGAACTTTGACTATTTTATGGTAGGTAAAACGATTTTCATCGTGGTATCTAAACTTAAAGTTTTACATTGATCGAAAAAGGGAAGTATTTTTAAAACTGGATTCAGTTGTACATTTACAGTCCAGTCCCTTAGAGCAACAAGCTTATAAGTATTAGCGTATTATCCTTTTGACGAAGATCCTGTGGCAATTTTATGATGTTGACAATCAAATTGTCATTGTCTATTTATGATTCTCAGCTAAAATATTTCAGCTGAATTGCTCGTGTTTGCAAACGAATGGCAGTTGATATTTCTCACCTAGAACGCAAAGGTGGATATAAATTAAAAAACAATAGATCTTTCTTCAGTTCTCAAGGTATCTGTTAAAGTAAACGTCTATTGATGTGATTGGTGTCCTTATGGTTGGCAGTGCGTTGAGGGTTAATACAATAACGGCACGCAGAAATTGTTACTCGACTTATAGACTTCCCGAAACTAGTATTTTCACGTGAACACCGGTCGTGTCATTCAGCTAATAATCTATCACTAATAGTTGTACTATGGGCTAGCATGCTTTCTTCACTCAGCCTTTTCAGCACAAAATCACATGCTTTTATAGTTCCGCATTGAAGTTCGTAAGGTCAACTTTAAAACTATCTCAGTTTCAATCAGCCGTTCGTCACGTTTCGCTGTTGGATGCATTCTTGAGAAATGACAATCGTTTTACGCCTTTCCCTCCAATCTTCGAATAAAGCGTGAGTCATGTGTCTTTGTTGTGATACCAAATTCCCTTTTGTTAAGTTTCTGTAATCAAACATTGCTTGTCCATTCAAATAAACTCATTGCGCAGTAATGATAGTCTACTCGTATGGAGCTGCTTTTTTTCACAACTTCGGAAAGAACGTATAGCAAAGTTGCTAAAGTTTGTTGCTATCTACAATGTGGCACGGTAAGTCGATAGAAGGTTTTTCTTCTTCATCGTTGAACCTATAAGGTTAAAAATTTTCCTAATTGTAAGAAGCTTTACTGTTTATCAACACTCAAAATATTAGACCTACAAAAGCCTGAAATATTCTCTGATCTTTAGCCTTGAGCACGGTAAAGCCACATTGAAAAAAAAAATGCCTTAAACCATCATTGTCGAAACTATTGTATGCACAATTTCTTTATAACTTTTATACTGAACAAAAATATGCCAACGACACTATGACAAAGAACAGCTGCCTCTTAGCTTACGTGGTCGAATGATGGTCACGTTTTATATAGACACAAACCACCCTGGAAGAGATTGAAATAATGAACGCACAAATTGCAGAAAATACTGCTCTACACGGTAATTTTCATTTTTGAGTGTTCATACACGGATCTGAAAATAATAATAACAAATACAATTATTATTGATATGAATTAATATAGTACCTCATTTATAATTCACGAACGTACAACTGCCGCAGAACCCCTATGTAGCTTTAATAGGTAACTCGCAAGAATTCAAGTACAGACTCAATTAGAAGTTGTAAATGAGTACCTTAGCAAAAAATACAGCCGGGTGTAGTGCTCAGTTCAATTTATTTGAATGCTTACACTAGACCTTATGCACCAATCGTATTGAAAAGTATTGATCCACTTGTAGCAGATCCTTGTACAGCAGAAAAAACCTCCCACAGGACAGTACTGCTCTGTAGCTTTCACTGGTTTGTGCCAAGGTCAGGCTAAGGCATAATAGAATGAGAAAAAGTCTTCTTCTGTAGCTTTCATTTGTACGGGGATACCCTAGAATTTCATTACAGTAAAAGTAAAAGACACAGTCAACTTGTATAGGTGATAATAGCAAGCTGACACTCTCAAAGAGTTCTTCTCAGTGGGTTTTGCCTATAAAATAGGTACACATCAGCATTTTCGAAGTCAAAACTACTTCACAATCAGTTTTATACCAAAAAATGCCAAGTATCATTGGAAAACGTTCAACAACATATTTAACTTACTCGAAATTCCCTAAGTCAAGCATAAAATAATGAAGAAAACTATTTGGAAATACTTCCCAAAAGTTTAAACAAAAAATATATTGTATACCATTTTAGAAGCTTTTGTTCAATAACCGATCATACAAAATAAAACGCAACCTGATAGATAGAAAAAGGTGCGGCGCATAACATAAAAATTTGATATTAAAAAATGTTTATGTGGAATAAGTACTGTATTATTCCTGAAATTTGCTCCTGATCGATGATCTAAAAACTGGCTTCGGCAGCCAAATGCACTGCGACTATTAAGTTTGATTTTACTGTCCTCAAAAATGAGATAAAAATTTCTTTATTTTCAGTTGTAGCGCTTCCACTTTCATTTTAAGGAATGTCCGGATTTTGAATTTTCCTGTATATGAATGTGGGTGGAGACAAATTTAACTCCAGGAGAAACTGCTTGTAGGAATTAATATTGTATCTACCAATCCGCCCAGCTCAAAATACTAAAGAAACCTAGTTTATACTAAATAACGTTTCCTCTTCTTGATTTTTCCGGTCAGCATTTAAATATCGAATAGACAGCGTTTTCCAACGCATGATCATCACACCGCATTTTTTCAAAACATGCAGTTACTGTGCTGATCGAGTAAATTCCGCTTTCGGTCATCCTGATCCCCTAACGATATAATCACCTCTTTGGTCTACAGCTCAATTTTAATTGCTCACAGTTTTCGAATATATTTCGTCAATACTAAAGAGCATATAATGAAAAGCTGTAACTATGAAATGATATCACAATACAGAATGTTGAAAGACAAACACTGTTTACATTAAAAAGTGGCCCACAAAGTCAGTTTAATTGCCTAACCAAGATGTATTAGGCATTAGAACTGCCCTTTTTTATACAAACTGTAGTAGTCCGATCAGCCTTGCATTTTGGTTGTAGTTTTACTCGACTCATCTGCATCAAGGCCCGGCCTCCTGTTGCTTCTTTTTGTCTATGGACTGTCCTTGAATTAATTTGGAGTAAATTAAGTTAACTATTTGAATGTTGATGGATACATGCCTTAATCCGGCAACAAACTCCAAACACAACTTGCAAAAGTTTAGTTTAATTTAATTTACTGTCTTTCGAGGGACAGTTACACTACAAATCATGTTAATACTTTCAACAAACAGATAAAACGACAGAATGTACGTGAAGGCACTCAAAATGTTACTTCGACCTGAAACTAACCTTACACACTTGAATAAACAGTCCTTAAATAACTTCCTTTTTATTGCTATGACGACAAACCGGGAAAAAGTAACGCCTTTAATTTGCAAAAAAGTTGTAAACTGATTTTCTGAGCAACTTCAAAGCGTTATTTGGACTTGCTCGTTAACAATTTTGTTTACAAATACCTCTATACGTCCTGCTTCCAGGTGCATTATAACTTTGGACCCAAAGACTACAGCCAACGCATGCTCTTCGCGCGTGCCGGCCGTGCATTGACGTCAACGTCTGTGTTTTGTTCTTTCGAAGGTTCGATAACAATTCACGTGTAACATTGGTATAGTTTGTTGTTGCTCTAGAGAGTTCTAAGTACATACTATTTGTTGCTTGCCGCAGGTTTTAATATATTTATAACGAACTGACAAATTTGGATTTTTACTTAGACGGTAGAGGGGGATACCAAGTTATTGCTAAACAACGTAATCAGTTGCCAATGCAGGACAAGACCAATAAACATCAAATACTTGACTGACGATCATAATGATTGTGTTAAAAATTGATGTATTTCCACTAAAAAGAAAATGGTCCCATTCTCGTGCTCTGATTGGCTTGACCAACACCGGATATCCTTATAGTAGTTCACTCTCGTTATACATAAAGACGCCGGCATAACATGATTTTGCGCACGTGTGCTTATTGCGGGACTTTAGTAGTTGTTACACTTTTAGTCTACACTGTTAAAATGGTTCAGCAGCTTACAAGATTACTGGTCGGGAGGTTTGATTTCCGGCAGTCAAACAAATACTCTAGGTCTCCTGTAAATGACAACATAAATTTTAAAAAAATTGCTTCACTGTTCCCTGGCCATCCTTCGAAAACAACTAATTTTCCTCGTTGACATATGCAAAAATATTGCAAAAATTGGAGATCTTCTTATTAACATGACAGTATAAATGTAACCATCAGAGACTAAGCCGAACGAAGAAGAATAACAAGGCTAACAGCTGTTCAGCAGTATTACTGTTAAAGGTTTCTCTGTGTTTCAGCCAACATTTTTCGTGGAGAGACGCTTGAATACATGGTATGCAAGGTGAATGCACAATATCAGTGTTTTCGAATTTACTGAGCTCTATCTCCGCTGTTAGGCAAGGAGCTTTACGTTAGTAGCATCAGCTGATTTAAAGCATACAACTAGGATGGGGGTGGGGTCGGAGGGGTGGACTTTTAGGAGATATAGAATATTTCGTCGGCATATTAAAGATACATAAGCTCTTTCTCCCGGCAAACAGTAATTTAATCTTTATAGAGTACCGAAGTGATGACGTCATAAAAATGAAATTTGTGAAATTATGGGATTTGTTAAGATATTCTGAAAGAACAACGTCCAAGACACCTACTCGCCAAAAATTAGCAATTTGGGGCAAATTGTCTCTGAGATATTAGCCCAGTTATGCTGTGACGACTCCATACAAATCCTTCTAAATTTGGCTTGGTTCATAAGATTAGGAACCAGGTAAGATTTAGAAGGATTTGTATGGAGTCATCGGAGCATAACTGGGTTAATATCTCGGAGACAATCTGCCCCAAATTGCTAATTTTTGGCGAGTAGGCGTCTTGGACGTTGTTCTTTCAAAACATCTTAACAAATCCCATAATTTCACAAATTTCATTTTTATGACGTCATCACTTCGGTACTCTATTGCGCTTCACTTGTCGGAGAAAAAGCTCTCATTACGAGCGGCAAGCAAAGTAACCAAGCGAGGATACACCTTTAGGGTGGAGCGTGTTTAACAAGTGCAACATGATGGGCACCATGTCTAAGAAATTACTGCTTTTTGGCGAAAATTTGTACTTTCAACTCTAACATAGCCAAATATTAGATATAGTTTTCAGGTTCAGGTTCACAGATTCGATCTCTTCTTCCCCATATCCCCCACACCTCCACCCACCCCACCCACCCAACTAATAACATCACCATCGATATCAACATTATCTGCATGGTATCACTTTCTGATGGAATGTGGCGTAAATGTTATGAGTTCCAAAAAAAAAAATAGCGAAAGCGGCTAAATATCGACTCCGATTCCTGCAGTAGTCGTTTTGCTTGTTATAAACCTAAGACGTTCAGCGAGGTTTTGAGTAACTGGAGGTATAAAAAGGTACTTGAAAATTGGAATTCGATCAATGAAGAAGGGAAGCAATTACTAAACAAATATTCAACAGCATTTTCATTGGTGTATAGTCAATCACGTCTGTTCATGTTGGTTCGAGGAAGTAACTTTTCTGCATGATCATGCTCACGATAACCGACCGGTAATTTACTTAAGCTATATTCGCTCTTGCCAAGGCCGGAAGGAACATAGCCATGTTATCAGTTACCCTTATGATTTGTTAAGAATAACACGTTCAATCCAAGGCACGGGTTTCGCTCGACAAAGCCTAATCTGGTGGCTACATTTTCTAAGAATTTATGGACTATTAAATCAAAAGCTCAAGTCACACCCCTAGCCTTCTATAGTGCTCAGTACACTGGGGCATACTTTATATTTCATGTACAACTCATTCGACATGTAACACGGTAATATAAGCAATAACGCGTAGCCACTCTTAAAGAAACCCTCATTAATGATACACGTCAAATATTTCCAGCTACCAAGAGTGCACACAGGAAAACTTAATCTACGTCTCGTTGACTGAACCCCGAAGTTGAATTTTTAGTATTTCCTACCAACACTAGCAGCATGTAACATGCTAAGATGACTGGCCATCTTTGGCTTCTTTTGAAGACATTTAAGAGAACCGTTAATCGAAAGCGGCCGAGATTACAGGAAGATGAAGACTGATTTGCAAAGGGTGAGTTCGCCTAAAATGTCTTAATAAGTAGAGTCAAATCCAGGGATCACATTTTACGAAATTTAGGCTAGCGCTCTAATATAATTAGAAATCGAGATTACATGTACAGTATCCGTGTAGATGATCTACTCTAATCGCACAGAGGCAGAGATCTGGGATCCGTATAGGGTGAAACTTTGATAACTTGAAAATGCTTGTGCACTCTCTGCCGCTAACCTTATCACGATATGGCTCGAAGATATTCTCGAATTAATTGAATAATAAAGCTAAGAATGAGGCTGAAACTATAGCTGAAATACCTCGTTTTGCTAAATGATTATAATGCAATCACCCTTATGGTCTGTTGCTGATGCTGCTTAAAATTACCCTTGCCAGTGTATCAGCAAGGAAATTGCACAGTATAAAAGCAATTTATTCCATAAAGCAGTACAAATTTAATAATGAAAGCTAAAATAACAAATACAACATCCAAAATGAAAACTCTGTCTGATTCTCACGACATCGAAATAGTTTCGTCTTGCTTAAATGGCTGAAAGAATAGCATTAGATAATGCAACAGACAAATGTATCTTTTATCTCTTGCCTCTTGTTATCTAGTTATCCAAACTTACATCACCCACTTTACTCAGAAAAGCTTTTTTATTTCGTGTTTTCTAAACTTAGCACTAAAGGGCGTAGTCGAAACAGGCGTGGCTACATTTCTGTCAACAGTGTTACAAGTTAAAAAAACTACTGACATTGATTCAAGTGTTAACGTCGCAGTATTGGTTCATTTCTGCCTTGATGAAAAACAACAATTTGAATCATAACCGCTTATTTTACAATTCTCCGAACACTGTAGAAAAAGCTGTTTCCCCCCAGAATCACAAGCGTACTTCAAGTTAGTCATCATGTAATGTAAAGAGATGACGTAATTCACTTTCCGAGAATCTTGATTTTCTTGGAAATCTTTTGTCTCTTCCGCTATTAACTTAATGCCCAGTGGGCATTAGCGTCTACACTCTTTTGAGGATGGATGGTTGTTTTCTCACTCTTGGCGATACATTGAGTCCAGCTCATAAAGACTCAGCATTACGGCCTGATAGTAAGTATATCTGATATGCCCTAGAGAAATTGAATACATAAGCAGTAACAACAGTGTTCTGTATTTTTTCTACTACCCATTATATTACATTTTGGAAAGAGTGCAAATCAGTACAAATCGGCCAAATGGAAAGTAAATTTTAACCGAATTTCTTCATCTCAGGATCTCATTCCCAGTGGTAGAATTAAAAGTTAAGGCAGTATTTAGTGATTTTACTGAAACGCTTTGCTGCTTCTTATAATTGAAAGCGCCCTGGCACAGCGACTTCTTTGGACCATATTTCGTCTCCGTGGCATTCCAATGCAAATGTTCCTGTGATGGGGATAAGCGTGCGTCGAAAGCGCAATTACAGCTCTTTTATTTTCAGTTTATAACTCAGTACAGCTTGCGGCAAGAAAGGGGAAATTGTGAGATTGATTAACTTGCGTTTTCTTCGCAAGCGAAACACAAACAGTTTTGGGGCAGTTCCGAGCAAACCGTTCGGACAATTCAAGAAGAGCTCTTGCATACAACAAATTACCAATTAGGTGATAAGTTAAAAGTTAAGGTTGTATTATTTTGCTTGAACCAAACGAGAGCTGTGAAAGTGCTCAAGGTGTATGATCTTCAACGAAAGGGGAAGTACCGGCAAACAGTATGCACCAAGCCACACATTTGCCAAATCATTTCTTTCTGACTGTTTACCGTTGAGTTTTCTGTTAAAAGTTTTCGTTAAAACACAGGCCAATTTGTTCTTCTTCTTCGACACCCCAAGTCAAAAGAAGCCGAAAATCGTAAAGCAAACTGATGCATTTGGTTTTATCTTGTGCTCAGGGGTCGCTGGATTTCGTTCCGTAACATTCTCAGTCAGTCAGTCAGTCAGGATTTTAAACTGTTTTAAGAGACTCTAACGATGTATTGAAAAACTTAAACTTTTAACCGTTTAGGAAATTTTTCGCAGAATATTAGTCATTATTTCAGGACAAAAATGTTATGAACAATTCCCCTTAAATTGCTAGGTTGCTTTTTCCCTCCTTTCTTTAGTTACTTGGAATATTTAGGTGAAAAAATAGTTAAGTCTTTTGATGTCATGTTCAAGGCACCTCAATCATTTTTACTAAAAAATAATTTTCATCAAATTAGCGACTTATGTTCAAGGTGAATACAGCCTTCTGGGCAGATCTTCAATCTATCTTTTTCTAGTAGCTTGTAAACAATTCATAGAAGTAAGGCTTCCGGGAATCGCCGCGATTAAAAGCTGAATTTCCGTTTTTTCTCTAACTGAATGAACGAAGTGAAACAACGATAAAAAACGAAACAACTGTAGTTCTTTAACCTTAAAGTTACGTTTATAGACTTTTCTGATACAGTAAATTTCTAAGAAGAAACTCTAATGAGAAGGGAAGGTGCGAGTGGGGCTTTCGGTTTAAAAACGTGACTAGTCACGTGATCAAAAGATTGAGGTGTTTACGCGTCCATTCAAACTGCGAAGACTTTTCGTTTTCGATGTGATGCTTCCAAGCTAGTTATAATTGGTATGGTAAAGGTTTCGAACCGCCTGCCCGAAAAAAGGAAAACGGTGTTTAGGTAAGGTTACGGTACGTTCGATGTATTTTAGTAAAACATTTGGTTTCGATTAGTTTGGAAATTAGCCTCATGATTCTAGTAACTGCGTACTTCTTAACTTCCGCTTTCGACTTGTCTGTGCTATTAATGGGCGATCAATTATGATCTGTATCTCTCTCGATTAGATCCGTACCGATCGAAACTTAGTTGGACGTTCTGATAAAATTCTTTTCGGATCCGAAGAACTCAGAACAGAGACCAAGACTCAAGTCTTGGCATGTCAGTATTGAGCTACTTGTTCTTAGTCACTTCCCTTTTCGAGCTTTCTGTAACAACTGGTAACAAGAGTAATAAATTTAGATATATGACAAGTTATCCTTCACTCAAGTCAGAGATTTTAGTTCGTGGCTCGCCAGTTCTTGAATGTAAAATTTATTATTAGACGCAAGGCTGAGATAGCAGACAGAGCGTATCTTAGCATGCATGCACGCATAAATTATTGCGATTCATTACTACTTTTGTTGTTTCTGCAAAGATCGAGCTGATATGTTTTATTGTCAGGGAAAACTGTAACTTTAATCCAAACATGTTTCCTGTCTTAATCATCATTCTCAACTACATCTGTGGTCAATTATTTTGCACAATTCAACCGAAGCTCAGAACCCCGAATCGAATTGTCCTGATCGATCAAGCAATTATAATAACCTTTCTTCCAAATGACTTTCAGTCGCTTTCTTATACCAGCTTTTGCGGTTTATAATTTGCAAGTTTTAGCCATCGTGAACTTCCTTGGATTTTCTTACTGCTTTTTTGCACCGGTATTGATGCTGACAAGAAAATACATGCTACATTTTTATTTTAATTTCCTACATTAAATTTTTCAGCACCGTACGTAATGCCTGAATCCTTCCGATATGACTCCAATCCTTCTCCTAAGAATGGATACCACTTTGCCACGTTGATGCATGGTTACAGCAATGGCTTTAACTCTGGTGCCTCTTTGAACGGCTACCGTGCAGAGTACAACCTGAATACAACCTGCAATGGGTTTTACAGCACATTAAAAAGCGACACAAGACCCGAGAAGACAGTGGGACATGGCAGACCGAAGATTCCCTCGCAATCCTCTAGGATACGTTCGTTTAGTGATTCATCTTCTTCAAACCATTACCGGGCGATCTATAGCAGAAAGGTAGGTTGTTGTTTTGTCGGTTTGAGGCTTTAAGCATTTAGGATTTCTCTCATTTGAGCGATTTAAAACCAAATTCTAATTAAAACTACGGTCATTGAGGTTGCTTTCGAATAACAATCTGCATGTGGAGCGTTTTCACATGACTTCACAGCGGCCATATTGGTGTTTCAAGACAACGAAACAGCGGCCATGTTGGCGTTCCAAACCACCCTTGTGGGAGTTGAACTCTTTTCTTATGTGAACACTTGCTTTTGTTGTAATAAATTTGAATAGATGCTGGCTATGTAAGTGAAAACGGTCTATTACATAGGCTTTCCTTAGGTTAGCACTGTGTGGGGAGTACGGACTTTAAACGCGGGGTGCTGGAGACGAGAGAGTCGAGTAGCGTGGCGAGCGGGGATGATGGGAACGAACGCAGATCACGCGCAGTCTTTTTTTGCTTTATTACTTCCCCAAAATAAGCGATCGCGAGCAACAGGATCAGGAATATATCATATGAATCGCCTGTAAATCATATTAATATGGATTTTCTTTTCTGTAGGGGTGACATTTAGTCCTTTAATTTAGACAAACGATGAAATTCGTTCAAAGAAAAGTTATTATTGTCAGGGATTTACTTCAGAGTATAACTTTAGCGACTTTACATATAAAAGAGAGAGAGAGATTTAACTTAAGATTTAGTTTATAGGGATATGTATCCTAACCTTAACTTGTTAACGTTCACGTTTAGGCACCAGAACATAAGAAGACACCTGTGCTGCCCCTGCATTCTGAAGCCTCAGTGAACACAAGCGATTCTTCATTTACCCAGGAGGAAATGGTAAACGGTGTAATTTGGATGAGATCATCGTCTAGGGCTATGTTTGATGACAGAGACTTACTTTGTCAAAGCTCAGTCAGTCCACCAGCATCTATTTCTCATATCTCTTCAGTTGGAACAGTTGATCAGTACCAGAGAAATGGCCGAAGCAGGTCCTTTCCTGAATCGAAACAGGGCACGGAACACTATTTTCGGGAAAGAGTACCAAGACCGAGGACCAATCCCGAAAATTGTGTCCGACACTTCGAGGTAGCGGGTGAGAGTAAACACGAATCTAAATTCTGTTTCAATGGATGGAATCACAACTTTTTTAGTCCATCAGAAACATCTTTGAATGATGAGCCTAGTTTGGACGACATGAAAATTATTTGGCTTACCCTGCAAAATAATGGACCCATGACAAGTTCTGAAATTATGGCA
The DNA here is from genome assembly GCF_958299795.1 of Porites lutea. Taxonomy (NCBI): domain Eukaryota; kingdom Metazoa; phylum Cnidaria; class Anthozoa; order Scleractinia; family Poritidae; genus Porites; species Porites lutea. The sequence goes on from NC_133213.1 coordinate 2,416,640, forward strand.
TCCGTCGGGCCTGAAACAAAAGGCCAAGTAAACAATTGTCTCTATCAACTAAACAGAAAAGGGATTGTACACATCAGTAATGGAAACCCACCTCTTTGGAATATCTGTCAGCGGTTTCCTCATCAGAGCAATGGCGGACCGGGTGTGATTGGCGCAGAAAGAAAACAAGATAAATTGTTCAGGCTTAGAGGCAACTACGAAGACATACCTGAACGTCCTCGAAGGCATTCATTTAATGCGTCCGAAAACAGACCACGCAAAGAAACGCAGGCTGTAGATAATTTGAGGCCATGGGTAAAAACCAATGGCAGCTTCTCCAGTCCTGGTGAAAGAAATGCATCGCACTATTGTAAATTGTGTCGAATTCCAATCATATCCGAGGCTCAGTTCGAAGAGCATCTAAGAAGCACGAAACATCAAAACAAAATTGCTAAGATCAATGCAGTTCCCTACAAGAAGTTTTGTGAATATTGCAAGGTGCATCTTAATTCTGAATCACAGGCCAAGGAACATTTCAGCAGTGGTAGACATGAACAGACAGTGGCAAAGTCCCAAAAAGCACCGCCTAAGCCGCATTTGCCATTAATCACCACCTCAGACGAAGAAACCTTGCAAAGCGAAACAAAATCAAAGCCTTACATGTATCAGTTTGAGTTGTACAGCAAGGCAATGAGGACCAACGCGGTTTTCTTCCTTCCCAGCGGAAGTGGAAACGCACTAGTAGCGGCGCTGGTCATTGAGCGCATGCTCATGTTGAATCCATCTCGCCAGGTTATTTTCCTTGTTGATCGAGTTCTTCTCGTGCTACAGCAAAGTGATTACCTAAGAAGGGAGTTGGCGCATGTTCGAATGCCAGACGAGGACAGTTCTAACTCTTTTAACGGTACTCGGCCTATTCGCATTGGTGCCGTTTGCGGCGAGATGAGAAAACTGGAAGGAAATGCAAGAGTCTATGAGCAAGATGTACTTATCATTACAGCCGATTGTTACAGAAATCATCTAAACAACGGAACCCTTCGATTTGAGGATGTCTCGCTGATAGTTCTCGATGAAGCTCATCATTGTAACAAAGACCATCCTTACAACGTCATCATACGGGACTTCTATTTTCGAGAGGACGATTTACTGGGGCACCGACCTAAAGTCCTGGGAATGACTGCCTCGCCAGCCGGGGAGATTTCCCTGGATAAAACAACAAAGAAATTACAACGACTTCTGGGAAACTTGGGCGACGCCAAGCTTTTGACAGTGACAGAATGGGTAGAGGAACTGGAGGAAAAAACAAGCAAGGCCTCACCTGAATGCATCTCAACTTCATACACGCATTCCGAGAAAAAGCTGATGGAGATTTTAATGGAGTACATTACTAAGGCTTTCAATTTAGCTGTACGACTGAGTGAGATGAAGGATTACAAAGATATCTTCCAGCCTTCATCTGGTGGCCTCTTCAGCATCGATGATATCCACCCTGTTCTACGTGTCATAGACAATATTGTTTGTTCGCGCCCAGAATCGAATGCCTTAAGCTCACTGCTCCATTTTCAACTCGTATGCGAGACGGTTTGCGCGCTCCTTGAGTGTGGAGAGAAAATAGCGTTGAATCACTTACAGGAACTAACAGTCGAAGGGTGTCCCCACGGATTCCACTGGGCAGAAAAGATGGGGCTGGATTGCAGCAAAATCTGGATGCATTTGGAAGCTATTATGACCCAGAGTAAGTTTCCTTCTTCTAATCATTTTCGGGTTTACATGTAAGGACTAATATTGTTACATAGGTAATAGTGCAATTCAGTAAGTAAGAAGAATTAAAAGATTAAGCTACTAGCCTGGAAGAGAGGCTACTAGCCTAATTTTTGAAGGGAGGGACAATTGAATATCTTGCGAATTGGTCATCTGTTGGTGGGAATCTCAGTTTCATGGTAGAGAAACCCCTTCTAAGACCAATATTAGTTAAGGGGCTGTGTTATACAATGGCAATTAATGGCTAATAATAACAGCGCAATTGCTGCAATAGCAATCAAAAAGGAGGACAATTCGTCATCGTTAGTTAACTTTAGGAACTAATCCGTGAAGCGTTTCTGCTACGTAAATATGAATGAACGTAAAAATGCTAAGATACTATTTCATTTTAACAAGGTGCATCATGGGATTCAGAATTTGATGACTTTGCTTCCGGTGTAGAGCAACTTATCAAGCTTTTGTTAAAGAGTAACTGGTCCGGGCCATGTAGCTGGATCAACGGTTGTGTTTTGGTTCTGGTCAATCGCCGTCGTACTGCTCGGTACCTGGCACAATGCTTGTCGAACTGTCGAGAGCTCTTAATGAACAATGTTCACACCACGTGTCTTGTTGGCTATGGTCACGAACCACATGAAGAAGGTAAGGCTGCTCGGTTTGATGGCTTTGTGATTACGCCAAAAGATTTTTTTTTTTCATGTAATGAGGAAGGGTAGGGCCGGTAGGAGGGCAGGGGTTTGGGAATCAGGGAGAATAGGGGGCGGGAGGGGTACTGGAGACGAGAGCGGAAAGGGTGGGAGATGATAGTTCTAAAAGGGTAGGAAGAGGGAGAAACAGAGGGAAATTATGTAACAATGTCTAATATTTCGCAATCGAAAAAGGGATGAAGGGAGGATACCAAGAAAAAAGGGGCGGGAGTTGGGAATGCATGGCACATTAGGCGGGAGGTTTGGAACCCCCTGTTCCCACACTCCATTCCCCATTAGGGCTGGGGATGCTGAATGAAAACAAACACTAGAAGTTTTGAAAACAGTGACTCATTTCTCCTGCTCATTTCACGCATTTAAAAGTCAGGTCTTTCTCGACCTAACAAGATACGCTATCCTACAGAGGCGAGAACACTTTACCATCGTCAGACTTTAAGAGAGATCACTAGATTTACCCTCCCTAACTTTAGCACGTTGTATTAAGTGCAAAAACAATCGTCAGGAACAATGCGGCAAAGTTATCTTGTAAGGTCTGTAAATAATCGCTTCGCGTGGCTTTGATTCTGCGATGGAGTGGTGAAGGGTTATAAAATGTTATTAATGTAAAAGTTTCCATTTAATTTTCTTTTCGTCTTTTTTTTTAGTTTCGGAACTGGCAATCCTTAAGCAGAGGGAATTAATATCTCAAATTGGTGACGGATATTGCCAAGTTGTCGTAGCCACAAATGTGTCTGAGGAGGGCCTGGATCTACCAGGATGTCAGCTGGTAGTTGTTATGAATCCCTCAGGCTCAACCCAGGCTCTCGAGCATATGCGCAGCCGATCGCGACTCAAGGATGCCAGGTTTGTGTCCATCTGTAGAAACGATGACCAAGCCAAGAAAATTGAAGATTTACTGAAACGCGAAGAGAATATGAAGCGTGCTGCGCGAATGATCAATGGAATGTAATCCCATGAGACTCTGAAAAATACCCAATTGGCAGGCTCTAAGTTCTGAGAATCCTCACTTTCAAAACCAGGCTTGCAGCGACTTGGAAATGGCCTGTTGGGGTTTTACATTCCACTTGACCGATACTTTGAGGAAATGAGTCAAATTTCAGCTAAAATGTAAGCATTCTTTTGACAAAATTTCTCGTTAATTTAGTAATTGAAAGTGAATAGGATATAGATGGAGATGGTTAGTCATGGTTTAGGAAGAATTAATAATAACAATAATAATAATAATAATAATAATAATCCCCAACATTTCTTAGGATACTATAATGAGGAAAATTTGGTCGTTTCATTTATTATCATGATTCAGCGTTTGATTTAGCGGTGATACTTTACGAAATTAAATAATTTGATGCTGGTCACTGCAACGACATACAACTGCAAGTTGTATTTAAGGATAAAATATGTTAAGGATATAAAATGGGTGCCGTTATATTGTAAAATTTTGTTGTATTCTACTAATAGAAGACTTCACATAGAATGTAGAACCAGTAAATACGACGAAAAAATGTAATGAACACGCACCATGAATTTATCTATGTTTACGCTAATTTAAATTGTGGTCAGGAGGATATATCAAGCTCGAGAGAGTTGTAAATGATTTTATCAAAGTCAGCCGTCAAATGGCCGGCTCAAAATTCGAAATGCTGGAATTCCCGAATAACACATTTTTGGGTTTTGATGTGCCTTTGAAAGCTGAAAGGTAATTAGCTGGACAAAAAAAAATTGTCAGGAGGAGATCAAGGAGACAGAGTGTTGTTTTCATACTTGCCCTAGCCTTGTAACGGCCCCTGTTTATCTTTCGATCAATCTCATAATGTCATCGTACATTTATTGATATATTTTGGTACCCTAGCTAACATCTTCTGTTTGAATATTGTCTATCCTTCTCAAGATTAGTTGTGTATATTAGTAGAGCTCTTTCTTTTCCTTGAATATTCCTGAATAGTAGGACTTTTTATTTTCACAATTCTTGTGAATAGCTATATGTACAAGCAAATTGTTTTTCTTGTTTTGATGTTTGCGTAATAAGATCTCCAGTTTTAGTATGTTTGAACCGATTTTCATAAGTTAATCGTCATCTCGCAAAATTTAAAACAGCGTATAAATAGCCAAAAAGTGGTATCATCACCAGTAAAGCAACTTTAGATAACTTTATTCAAACAGAACATGAGACGTCCGTGATGATACAAGAAGAAAGGGTACAAAATTTTGGCGCGGCCGTAATGATTATTGGGATCGTCTGAGTAGCTAAGCTATTTAGCGTGATCACCCATGTGGTCAGCAGTTATGTGAATTTATCGGAACAAACGAAAGTTTTTACATAAGAAAAGTTCAACTCCTACAGAACTGGTTTGTGACCCCAACATGGCCGCCGTTTCATTGTTTTGGAACACCAATATGGCCGCCGTGACGTCACCCTATATGGCGGACATGACGTGAAAACGCTCTATATATGGTTCATAGTTATGATTGGTCGATGGTATTCGGAGGTAGCCATTAACCAATCATTGCTCATAAGGTCTACCCAAACAATCCCAGAAATCTTTGGGTGGAGAGCTGGCACTCATTCTCCTTATGGTCTCTGGAGTGCCGAAATTTGAGAATTGCCTGAAAAAAAAGAAAAGAAAAGAAACAGGGCTTGTATGGAACAATAGCGCTCTATTTTCTTGATCCTCTATTTCCGCTCTCTGCGGATAATATGTATCCGGGCAGATGTGAAATTTTAGTCAGTAACAAAACTTTAAGTTCTTATAGGAACTTAATTTTTGCGTTTTGCAATTATTTTGTTTATTTAATTTCCACAATTTTAAGCTAAAAGTTTGAATGAACAAAAAGTCTCCAGATTTGACAACTGTTGAATGCTGAATGGGTTTAATCCGTGTCAAATCAAGCGAGATTTTTTTTTACCATAAGCACTGTTCAATTGGTAACGTGGTCAAGTTCTCGTAGAAAAATAGTAAAATCCATAAAGCATTGATTCGAAAATTAGAATATCTTAAACCACTATATATAGAACAATTGAAGAATATTCTTACAAAAAGATATTTCATCAATTCGATCAAAGCTCAATTACGGTAGGGAATCTTTTGTGACCAACAAGAATATTATTAAACTGTTTTCCCGAAGCCGTCGAGGTTCTCGAGGGGGTAGAAAGGGACTTGGCGGGGTCCAAAAATAATAATAGCTGTGTTAATTTGAGATCGATCACTGAATATATCTTCGAATTTTTGTTTTAACATTAATTGACAATCATAATTAGTTTTGGCAATCTTTTTAATTTCTTATTCATAAAGTATTGAGACATTTCAAACCAGGATAATTTTTAGAAATAATATTGTCTTGCATTTTAGTAGTAGAAGCGTTAGTTGAGACCATCTATGGGAAAACCATAAACATACTTAAGTAACTGGAACCCAAAAATGAGACTCACTTCTGATGCAAAAAAAGTGCATGACCAAAATAGACAAGAACAGCTTTGTGATTTTGATCAAGATCCCCTGTTCTAAAAAAAGTCCTGTTGATGCTCTTCCTATTTTGTTTGGATAAGTAAAAGAAGTTACTTTCTCAATTTATTTCAGTAAACTCAATTCAATATTTTAAGCCATACAAACAAATGAGTTTACGGCCTCCGGTTACACGTGGAGGGACAATCGTTAACGTGCAAACGGTGTGAATAACCTACAATATGTAATTAGCCTGTGTACAGCTTGCACCTCCCCTGTGAACGGAGAAGGGATTTGATCTCGGTTGCAGTTTAGCACTGATTTTCTTTGAGCTTTCTTTCAGCATAAAGCTTTTAATATACGACTAAAAACCTTTCAATAAAGATTTTAGTTTCTTTGGTTTTCTCCGAAGTGCCTGGATCTGAATAGCTACATGAGTGTAGTTTTCTACGAGATCTACGAGTAACAGCCAATCAAATCATTTTCCACACATTACGAGAAAAATCACTTGGTCTCAGTTTACGGTTAGCAACGAGCAACGATAAATCACAGACGTCCCTTCTCCGATTTATTCTGAGGGGAGGGGGTGGCTGTACACAGGCTATATGGAATACGATCACAAAAGGATGAATATTTGTCTTGGGGTGGACAGGTGCAAACTATAGGTTTGTATAGGTTCACAAACATTACTAGACTTAAATGTATATGGACATAACCTTCACGAGGGACTGGAGCCACGTAGCTGTCCAATGTAAACACAATCATATATGGTGTGAAAGAAGTTGTAAAAGCTAACTCGAAGGTGAAAAGCTTTTTTCTGTTAGAGGTGTAAGAAGCAGCCTGTGTAGCAGGGGTCGTTTTTTTCGTGTAGGGTGAGTAGAGAAACTTGGAATACACGCACGCGCGAGGACGCTCCCTAAGGTTGATAAATAAGGGCGATGAAGATGAAGCTAGTTGTTATATTTCTTACAGTTGATGTGTCGTACTTTAGTTTTCATTTTAATTTGTGTGTACAGATATTTACATTATTAGATTTTTTCAATCATTGTTATCATTATTCGTGTGTGACTCTGCGGTTAACTTTGGTAATAATTAAAGGTAAATCTGACACATGTAGAATTTCATTTACTAAGTGTGTTTATTACTAAGTGTGTTTACCGTATATTTGGATGTTTGCCAGGGAGTATTCATTGAATAAAAAACGATTGTGGTAAATTTGTTTGCTTTTTTGTATCATTTTTTAAGATTTCAGTTGATTGGTGAATCTATAAGTGTTTTAAAGCCTTCCTTGTCGAAGCAGTCACTGTAACCAATAGACCATTTTCAATGTATTAAAATTTATGCTTGGCTCCGAGGCTTGGGGGAATAAAACTTCTTTTGTTTATTCGCCAAGCCTCGCAGCCAAGTATAAATTTTAATATATCGGAATTGGTCTATAACGATACACACGCTGACGTCACCTATTGATATTAATGTGCCAACCAGAAGCGCATTGGATAACTCGTTACGTATTTGAATAACAAAAACAATGTCCTATAATAGAGACCATTAGTTTCGAGAACGACGAGGACAAGAGTTAACTTAAATTTTTTCGCGTATTCAAAATACATAGATTTATATACGCCCCAGAAAGCACCATTTCACTTTATTTAACGAAAAACGTTGGGCGATCCCGCACCTATTTGACAGATTGTTTTTGATTAGCTGGGAAAACAACAGCGATCGTCTCATAGAGTGGTTTTCGTTTGAGTGTCGTAAAACCAAAACCAAAGTAATTACTCTGGCCAATCACATAGGACACAGACAATACATTGAACCAATCAAAACTCGAAGTAATTACATGTGGCTGACGCAAAGCGCGGGAAAATGCATGCGAGCGCGTCACAATTGGCTTTGGTTTTACTTCTGATTGGATGAAAAGGTGGCGCGAATCTTTTAAGCCAATCGCATCGTGTAGAAAGTGCAAAACCAATTACTTTTCGACACTCAAATGAAAACCGCTCTAACAATGCCCCTATCCCTGAAAACGATGGAAGTGTAGATTAAAGGGGAGCAGTGACATAAGAGGCTTAGAACGGTGCAGGTCTAGTGGAAACGTTAGCCCGTTTTTTTTTATTATTATTATTATTATTATTATTGAAGGAAGTTAAGCCCTTTCCTCCCGATCACAAAATGATAAAACTTCTACCATTTGTCGACTTGGTTCTGCCACTACGACATTCTTGCTAAAACCCGGCGTAGTAGAATGACGACGGCTACAACGTTTTAGGGAGCTAAAGCAAAGGCGTTTTTGAGAGACGCACAACTCAACCGGAAGTGATGACAAGCATTAACTGTCACTTCTCGCTTAGAGCAAAATGATGGCTTAGGGGAGGGGTAGGTGGGCAGTTTCCCAGATACCTAAATTGATTCTTAATATGCTTTGACGCTGTACAATTTTTATTGCTTAGTTTCTTTACACTCGAGAGATGATTTAACTGAAAATTTGGGCAAAACCACTGCTTAGAAAAGTAAAAAGTCCACTTCCGGTTGAGATGCGTCGCTCAAAAACGCCTTTGCTTAAGTTCCCTAATGACGCTGGTTCACGTGCGCTCACTACTTAGGGCCTGTTTACATGGAGGTGAGGGACCCCAGGTAGGTGAGATAACTCGCGGCGGGTTACCCCACCTATCATGTAAACGTGATCAAATTAAAATGAGAGATTATATGGACAGGCAGGTTACCCCACCGAAGCGGGTTACCTCACCTACCTGGGGTCCCCCACCTCCATGTAAACAGGCCCTTAGTCATGATTAGGGACTTTAAGATCCAACGACGCGGACGGGAATGAGAATGTAAAAAAAAACAATAGGTTTTATAAGCAAAACAACAACATGACGCTTTTTGTACATTTCTTTGCCCATTTTTGCACCACTATGACGTGAAAATGCCTAGTTTCGCGTTTTATGGAGTAGGTAAAGAAGCAACGACGAAATTTTATGTCTTTTTCTGAACTTGGATATGGTCCCTAGGAATTCAGCTTCAGGAGGGCTCGCCTACTTTTGACGAAGTAAGTGGGTAGGAATAATCGCGATAAAGACTGAAAGAACCCAAATTCACTTTTTAGCGACGCTCTCGTTGCTGTCGCGTTGTTGGATCTTAAAGTCCTTATAGATAAAATCTTTCTCGTTGTCGTTCCCGTCTTTGGAGTCTAAAGGTACGTCTCTAATGCAAATGATAGCTTCTCAAAAGTAGACGTGACATGTGCAGTTTAAAACATTCACGATCAGAAGTTTGTTACGAACTGAGGTTAACAGTCACGTGTTTTGTCACGGACAAGTGAGTACCCTGGTTCCACACGAAAAGACAGGCGTAATCCCGGGATAAATGCAATCACATATTTTTGAAACAATCATTGAAAAAGTTTTCTGCAAGAGAGAACTCTCTTGGTTTTTGGGATCCGGAATAAAGAAGGGCAAGATAAGTGTTAACAGCCGAGAATGAAAACACTAATACCGAGACCTTAATTATCTTGGATATGACAAAAAACCGAATCTAATAATTGTTTTCAATTTTAGAAGATCCTTATAATCACAATTTTTTCCTCTTATCGGTATTTGACTCTGATCCATAGCCCAAACGCTGCAAACATAAGAAAGCTATTTCCCGCGACCCTAAAAAAGCCGTCGGGATTTTCAAGAAAAGAATCCTAGCAGAAACCCATTCCCCTATATCAGTTACTAAGACAGTCATAATCGACGAATCAATCAAGCAACCTATTGTAGTTTATTAAAACTGGTACGCAACCAAAGGGAGAAAAAACATTTTATTTTTACAAAGTACGTAATATACAAACTCATGTCAATATGGCCAAGTCCTGAAGTTTTATTATATTACAATGCTATAAAAAAATATAGTTTACAGGCGTTCAAACCGTGTGTACTATAATCAAAATTCCACCAACTTCAAAGCCAATTATTTTTCACCCAATGATGATTTTGTTTTTCGAAAGGCCCGGAACCTCTGAAATACTAATAATTAGTCATTTAATAGTTACAGTTGGTTATGTTAAGCGTTAGGCTTTAAGATTAGCGTGCATATAAAGCATTCAGAAGTTCCAGATCAAATCGTCGCAATCGGCCGGTCGATCTGTGTTGCAAACTGAACTTAAAGTCGAACTCCACCTCCTAGTTACAAATCAAACTATTGTGTAGAAAGCTGACAGTTCACCGATTGTTTTCCCTATTAATATATTGCGTGTAAATTTTGGTACTCGGATCTTTTTTTCAAGTACACACGTGTGGCTTTCACACTTTTTTGATCGTTCATGTAACTGTTTATAGTTTCTCCTTTTATTCGGCCAATTCAGTAGTTACAAATCATAACAGCCTTAGAAAATTCTGCGTTGAAGAGTCGTGATCACTTGTCAGGATGTCCAAACCATTCTTCATCACACACGCGCTCTGGATTGTACTTCGGCTGTCCTGATCCAGGCCACAGCTGCAACAAAAACAGATTTAAACTGATATTAAAACTATTTATTGACTTTTAAAAAACTAAGCCTTCGAATATGATCTTACGTCTGTGGTATTAAACATACAAAAAGTATTTAGCCCCGCGCGAGCTTCTTCTGAAAACGTACAGTTGAATAAAATTTGCAACGGACAATTACGCTCTTGAAACCATGTGAATTAACGAAGCTTTAGTGCCGACAGAGGATTCAATAATCACTTAATTTCACCTTCTTGCATAACCCCGCCTCTCCATGTAACATCACAAGACTTTCGGAATTCGTTGTTGTATATTTTTACTACTCAAAAACACTGCTTATCCAAAACCAGGTTAAGTAGTAAATCAGCCAGTCTGATGAACAGAAACACAATGAAGCCATAGCAGGAGTTGATGTTGTACTTAGAAAACAAGTTTGCGTCAGATGAGCTGAGTTTTAATGGCAGCGTACCTATCAGTGGAGTTCTTAAAAGCGACACCTTCTAGTATTAATAGAAGCACATGCATATTAAAAAATAACGTTTTCCCCCTTCTCTTTTCTTTTCTTTTTATCTGTGCATTTGTTCTTCAGTTATCTTGCTGACCTGTAATTTATTTCTATTTAATGCTGATGTCAAGATGCTCCCTGGCTCCACAAGCCCCTGTGGTCATTCCAGGCAGCCAGTACTCTAGTTCTACTTGTAATATTTTCATTTCTAGCAAGAGTGAGTACAAATAAACACTGTTGTTGTTGTTTTTGTTAAGCGTTGAGGCGTTGGATCCCTATGTCTGCGTTATGATGTTTACAGTCACTTACCATGATTACATGATATTGGTTGCAGTCTCATTCACATTGAGTTCACTCAGTAAGCTTCCACAGGAACAGACCGTCTCTGAACCGCAGAACGTCCAAGCCTAAAGTATAAAGAGTTTTAGAAGAAAGCAATGATAAGAAACAATAATACAAGCAAGAGCTTACCCATGTTGTTTAAGAATAAGTAGCAGGTATTAACTTGATTCGGGAATCCCACCCTTCTGGGAAATAATAGTAAAGTAAATCCTAGCAGTGATCAGAGTTTAATTTCTCGTAATAATATCACTGTTCAATCAAGCATAGAAGGATTCGAGAATAAAGGGAATGATCGACGAAATTAAAATAACTTGATTTTAAAACAAATTCTCCCTAGTAGTACCAAAAAAGGAGAAACGACGAGCGGACAAATATTATTTTTGCTGATCGCCAGCTGAAAGCGCCTGGGAATTAATTAAGTAAGGGTCGCACCAGGATTCACATCAGACCCCAAACCCCAAGATTTGATTGGCCTGACTTTTGTCTCTCGATCGTCTAACGTTGAATTTGTCTTTGTTTGTTTGTTTGATATATTGATTTGCAACTTGTTGAGAAATAGGGTACAAACGCCACTTGATCTATTGGAAGTAACTTTTGTCGAGTAGTACAGTCTTTTTGGACCTCAGTTCCTAATGAAGCTCCGGATTATTCAACAATAAAACATTAGAAGCAGGATGTCAATGACATACCTTTGCTTATCAACTTCGTCTGATCTGTGATGTCACCGAAGAAGGGTCTTGTGAGAGACTATGAAGTCTGGATTTCTTTGACCTGAAAAATAGCTCTAGAGAAAATGGATTAAAGGATGAAAACAAAAATTCCCATAAAGGTTTTAACAAATCTCGATTTATTATAAAACCTCCACCTCCTTTCAGCATTGTTGCATTGTGACTTCCGACGTTCTGTACCAAGAGTTTAATTAGTAATCTAATTGTTCTATCAATTCATTCTCTCAAAAATTTATTTTTTCTTGATGGAAATTTCGACTGAATTTTCAGAGGATATTGATTTTCTGTTACGATACTTTCCTCTGTCCTTTTGCATTCTACGATGATGTTGAAGACCTACTGAATGCTAGAAATATATGGAACTGTTCGACCCACCCAATTGGAATGTTTAATTCTGGAAACAAGAATTGAGACTAAATCCAACAGGGTCATTTCGATTAAGAATCGCTTAGAAAATTCCTTGAACTGATTCACCATATTTGTCACATTCTAGTGGCACGTGCATGCATGGTTTTGAACTAAGGGGAGGCAAACACAACCCCACCCTGCCCCCATGCCTTTTGGAGTTTGACTGATTGAGTGGCCCGCTTATTCAAAAAAATTTCATCACTTTTTTCTTTTAACTTTTTGACAAAGCGATCGAAATGAGTAAAATTGAAAAACTCCACAATTAACCCAAATGACATGCCCTTGAGTCTTAAAAGAGGATATCAACCTTTTAACTTTCCTACTGATTATCGATACCTTTCTACGCTCAAAACAGTACTTAACATCTGTGCTCAAGCAAACGTACTTGGATTATTATCATATTATTTGATCAAGGATGCATGGTGGTATTAGCCAGTTACTGACAATGAAGCCCAAGAAACACAGTTTTACAAGGAGACGCCTTCGAGATTGTGCGCTAAGCAGTTGAAGAGGAAAAGTGCAGGAAAGTCCTGAAATTAAGTAGCTTAGATATATGATCTCATGGCCAATATGAATTGAATTAAGGACTTTTCTGCACCCGAACTTTCAACGTTATTGTCAAGAAAAGCTCTTATTTCATTCTCTATTTGAAAAAATCAAAACTTAATAAAACAAAAAGAGCCTTTTTGGGGAGAGGGGGTTGGCATCCCCCTCCCCCTCCCCCTCCCAACCCATGGGTGCTTCAGCACTGTACTCGAGCGCCGAGTAAAAACTGCGTCTCTTCGTGTCACCTCTGGGTACTTCAGGTGTTCAACTGTTAGAGCTTGGACATGAATATTGACTACTTTTCAAACTCACCAATTATTCATGAAGAAAAAAGCAAAGGAATTATCATCGTCATCCTGATGGATGTTTGAACTGATCGGATAATAATCACAAATAAAATCAAATTTTTATTGAACTTAAGCTTCGAATTTCTTCAAGAATAATTGTTCATTTGAGAAGCAACATAAAACGCTTCACTCAACTTTTAATGGAAGGTCTTTTAAAATCCCTTGCAGCGCCTCGTTTTATTTCAATCTATTTGCCGCGGAATGGATATCGGATGAAACACTACCTGTCGTGCGTGATCAGTGATACATGAACGTGGGAACTCTTCAGAAAGGGAAATGTATATGAATATATGACCTCTAGGGTGTGCGACATTTACTTGAGCACCAAGATAAATCAGTACAGCTTCGAGTCGATTGCAAAGGAAAAAGTCTTTGCTTAACTTTTGCCAATGCAATTTATTTAAAAGTAGCTCGTCAAGTCTACGTAAAAACTCAAATTGAACTTGAGGTCTGGGCTAATTGTTCTGGAAATAAGAAATAAGAATTATAGATGCATTTTTCTGCAGTTCAGATAAGTATATTCTGGATTTCATGCCCACTTAAACTCAGAGTTTGAAAATAGCACTGCTGGCTTTAGTAACACTTCTTGCGTTTGTGCAAGAAAATTTGTAAAAAAAATACAAAAAGGTCTAACTTGTTTCATAAGGAATGGCTTGGCCTCAAACCACCAGTGACTTCATGTCTGGTATAAGTTACGGTAACCGTTTCTCACCAGTTTTTGAAACAAACAGGACGGGAAAAAAACTGTTTTATTGATCGAGGGGGTCAACTACCCTCCTCCAACCCAACCCCTCTACTTTACATGTTTTTAAACATGTAAAAGATTGCCACTTTTTGTAGACTCCCCGTCGGGTACGGCGCCATGCTTAGAGCTGCGTAAAGGCCACATGTACAAGTGTAAACTCCAAGTAGTCTCGCCTTTTTGGGTCTTTTCCTCGCAGGTTTTAAGTTCCATCTTAGGTGAATAGCTGTTATTTTAAATTCTAGCCCAGTAAGTCTTACCTCTACTTGGCCCGTTCATTTGATTCCTGTCATATAAGATACCACGGATTCGTGATGGCGGCAGCTACGACATCAGTAACTCCCTGATAAACTGGAACATTCTCAAGAACACTGAATTTAGAATGCAAGCAAGAATTTTCCAATAACGAAAATGAAAATCAACTAACAAGTACGTTGTTTTCTCTCTTTGACTCAGTATTGCAAAAACCTTGTACGTACTCGGATAAAAAATGAAGCTATTAGTAGAGGTTGTTGCGTGAATGTCTTTTCTAACTGAAGCGTTAGATTCCTTTTCGGCTACCGATTTGCGCTATATTTCCTTTCACAGTCTTCATCACTGGTACTTACCTCTGCTGGTCAGTCAAAGGCAAATTGATTCTACTGAGGAATAAGTTTCAAGATATCTTTAATTCAATTCCATCACCTAAAGACAATGCTGGGAACGTGAAGAATATCAAATGCAGGCACAAGCTTACGTTTTCCAGTATGCAGTTGACTTTTCTTCTACCAATAAGAGTCAATGGTAATAAATCCCACTAATTAATTTGACTTCCTGAAACACCGTCTTTGGTTCTTTGCAATCGTTAAAACCAGTAATGTAACTTCAACTTTCAAAATTGTGAGAAAAGGCCACAAAAACTAAACCTCATTACGCAGTCTAGCTTGTTTTGTTTTCATTTTCTAATTTTTTCCTGTTTATGTTTTGACAAAACCTGCTTACCGTAAAAAGAACAGAGATCGTCACGCATACTTGCACCTGTTAGTCCACGTATAGAGATTTAATTCCCCTGGTAATGTCATCTGGGATTTCCTGGCCTAACTGCAATACTTCCAGGAAAAGTTAGTTTATAAAACAGAAAATGTGAAATCCAACAACTGTCACGATGAATAACCGATTAGAAGCTGCTCCTCCTCTTCCTCCTCCCTTCTTCACATTACAGAGGGGTGTTCATGCATTTTAGCTCTTAAAATATAAGTCAACTTAACAGACTTGAGCAAAGGCCCATCGAATTCGATCCGTCGGGTAAGGCTCCCCCACAATCAGTCACACATCAGCAGAGTTATCTGGAGTAATCTCACTGTTAAAAGAGATAATAGCTTAAAAAGATAATTAGTATGAACTGAAACGAGTTCTAGTTTTGCAACTGCCAATAATATAAATGTCAGGAATATCTGTCTCATACTTTTGCTCACTATCGACTGTGCAATTAACGTTCGTCAGCTCCTTATTGGATCGTTTGCAAAATACTTAACTGCGAGTTGCTGTTTAGGTCCTTCATAAAAAACATTGTGACGTTGAACTAGACTCGTTCTTTCCTTCGTTTTTCAAATGCATTTTTTTTCTATTTACATTGCATATGGTATACTCAGTTTATTTGTCTCTAACAGTCTTTGTGAGTGAACTGAAGGGTATACTTCACTGACCTTCTGAGGCGTAACCTGAAAACTGCCAGAATAACTTAAACGTTAGAACATCTTCAACTAGCTACATCTGCCTCTTACCTTTTGCATGTGAGCTCTTTCATCAGCCCGAATCTGTTCTCAAGCGTTTCTTGAAGGTGCACACCCACAAAGTATAAAAAAGAAGCTTCTTGATAGAACCTCATTCTCTCTTGGGTAGAACACACCAAAAATGTGTTGTCTTCTTGACGGAACCCGCTCATTAAAAAAAGTATCTACCATTTATTGTCCATAATTGATCGTTCTTGGGAAAAAAGGTCCCGTTCGAAGTTCCTGAAATAGGACGCTTTGGTGTTTAATTGTGTTAGTAGAAAAACAACACGTTGTATTTCGTTGTGATTGTAGCTTTGTTCATCTTTGAAGAGCACAATATTAATTACAATTACGCACTTACTGTAGAAGTACAAAAATACCACTGATTCCTGAAATAAAGTATTAAGCTTTTTACATAACTGTATCAGAAGGACAAAATGCGGTGACAACCGCTCAGTGTTGTAAAACTTTATTGATCATCAAAGTGCAACTAAGTACAAGTTACAATTTACTAAAATTATCTGGTTATCCTTCAGGACGCGGAGTCCTGGATCTGTCGAAAAAATTGTGGTGTAGTGTCGGAGAGCGTTTCTTCAGGAACGCAGCCAAAGAAATGGGAAAAAAATCGCATCTCGTGGAAAATCATCAAGAAAATGGTGTTGCACGAGATCTTGACAGGATGCGCCGCAGAAGGAAAACGATAGCAGAGTACGCGAAAGACAGAAAAAGCGACGAAAAAAGTTCGACGTACGTTGTATGCTGAAATGAAATGGCATTAGTAAATTGCTTAGTTTCCTACATGTATAATAAACACAACACTGACCACTCTGTGTTTCGTTGTTTTTCTTTATTGACCTTATTATCATTTTTATTAAACAGTTCTATTAACTAGTGTTACTAATTACGTTTAACTACATGATATATAGTGAAATCTAATTAAAGTAAATAGACCAAAAGCGCAACGTTTGCAAGTATCTTTATTGAGTTTCATTTAATAGATACAATGCTTTGATACGTGAAATCTTGGATCTGTCGAAAAAACTGTGTTG
Source organism: Porites lutea (assembly GCF_958299795.1). NCBI lineage: Eukaryota > Metazoa > Cnidaria > Anthozoa > Scleractinia > Poritidae > Porites > Porites lutea. Next base: position 2,433,415 of record NC_133213.1, read on the forward strand.
TGGTGTCGGCGAGCGTTTCTTCAGGAACGCAGCCAAAGAAATGGGAAAAAAATCGCATCTCGTGGAAAGTCATCAAGAAAATGGTATTGCACGAGATCTTGACAGGACGAGTTCCCGTCGGAAAACGATAGCAGAATACGCGAAAGACAGAAAAAGCGACGTAAAAAAGTTCGACGTTGAATGCTGAAATGAAATGGCATTAGTAAATTGCTTAGTTACATATATGTATAGTAAACACCACACTGACCACTTTGTGTGTTGTTGTTTTTCTTTATTGATGTTATTATCATTTTTATTAAACAGTTCTATTAGCGATTGTTACATGACATAGTTAAATCTAATTAAAGTAAATAGACCAACAGGGCAAAAGTTTGCAAGTATCTTTATTGAGTTTCATTTAATAGTTACAATGCTTTGATTAATTAATTAAATAAAGGGAAGCGCTCCTACAAAATTTGGGTCCAGAAAAACCGAGGAATGTCCATGTGTCCATAAAACCATTGACACTTCGAATGAGACACCCCAGGGCTCCCCGGACAGTACGCATGGATCAGTTGTGGCTTGTTATCGAAACTTTGTCGATACCAGGCCTTTTCAACTTTTGAAGTGAACGCGGATAAGCCGAATCGAAAGACGAATCGAAAACGGAACCGAATTTCGACCATCGCTTTTAGATTTATTATACAAGAAAAAAAATTCACTAACCTGGTGCCACGTTTCATTGTTAGCCTTGGTCTGATTAATATGGTGCAACGTTTGTTTTAACCGTTTACGTACCGCACGAGACGGCTAACAAAAACCGATCTTATGGAAATCTGCTGTGTACGCTGTACTAGAAACCACGATGTATTTGACGACAGCTTTAAACAAACGCTGCACCGCATGAATCAGCCCTACCTTGTATGGGCTGCTGTGTTCAGCTGGTTTCTTCCTGGCCACACTCTTACTCCAAGCGGGAACTGGGTTCCAAATTGTTGTTGCTATGCGTGGTCGCTTGTCCTATCCAGGTGATGAGGCTCACGAGGATGAAGTCCAGCCGGCCTGTTATATTAATTAATTTAAGTAGCTGCCTCAACAAACATTGAAGTCTAGCTAAGCGATCGGAACATAAAGGAATCCGCAAAAGGGACGACGTATAAATTAGAGTTCTGATCTATCTTGAAAAGAAGACTTCCGCACTATTTATATCGCTTCACTAGTTTTTGTGGACATCAACATTTGTTGAAACAGCTTAAAAATTTTTTAAATCCTTTCTACTCTAGCTAACCTCCTACCTAATCAGTCGGTCATTGATGCCCCATGGCTTAGTTTAGAACATCCGAGAATTTTTTTCGAAATGCAAGTAATCATCATAAACGTCCTCTTCACCATCGTCCGCGTTATCATTGGATTTGTGCTGTTTTACTCGTCGCCTTGTTTCGTCGCCGCAATGGCAGCTAACTTATCTGCGTAACTAACTGCATTAACTTTCTATGGCGTTCGACGAACTTTGTTCTTCTTTCTTCGGCCGGCTTCCTCTTTTGTAGAGAGAGACGCGCGAAAAGATCCAGGTATTGAACTGAATTCCAGATGGCGAAGTGACCTTTGCCAGTTGACTTTCGATGAGAAGACTACCTACGCCTACGATTTGTAGACGATCAGTGCCTGCGTAGTGCAATACAGGGCTTCCTAAAAGGAGAAATCTCTCGCAAGGCAAGATTAACAAGAAGAGAAACGCCTTTTTCTAAGTGTCAATAATGTCATAACGAGAGAAACCTCCCTTGTAACCTTTTAGTCTATCTATAACCCAAGAGATATACACAAGAGTGACATTGAGCGCAAATTCAGAAACCCGCAAAGGAAGATCTTATGAATCTCCGACATATACGTGTTCCCGAAATATGATTGCAGCCAATGATATTCATGTGTCTAACCCACAGGCTTCTATCTTCACTAATAGTGGTCTTCAGCTCGATGTTGGTCCTCCTCCAGCGATGAAACTGCGTCGTAGATAGATCTCGAAGATTGCCTACGCTTACAATTTGTAAACGGTCTAGCCTAGGGTGTGTGTGTTGTCCCATCTTTCCCTTGATAACCTACGACAAAGAGTTATCTCTTCTCGGGAAGGAACGCCTGGTCGCAGGTTTGTGAGACTAAACTATACAATGCACTGCGCTCACAAATTTGGTCGTTAAATAAACATCTGAAACGTTAACTTAAATTCACCGGTCTTTTTATCTATGCCTCTAATATACTGTAGTTCAAATGGTTCGCAAACCTAATTTTTTAGACATTTCAAGGCTAAAGCAGACCCAAATTTGCGAGGCTAAACTAATTAACTCCCTGAACCAGAGAAACCACTCAACTCTTACGGTGAGACCAAATGGGATCCCAGCACAGCAGTTGAATGGTCTGTAATCTCTAGTTGCCTAGATTCTGACTTCAAGTACACATTATCTGGTTGAACCTTGCGAGTAAAGCCTCACTTGCCCAGAGCGTCAACTGCCAAGTGAAGTGTAATCAATAATTCAAATTGGCGCCACTAAGCGGGAGAATACAGCGAGGACCACGACGATGACGACGAAGACGACGTAACGGTGAAATGCATCCGTCGGAAAGAAGAAGAGAAACCGAATAGAAGCCAAATCGAAGCCGAAATTTTTGCAAAAACCTAACTCCTAACGTTGACCGAAAACCTGCAAAGCAACCCACTATTGAAAAGGGAAGGGGAGGCCCTTACCAGACCAGGGAACCCGCTAGCTAATCTAACTACGATTAATTAAAGCCGAAAGTAGAAGTACAGGGACTTCAAGCCGAACGTGTGTGGAAAGTATGCTTTGCAAGGTTCATCCAGAGCTCTTTAAATTAACCTCCCTTGACCCAACCCATAAGGAATGGACCTGACCTGTATCAAAAGTAGCTCATTAGCATTCTGTCTGTAGGCTGGGCGTGCTGTGAAGACATCAAGGTAGTTGGTGGACTGCGGGAAGGTGGTCTGCTCTGGTGGTCTGACTGACTTCAGTTGGTCTGGTTTGAAGGCCTGAATCGGAAGAGAATGGTCTGGAATAAGGTCCGGAATGATCTGGTTCGGTCCGGTCTCTAAGTGTGTTCGTGATAAACGATCTCGTCGGGCAGTGCCTCAGAAAATTGGTCTGGACTGCGCATGTGTATCTGAAAAATGCCAGGAGTTAAACAACTTCAGTTGAAGCAGCCCGTCAGGAAAGGTTAGGAAATATAAAAAAAGAGAAATTTAATAATGATAATAATATAATGACAATTATAATGATAAGAAATTAAACGCGATTTACATTCTAAAAAGGTTGAGAGGCTATGCCAGGAATCCTGTTTTCAACAAACATATTGTCGTTACTGATCCCTTGTGGTATTATAATAATCAGAAGGGATTGGTTGATAAATAAAGACGTTGTTTCTTAGGATGATAATTTGTTTTTCTCTTTGAATAACCACTGAGTGTCAGGAAATATAAGTGCTAGTCTCTTTGGGCTGCAAAAGGGCTCTTCTCGGAAGATTTAGGTTTTGTTTTTGAGAAGGTCAACTGGTTGTTGTCGTTACAAGAAATAGAGTAATAAATGACAGGAGGTGAACCAGTCTTTCTAACAGAAACATTAAAATCAAATGCTTTCAGAAGGTCACGCGTCTGAGAAACATGAAAAAGGATTCGCGTAGGACTCAAGTATTTTATTATGCATTTAGCCCGACTCAGACTCCAATATGCATATGAGAGCACCAATGCATGTGAATGTTCACGGCATTAAGGGCCATACATAAACCTAACAATAAAACTATAAATTACTGGCCACAAAGTTGAATGATCTCTTGCTATTTAAAACTTTACTAGAAACATTAGAATATAAATATTAGAAAATTTTCAAAAAATTTATTTAATATTTGATGTTTCAATACCAAAATAAACGACTGAAAGCAAATACTTGTTTCGAGTTCCAAAAATAGGAAAGGGCAAGTCACTGATTCAAACAGATCGAATGTTATAATACTTCAATAAAGTGCAGTAAATGAAACAAACGTATTCCCTCGCTTGTTGCTAAAAATTGAATTACGACAACTTATTTGAAAGACAGATAAGTGTCGTACCTCATGAAGGTTGAGTTGTTGTATTCCATGCCGGCCACGTGGTGATTCTTGTGAAGCAATAACCAGGGTGATTTAGTCGGTAGTTCTAATTACACTCATTATTTCTGCAATGACCAAACATTAATTCTTGATGAGCAAGATTATCAGAATTGACAAACATCGAAGTTAAACTGCAAAACAACACATTTTATGGCGCACTCTGCATGAAGGGCGCACTTCGCAACTGAACTGAACGTACATTATACTCTCAAAGGCAACCTCTACATACCTTTCTGGTTCAAATTCAGCCAGTCGGGTAATCCCATCATGTTATTGCTTTTAGAATTCTTGAAAAAAGATAAATGAAAACTACTGCGAGATAACTGAGGTTGTAAAGGACAACTTTGTCTTTTTAGAGCTCACAGAATCGTTCATTGGCAACATTTGGTGGTAAATTTGCATGTTCCTGCGCCAACATACCTTTAAATTTAAATTTTGGCGCCGCCAGGTACCTCGTGACTAGGATAGCGTTTCCTGATTGGCTTTTACCATTACACGTGCAAATCCAGCAGAAACAAAGGTTAATTTTACGGGAGAAAACATGCTTCAGTGGTTAAGTCAGAAATCTTTAATTTGTTATTTGCTCTTCATTTTCTTTCTTTACGGCGATAGGTTTCTGTTTATCGCTTAAGAAGTCTTTTATCCAGTTGGGTTTTCCTACTGTTTATCCCAATGCTTATAAACACGAATCAACAAAAAAAGCAATTCTTGAGGCAAAAGCAATAATGCACAGTAAAAAGCTTTCGCTTCGAAAAGACACATCTTCACTTTTGCTGTTTACAAATAATCGCGCACTGCACGCGCAGAATCGTCCAGTATCCAGTTATTCAAAAGCTGGATACGCGCTATCCACCTCGCTATACAGTGGATAAATACTAGGAAAAGCAGTTGCGTTATTCACTGGATAGTCGATGATTTATCCGATAGATAGCTATATCCACCGTTTGAATAACAGGGTCTAGAGAAAGGGTCTCAATCATTTCACCGTGAAACGTTTTTCAGGAAAAAAATATCGCCAAGAAAATCATGCACAATAAAGTCCCCGTCATTTGTCCAGTTTCTTTTTTTTTGAAATTCTGAACATGTGGCTTGTCATTTTAGTTAATATACGTTATAGGGTACAAGCAGACCTCAAGAGTTTCATTTGCGGGTAAAATTTGATAAATATCTCCATCTAGGTATTCGATCGAGTGAAAGATAGTGCCAATCGAGCATATAAATATTCATGCAGTTCTCTGAAAATACATTTTAGCCAGACCTCAAACCAATTGGTCACGACTAAATTTCTTCAATCAGGCAGCTAAGAGCTCAGTTTCTTTCTAATCTGTCGCACCATTAGCTCCCGTCTTGTACAAATTAACTTGCTGATGAAAAGACGAGTTCTATACATTATTTCCACAATGTCATTTACTTGTTTTTTCCCTGTCTTTCAGAAAGTAAATTATTGACAACTTTTCACAAAAGAGTTTTGTAGAAAAGCATAATTAAAGTAGCAGCTGGCTGTCAGGTACTGTGTACAGTCGCTGTGAAATGTGGGGTGAAGAATTTCATCTTCAACTGATAAACCAGGCTATTGTTATACAAATCGCTTTAAGGGAGAACATAAAATCCAGTGACAAAGGAAGTTAGTTATCTCGGTACTTTATTCACAGCAGTCAAAGAAAACATTTTCAAACAAAAAAAATGGCAGTTACTATAATATGCAAGCAAAAAGTCTTATGCTAGCAAGAAACTTAAAATAATTGAAAATTTTCAAATATGATAACGAAAAACGTCGAAGATGTTATATACCAAAAATTAACGTAAACACATTTTTTAAAATTTGAGTTTATTGATGGGTTGTTAACAAGGGCACACAAAGCTGCGCTTTTAGATTTTATCTGTCTTATAGCTTCTTATTATTCCACTACCAATTTGCTAGATTTTTTGTAAGTAAAAGGTGTTGGTGGATTCTAGTAATTGAAAAGCGAAATAGGGGGCAGCGACGGCTATGATTAACGAAGAGCTTTTTCACACAAGTGTTTTTTCTTCGTTCCACAGCCTGATTGGCAGGCGCTGCGATATGGACTGACGTAGCAGCTCAGTCGTTTAGATAGATTATCTGATCTACGTAATGAAGGAGACAAAAAGAACTTTGAGATAGCCATAGGAGCAACCTGATTCGAAAAATATACTGAATATGAACAACTCAACGCCTCCAGGTTCTGAAGAACACGCGTGTTTTAAAGTGGATATATTCCCGTTGTTCATCTTTGCGTTTTTGGTGAACATCTTTGCACTGCTTGCTGTTCTAAAGGCGCCGCCGCGATCAACAACTACAAACGCTGCGAGACAAATTCATCTGCTGATATGTTGCCTATCTGCTTCGGATACTGTATCTGTTGGTTTACAATGTTTAATGCCCATTGCTTCGTTCATAAATTGTGGCTGGTGGGGAGGACAGACAACTTGTTCTCTCTTTGGCTACCTCAACGCAATTTTAATTATCTGGTCTGCGTGGATCGTGGCACTTCTAAGTTTTCAGAGATTTCTTTGTACTGTTTCCCCTTTTAAACACCAATGCAAGTTTACAACAAAGCGAATCAAGAAGGCGCTATTGTTGTTATTTCTTTTCACGTCTGCGTTTTTTACTCCTCCTTTACTTGGAATTGGCGAGTTTGTTTATTACAAAACTGGTCAGTTTTGTAGCTTGAGTTTAACTCCTACTGGATTACCAGATTCAATATTTCTTTCGCTTGTTGTTGCCCATGGATTTGTATGCGTTTTCTTAATCTTGTTCTTCAGTCTTCACGTCATTTTCTCTCTAAAAGCAAGACGAAGGGTTTTCCAAGGAAGAATACCTCGCGCTGTGGAAGATTCAACCTCGACATTTGTTGCCTTAACGAAAGCGATTGCATTTGTCTTTTGCATTTGCAACTTTCCTCTCTTGGTATGTTATACCGTGACAGGAGTGTAGTTTTCTTTTGGATGAAAATTATTCGACGGCACAGATTTAAAATGAGATTGGTGTAGTAATAAAGATTGTTCCGGCTGAAAAAAAAATTACTCGATCGATTAAATCTTCTTCTGAAATATCAAATTATTGTAGGCCTGCAAGGATCAAGGGCGTTAACAACATAACCTTAGCCTGTTCCAGGCCCTAAAATAGTAATGTGCAGAGATTCAGATGACGAGCGTCTTTTTCTCGCTTGGCTTGCTTTTCGCGACGCCCCTTCGTTCCTTATAAGCCCTTATAATCCCTTCCTCATAAGCCCGGTGGCTTCCCTTGGCTTTCCTTGCCATTAGCCTTTTAAATATTTAGATTTTCTTGTTTTTTTGTACACGCGCGGTTATGGCAAAATAATCGACAATAAACTGCCAGGCACAGGCTACAAAAACAAGGCGAATTGCCAACAAACCCAATAACAGCAACAAATGAAATGGAAACGAAAGTGTTTTTATTGTTTTTCCACATCTTTAAAAGTCCCATACTTAGCCCGTGCAACGACGTTTTCACAGATCATTTTTGTAGCCTAATTTTGGAGTATATTTTCACGCGAAATTGGAAGCACCGTTTCGTATGTGTGGGCATCCCTACTACGGTAATGAGAAAAGGGCTTGAAAAAGTTAATACTGGCCTTAGAACAGTACAGTACTATTTTCTTGTCTCCGATTTTTGCTCTCTGATTTGTATAGACTCATTCTACAGTCAAAATTCGCTGGAAAATTGATCTAAAAATACATTAGTCTGAGAAAAAAAAACGGCGTTGCATGGGCACAAGGAAAACGGCGCTCGCTTCGGGTTGTAGGATCCTGCTGAGACATAACAGCCGCCAGCGCTTAAATTTTAATGTGCTTGGATAATCTCCCTTCAGAGCAGCTTCTTCCTATGAGGTTCAATCTTCACCTTTCTTTTTTTTCTATTGTCGTTTTGTTTTACAGATCCGTATGGCAGTGGACTTAGGAAAACAGACTTCACGCGATGAACTTGGACTGGAGCATACCATCACAATGGCGCTACTGTTTGCCAATCCCTTGACCAATCCCTTCATATACGTGGCTTGCAGAAGACGTTATAGAAACAGTCTTAAATTGCTTTTTTGTAGACAATGCAATGGTGTGGCTCCTGCAGATAATTTAGCGTTTGTTATTGTCTATGCAGCAAGAAGTTTCAAAAGAGGTCGAAGTGCTAAACAAGCCACATCTTATCTGTGAATGATTCCTTTAAGAAGTATAGCCTTTTTTGTCTGTAAATAAAATTAAAAATTTATAATTTGTTTTTATTTGACGGCTCTGCACTCGAAAAGCGCTCGTTGGTTCAATTATAATGTTTGTAACTAGAAAGAAAAGTTTTAACTCTCTTAAGGATACTATAGTCATGGGCTCCTGCTCTCTTAAGATATTAAATTAAAATTTCTTTGTCATGCATAAAGTTTTCAAAATAAGAAATAAATTTTGTTGTTGTTGTTTCTTATCTTTTTCTTTTTTAATTAAACTTTTCTTCACAAACAGTACCACATTGCAACCACGGACGAGCCACGAGAAAGCGTCAAACGGTTACGCAATATGATGTAACCCCCTAGACTCAATAAAATAAAAATATTTTTACAGAACAAAAGAAAGGGAGGAAAATCGTGCAAAAATTAGTCAGTGTACATGCACTTTTTGATAAGTTCTTATTATCGGTAAACAGTGAGATTTATACATGTAATGTGCCAAGGTTCCATGACAATGACGTAACATTACAATGTCACTTTTTTCAACAAAATATTATATTATTCTACATTATTCAAACTTTTATAACAACTCACTTTTTGTAAAAGCAATCATTTGGAATGATTTTTTTATTCTTTAAGTTCATGTGGGAATTTTTTTCCGACCGTAAAATAAGCTTTAAAGGCTGTTAAACTTCTCCAGTGTACTTCACATTCACAAGGCTGTCACCAGGAAAAATTTGGAAAGAGTTGGGAAGCTTGACGAGAACATTTGATATCTACGGTAAGAATAACTGTGTTTTAATGCATTTGTTTTATTAACGAAGAATTTTGAGATGCTTTTAATATACACAAAGTGAAATTATGGCTAGTTACGACGTTAGATTCTGTTCGCCAGAGCATAAGATCTAGAGTAACCCGCGGTACATCCCAAAACGGATTTTTTACTATGATGTCGACTTAATGACCTCGTTGAAGTGACTGATGCATGTCTAAAGGCTTTCTACATTTGACTAAATTGACAAGAGCTGCTGGAAATGTTTGTTCTTGATTTGAAACGTAATCAGAAATAAACGTTGATGGGTTGAAGTTCATTGCCACCCGCCGTCTTGCTCCGTTATAAAGAGTTTGACTGGGATGAACGTCGAGCTGTTCAGTGAATTATGTCCGACAGAATTAATAACATTAAATAACCAAGGTTTGATTATCATTATTTACTGCTTCAGATACATTTACGAAGATGCTGTACTTCATTGCTATCGTTTTTTTCTTGGCCTTCATCACCTCGTTCCAGAAATCATCTCGTTTCCCAGAAACGTACGATGATCCGAATTTTTAGTCCCATATTACTTGATTTTTGTCTGACCTGTTGATCGAATGATTCTTGCATATATTCGATAAAGATCGAGCGCAACAATTAAAGTACTTTCACATGGTACTATTTATTTAGTATGTAGTTCTAACTTTTTTAGTTTGTGGTCAAATCCTATGGGGTGACCATTCAAACGAAACCTGTTCAACAGGACTTTCACATAATACTATTTATCAAGCCACGTAGTTTAGAGTCTGTTTTGAGTCTAGACAACCTTTGTTTCCGTTTTTATCAAAGTCATTACTCTCGTTCAATCTTACTGGTACCCATTTATACACCTCGGCAAAGAGAGTCAGAGTGGAGTAACGTTCCTTGTCTAAGGAAACAACGCGATGGGCGAGGCTTGAACCTCCAAACCCGGAGTTCGAGGTGTTAACCGCTTGGTCACAGACGCTGGCCACACGTTCAGATACGGCTGTAGGCAAATAAAATTGATTAGTGAAAGTTTTTCTGTAAATTTTTTTCAGATCCCTGATTGGTTCGTTAACAAAAATGGTGCGTTTCACTACCTTGGCTTTCCTGGCATTGGTCATCTCGCTTCAGGCGCTCTCTGGATGTGACGCCATATTACGAGTTCGAAGAAGGAGGTCGGGGGTCATAGTGAACAACAACAACAACAATAACAACAACAACAACAATAACAATAACAACAACAACAACAATAACAATAACAATAACAATAACAACAACAACAACAACAATAATAACAACAATAACAATAACAACAACAATAACAATAACAATCTGTGGTGGAATAATATTCCTCCATTGCAAAACGAAGTAGCTTACGTCGTTGCTATCCACGCTGGATCTACCGGCAGCAACATGTTCATCTACAAAATCAGCCTTAATAGGAACGTAAAAGTGGTCACCGTGTCAGGCATTGATCTGTTGCAAAACGCACTTGGTGAAGTTAAACCGCCGCTGTCTTCGCTGACAACTAAGAAATGCGAAGTTTCCTCCTACCTCGAGAAGTTTGTTGAGGAAGCGAAAAAGATTGTTCCGGAATCTAGTTGGCTGTCAACACCCATTTTACTTCTGGCGAACAAAGGAACAGATAAAGCTGTAATGGACAAAGTAAGTAATTCACCTGCATTTCTTATTCCTCATGAGCTTGCTACGCCAGTGTAGGAAAGGAGAAGAAATTAATTCGAATTGTGAGCTATAATTTCTTTTTGTGAAGAGACTGCAATTAAGGCCAAGCACTGCGCTTATATAATTTGATTGTTACTTGATATGGAGCCATTTGTAATTGGAAAATTAACAGTAAGAAATCAAATTAGACAAACACTAAAGTACCAAAAAACAGCTCCACAGGTATTTTTGCTAACACCCAAAATCAACTGAGCAGATTAAATTGGTGTGCAAGTAGACCGTGTAGTATCTTCTCCTTCTTCTAAAAGGCAGGCAGATGGCAAAAGTATTTATTTATGCACGGAAGAACTTTCGTCATAGATATTTCTTTCATTGTTAGGAACCTTCACAATGAAATTCATTAATAAATGTTCAAAACCTTTAAATTGACACTAACAACTGTAACTGTTTGTCATAACCACAGGTGAAAGACGTGCTGCGGGATAAATACGTTTCACCATTCCTGTTCAAAGATGACAATGTGGTGACCATTTCCAAAACGAATGAGGCATTTTTTAGTTGGATCTTCAACGCCCTTCAAATTCCAGTTGTTGTGCTCGTTACGCCATTTGCTTAGCCACCAACAATACCGTTCCCAAGGAAGCTTTCGTGGATTAGAGCAGGCCGGAATCTGCGTTGAATTTTTTCCTCATGACCATGTTTGTTATTGCAGTCTTCGTATTGCACAAAACTCTTCATGGTGTGTTACTCAAACATTTCAAGTGATTTCCAACTTCGTTTGCTATCAATTAAGATGTTAAGACCAGGATAAAGACTGGCAATAGTGCTTTAACGCCCTAAAAATGAACTGTCGCCTGTTATTGCAAACAAATTTCAAAAAGATTATTTTCGTCACGTCCTTATTTGGGTATGATAATATCAAGGCTGTGTTTTGATTGGTAGACTCATTTGACAAAGTAAAGAGACTTCCTCAGATTATTGCAAAAAGGCGTTCTGAGCACACAATATCAATTCAAAGACTGAAATCAAACCCGTCAAAAGTGATTAATAAAGTTAATTGTGTAAGTGATGTTTCTCCTTGGCTTATGTTAAAATAAAGTCAGCTGTCTATCAATGAACGTGTAAATCGGTCCTTTCGTTTTTCTTTCAGCTTATGGTTTTTTTACACTTAAGGGAGGTGGAGCGGGGGAGTGGGATCAACATTCTGCGATTAGATCAATCAGATTCTTGTTTCGTGAACTGGTAGTGATCAAAGCCAACAGGCTCTCGCCCCAAGGCTCTCGCGTCTGGTCCATTTCCCTTTACGTCGCCTCTCCCGGGTGGGCTAAGGGGGATTTTTTGCTAGCTCCAAAAGCTACATGAGCATTGAAAGGCCACTTTAAAATTCAGTCCAAAATGCCACAGTTACTGATCAGATGACTAAGCGTTACGACCCGATGGTGTTTATTAGTCCAATACGTTTCCGGGGCTTTTCCCTTCTCGTTCTGTGAGAGAATATCTGCAGACTAGCGGGGGAAGCTACTTCCCCCGGAACTTTTTAAATACCAAAGCCGCGTGGGCGACCCCATCAAACGTTACGTTTGAAAGGGAAGTGGGATTTTCCCTTTTAATATGTCCCCAACACTACAAAATTCGCAGTGTTAACTGAGTTTGTCTTAAATTAACTACAATAAAGACGATTTGCCTGAAAATTTTGGGCCAAACCACTGCCCAAAAGTCCACTTCCGGTTGAAATGCGTTCAGTCTCGTGGGAAGACCTTCCAATCTTCCTTGGTTGCCGTATTGATATTAATGAGCTAACCAGAAGCGCATTGGTTATTGGAACAACTAGGCTGGATTCATTTATTTAACTCTTTACAAATTTGAATAATGAAAGCAATGTTTGTAACCTGAGTGATGTCTCCCATAATTATTGTTTAGTGACAAGTTCTACTTTGAAAGTTTTTTTCTTAACTTTCTAAGAGGAAGGAAGCCATTGATAAAGGACCGGAAATGAATTAAAGAGTTCCTTTCTCTGTTCTTTTTCTAACACTGTTGCTTTGTTTTCAATTTTATCATTTAAGAATACCTTAAATTATTTCTACTCTTTTATTTAATAATAATAATAATAATAATAATAATCATAATAATAATAATAACGGTTTAATATCAGTACATCCATGGTATGGCTGTTCGCCTGATATAAAAGTAAAATGAGGAAATTAATATAAATCTGAATTATGAATTTGTAAAAAGCTAGGTAATAAACAGTAAAATGTAATTATACAATATATACATACATTATTTAAAACTAGGCAAGAAATCATTTGCCCTATTCCGGCAGAGCTCCCTTAAAATACATAATGTTTGCTTGCTGAAGGATTTACAACATTTAACGTTGGATGCCAGAGAATTGAAGAGGGCTGCCGCGCTATACTGAAAAGTGTCCGAGGCGTGGGGAATAACTAGATTTATGGTACTTGATGACCGTAAATTTCTAACATGTCTTACTTGCTCAAGCTGAAGGTTTCTGGGCCAGTCATGAGAGTATATAGCTTTGTGCGCGGCCTTTAGAACGTGCCATTCTCTACGTTCTTTCGTAGGCAACCAGCCTAACTTAAGAATAGAGTCAATATTGTTAACATAGCGTCCAAAAACAAAACTGGCTGCCGCAAACTGGATGCGCTGTAACTTTTTTAAAAGGCAATTTCCCGTTGTATTGACGGAGTCATGATCAAGTTATATTTTTAAGCGGGTTATATTTAAAAAAAGTATCTGCTTCCGAAAGAGGCTTTTTTGGCGGATTATCCAGCTAAACTAGGCGAATTCCGGCTAGGGTATCATAATCAGAGACCTGTCAAAAACTGATTAGGGAATCACTTTCTGAAAGCCTTTTGAACCGTAAGAGGAAGGAAAGCTCCTCCACTGAAAATTCTTTCCCCGAAAAATATCAAAATCGGCGTTTGTTGTTTATTTATACCTTGGTTTCCGTCAAAGTTTTGCGGCCAGTACAGACAGTAAAGAGTTCTAAAGTGAGGTCTCAGGTGCTTCAGTTTTTGTTATGATTTTCTCTTGATCTTTCAAAAAAGAATTATATTCACCTTCTTTTTCAGTAAAAGAATAAGAATTTACCCGCGTATTTTCGAATTTCCGCCAATTCGGGAGACTCACACGGTACTAAAGGTCAGCGGCTTACAGTATGCAAATCATGTGATCAAATTCTCCGCGGAGGAAGTGAGATGTATTTCCTGGCGATGAATTGGAGGTTTTATACGAAAAGATGTATTATTAGCGTTTCAGACAAAGCATGTGAAAGTCGCACATGTTAGCTAGTATGCTTTTTATCTTCTACATCGAAAGAGATGAATGTAAAGGAGAAGGCCAAAGCTTTTGAAGGTAAAAAACACATAGCACTTGTCCAATTCGTGACCTAACTTGGGGAGTAGCACAAATGTTTGGGGGGTGTTTCTTTTGACTCGAGCTTAGATCAGTTTTAGTACCACTGATGTAAATTTGGTTTACAGGCCAAACCGTTTATCTTAACGCAGAATACGTTCTTAGATGTGTCTTTACATGTCTGAGACATATTTAAAGACAGGAATACATTTGGGCTTTGTGTATTTCCTCCTCGCTTATCAACACGTCGGATGGAAGCCTTGATCAATATCACGTTTCAAATCGTTTACTTTTTGGCTTGTATTTTGATGCCTTTATTTTGTGTATGTTACTTTGCCTGATTTGCAGTGAGGCAGTCGGTGGTTGGAGAAAGCCCTCCGCCGAAGAAAAAAAGTCGCGAAGAACTCATCGGTGAGGCATATGTAATTGCAACTTTATGAATTAACTTCAAGTGTCAAAGCGTCATGTCATAACTCTCACGATCCTAACTGTAGTCTTATTCAAGTACTTCTTTTTCCTTTTTTTTCCCCCTTCATCTCAACGTTTTCTACCCTGATTTTAAGCGTGGTTTCTTACATTTCCCGTGGACAAAAGTATTTCGGAAATTATTTGTTATTAATAAATGCTATAATCTTGTCACCTTCAAATAAGAGGTCTAGAGTATCAAATTCAATTGTCTACGGAGTCATCGGCTTCGAAATAACCATCGTAAATTTTATTTAATCGTTCGTCAAACTTAAAGTACATTCATGTTCCTCTTACGGCAATTTTGGTTTCATTGAAGAATTGATTTATAGGCCTTATAAAGTTTATAGTGTACTCAGTATTACTTGTTAATTTGTGCGGCAGACATGTTTAATCTTGTGAGAGTACTTCAAAAGGATGATGAGGACTTAACTGTTTAAATTTTTGGGGGAAATAAAAACTGTTTTGCCCTGTACTAGTCTGCAGTGTGCAGATTTCCCTGCTGATCATTAAATAACTAAGAAAGGTAAAGGTTTATGTATCGATTTTGCTTCCCAAAAAGTGTCTCTGATATTCATGTGGTTAAGATTACTCTCAGATTTAAGATTTAGGCTTCCACAGCAATGCCTAAGCCAGGCATAAATGTTAGGAGATATTTATTAAAATAGCCTGAGATCAGCCAATATCATTCTTTAGCAGCTCTCTCGCATTTCTCTTACGTGGCCACAGAAAATTTTCTTTTCATTTCATTCAAGTAATACAGAAATGTAGTCTGATCTCTGGTTATTTATATTTAAGAAAAATAGACCTGCTTCAAGTATTTAAGAAAGACTTTGTTTTGTAGGAAACAAATGCGATGACAATAATACCGTTACAAAGTAAGTTGCCTGGCATTTACACATTTTATTAATTACAAGATGATTCTAGATGATAAAGAGCTACTGTCTTGTTAGCTGTGGGCCTCAAAGGCTGTTGACTTGGAGAGAGGAAAATCCTAGCACCAGGAGGATCCTAGAAGGTGGATCATCCTTGCGCCGTATGTTTTCTGTATTCGGTTTACATGCAAAGGGTTGTACTTGTCCCTAGCACTAGGAACTTGCTAGGAAGTACTAGAATCTTCCCTGCTGAGAGGTAGGAAGTTCCTAGCACGAGGAAGATCCTAGTACCATGTTAACTGCTTTTGTTAAGAAGATTCTAGTTTTAGGGACAAACCGGGCAAAACTGGCGGCAGGTCCTTCAATATAGGTAATCACAGCAATAAAGGCCAACAATTCTGTTTCCTGTTACTAAGTTGTAAAGCAGTGACAGTTGCTGCTGAAAGGTTGTTATTAACCAGGGCAGAAGGACCCAAATTGCATGTTAACTACTGTCACCCACCATCTTTCATAATGCCATCTCTTTTTGGTAACCACACAAACCAAAATTTCTGTAAGTAAACTCAACTAAAAATTTGTTCTGCCATCTAGGATCTTCCTGTTGCTAGGATCTTAATCCCTCCATGTAAACAGCCCTGTAGACGAATTTCACAGTGCCTGGTAATCAGAAGCTATAAAAAGATGCCATTTGTTTCCAGAAAACAATATGCATCTGATAACTTACTTTTGACAAGGCTGTGCTCTAAGGAAAATTGAAGGGAGCCCAGTACTGTGAACCTGTAAAATCTAGGGTGCCCGGCATATGATGTATATGAAGAAAGTAAGATTTTCCAGTTGCTCAAAAGCAAAAGTTTATAGGCACCAGGAGCCACCGGGCTCTGCTAGAGTACAGCCCTGTTTGAGTAGATCTATGTGAATTGTTTGTTGTGATTCTCTTGCTGCCATCTTGCCTTCTTCAAAAGAAAGTGGAATTTGAGCTCTAGTCAGGCCATGTGTGTTGTATTGTGTGATCTGTGCATGAATGATAAAATGTACTTTGAACGTGCACATGCAAAAAGCCAAATTTTGTGTATCAGCAAAATTAATGTCAGTCTACTGAGACAAGCCTCTTGGATGTATTCCACATTTAATGATTGTGAGCTACAGATAGATCTGGTACAAGTACTAATAATTTTTTCATTAATTTACATGTAGTAACCATTTCTTTGCTCCAGGGAGTGAATAGAATCTTACTTTATTCAACGGTAGTCATCAAAGGTCATACGTGCATGTCAGTAACTCCTAGTGAGAGTTTTGATTTAAAAAGAAATTCTCTCCACTATAAAGTAACAGCAATACATTGTAAATGCTGTAGAGAGCATTGGGGAGAAACTGCATACATGGTTATGCAATCGTTAGGTTTTTTGTTAGTTATTTCAGACTGTGCTACATGCATGTCATGTGAGTTACAACTACAGACTTTATGGTGTCAACTTTGCTAAATTAGAGACATAACATCACATGCTCACGTTGGTTTGAGAATTGTCATCCTCAATGTGCATAAAGGCTTTTTGTATTTGTGTTAAACTTTTATTTTTCTCTAACAACAGGTCTTCATCTCCCCCTGTCCCCCCTCCAAGGAAATACAAAAAAAATGGGACTCCCAAGCAGGCCGGAGATTTAAGTCCATGTACAGAAAGCAAAGAAAACGTCCCATCAATAATCCCTGTAAAACCCCCGAGCAGTACCAGCTCTTCAACACCACAGAATGATGCTCAAGGACAGAAGAGGAAACCAGTAAAACCAGCTCCCCCCAAAAGGGTAAGCTCTCTTGGTCGTAAAGCCACAATGCCTACAAATGCACATTCTCTTCCTGTTGGTAAAAAGCCAAGACCTCCAGTTCCTCCAAAACCAAAGAACTATGTTCCAAAGAAAGCTTCACTTCCTGCTGGTGATAGTATGAAAAATGATGAACAAGGCAAGGATCAGACAACTAAAGGAAGAGCCGATTCAGCACCTTCTATGCCCACTTCCAGTTTGTCTGCTGATCATGACTCAAAATTTTTTGTTAACTTGGAAAAGGAAAGTAACACTATCCCTTGTGAAAGTGCTGATGTTAAGAGGGCATCTCAGTTTTTTGTGTCTTTGGATCACGATCAAACACCAAGTGCCTCTGCTACAAAGGTAGAAACAGAATCAGGAAAGCAAAATTCTAGTGCGACTGTTACCAGAGTTGAAGCAGATGATAAAGAAGTTACCTCTGTTGTGAATGCTAGCAGTAAACATGAAGTGTGTCAAAATGGCGTTGCCTCTGTACATGCCAGATCAACTTTTTACCATTTTCCTGTGGAATGTAATTCAGGAAAGGAGTCCCCAGACCCCCTTGAAGGGCTTGAAATAGAAGCTGATTTTATGAGCGATGGTGAAGGAGAAGGAGTTTCACCTGACAAAGAGAGAAGGAGCAAACTTGAGTCTGACTCAGTGGAGGTCAATGGTGCAGCTGCAACAGATGATGCGGGTGTTGTTTTGAAAGATCGGGGCGGCAGTGAATTAATACCAGCAGGTACTGATGAAAATGTTAAGGTCGTGTTTAGTCTTGTGCTTGAAGAGGAGTGCTCTGTATCAATGGTTGATGATGCTGATGTCCAGCAAAAACGTTTTGATGTCACAGCAACAGAAGGAGGTAAAGAAGCTGAATCTGTGACTGAATTCAGTAATGACACTGAAAATGTTATTTATCCCCAAAAAAGTGAAGAAGTACTCGAGGATAGTCTATCCACAGAGCCATCACATTCAGTTACTGTTCAAAGTGAAGGTTATGTTTGTGATGATAAGGTTGAGAAACCCACTGAAGATTTGCAGGCATGTGGTCAAGACTTTGTTTCAAACAAGGAAGAAGGTACCCAAGAGAACATTTTTGATGGTGAAATGCCTGTTGATGAGACTCACAATGACAAATGCAAGAATTTTGAACCGAAATATGTTACCCAGTCAGATAATTTAGATCTACAAACAGAGGTGCTTGCAAATGGTACACCTGAAGTTTCACTGCTGCACGCTGCAGAGGAAAATACGGACATAATCATAGCTGAGCCTGTGAAAGAGGGGTTCTTTTCACCAGTTAGTGACCATACAATTTCTAGGGGTAGTGTTGAAATAGCAGAAGAAGGAAATCAATTTTTGAGCACTGATGAAGGTGTTGTTAAAGTAAAGGAAGAATCTCAGTGGAGTAGTTCCCTGTCTGAGAGCACAAGTAATGTTGTACAGACTGTTTCTGAAAAACCGCTAGAAGAAGTCAGTGAAGGAATAGAGAACATTAGTAGTGATGCTGGACAATCAGGAGTTGTTTTGACTGAAAGCCCTCCTGAAAGAGGAGAGTCCAAAGATGTTTTTATAGAGCCAAATATTGAAGAAGCACCAAGCGATGAGGTGGTTAATGAACAACATAATGAAAAAGATAGCTCAGAAAATACAGATTCATTTGCTGACTCAGATGGTCTGGTGAAGCCGGAATCAGACAAAAAGCTTCCCATCTGTGCGGCAGAAACATGCACTGCAAATGATCTTAGTAACAATTCTATTGAAGGACACGAAGATGGTAAAAAAGATGACGTTGTACTTCTGGAAAGAGTTGACATATTAGTAGCTGATTCACAAGAAGTCAAAGATGACAGTAAACCAGAATCACCGTCCTCCCCTGAGCCAATACCTCCAGCAAGAAGGAGTCGCAAAACGCCACAAGGAAAGCGTACTTATGAAAATATCGAGATATTTAGTTCATTGCATGGAGGAAATGCGCAAACAGACAATGAGAAAAAGGACAATTCTCTTAGAAGGACTCAGTCTTTTAGTAAGTATGAGACTACTGTGTTATCTTTGCCACGCCCGGTCCAGCGTGTATCTGACGATGAAGCCATTTACAGGGTACCAAGTAAGGTGGTGCCAGTTCAGAGATACACTGATGATGATTCATGTCTGTATAGTGTACCTCATACGATTCCAACCCATTGCATAGACAGAGATAATGGTTATGCTGTTCCAAAGCCTATCATTGTCCAAGTCAGTGCAGTGGTGGACAGACTTAAATCAGATGAACAGGGGGCGATATATGCTGTGCCGGGTATGCCTACACCAGTCCCTGCTGAAACATTTCCCGACCAGTCAATTGCGGAGGCCACAATGACACCACAGGATGAGCGAAACATTTATGTTGTTCCTGGCAGGCAGAATGCCGATGTGACAGTATCAGCAAAGATCTCAGGAGTTCCACCACCAAAACCACCGAGACTTAGTCTCTGTCTTGACCAGGATAAGACTGAGAAAATTCTAGGGGAGGGGGCTGGTATAAAAGAGGTCCCCAGACCAGCCCCGAGGACACGAGCTGTTGATGATGCAATGCAAGAGCTTAACAAGCAGAAAGGGTCACCCAGCCCTGTACCAAGAAGAAGTTCCAAAACAGAGGCTTCTGGATCATCGACACCAGAGAATAAAGGTTCGCCAAGTCCGGTTCCAAGGCAGGGTTCCAAAACAGGTTCTGGAGCTTCTACGCCTGAGAGGAAAGGATCACCAAGTCCTTTACCAAGGAGCTCATTGCAGAAGACAGAGACTGAATCAGAATCACAAGGAACTAATTCCCCTGTCCCGGTCAGACGAAACCGTGTAAATGCTCTTCAGACAAACATTGATGCTTCTTCATCCTCAGTGCTACCATCATCTTCCGAGGCATCTGTGACAGAAAGCACAAAAGATGATGTTCCTAAACGTAAAGTGCCCCCTCCACCTCGGCCGCCACCTCCTGATCCGGTCAGAATAAGTATTGCCATCTGTCAAGATTCTCCTTTTGTTCCTCCTTTGACTCCTGGTCTGGAATCTGACTCTGATTCTGATGTAGGTGAAGTGGAGACACCAAAAGTGAGTATTATCACAGCTGTGAATCACTGTACATTAAGAGGGTATCAATAGGGATAGCACTATCCACTGTATAAATCTCTGTTGACTGGATAATGCAATTTAGTAAAATCCAGCTAGTGGTCTATTATCAATGCTGTGTTCTGATTGGTTGAGCTACTACTGGGCTATATGTAATAGCCCACTAGTAGTGAAAAGCACTGGCTTTTTGATGGCAAAAAGGGATTTAAGTCTAGCTTTAACTAGCTGAAGTTGTTTTGTCTCAATATTTTGACCAATAGTTGGATTTTACTAAAACAATTATTCCGCTCGCCCTCATAGCCTCTGAGCCAATAGCCCATGTGGCCTTTGGCCTCATGGGCTATTGACTCAGCGCCCATTCGGGCTCTAGGAATAATTGTTAATTATTTTCCCCAACTCATACCTGCTGGATAGTGATTTATCCAGTGGACAGTGTTATCTAGCGTTTGACCAACCCGAGTCTGGTCGATAAAAAAGACTCCCTGTTAGTAATAATAAAGACAAAAAGGTACTAAAACATCAAGATTCGCACCAAGTATAGTGCGTGCTAACTTGACATTATGACATACTATTCACACAGCACAAAAGAAAGATAACAAGCCAAAAATGTTCTGTAACACTTTTATGGGTAAATGTGAAGGGTACTGTAAATTTCCGCCTATACAGCCCCCTCCCCCCACACTTATAAGCTCCCCAGTTATGAGCCCACCTACCTGTAAACAAAAAAATACATCCGGTCATAAGCCCCCTCGGATATACGTCCCTCCGTTTTTAAACCCTCCCCCCCTTCACTTATAAACCTTCCAGTTATGAGCCTATCTTCCCTTTAAACCAAAAAATACATCCGGTCATAAGCCCCCTCGCATATATGCCCCTCCGTTTATAAACCCCCCCCCCTCCCTTATAGAAAAAATACATCCGGTCATAAGCCCCCAGGGATATAAGTTCCTCCTTTTGGAAGCCCCTCCCCCCTTTTATAAGCCCCCCAGTTCTTCCCTTTAAACAAAATATACATCCGGCTATACCCCCCCCCCCCTACCCCCAGTAGCTTGTGTTAAAATGAATTCGATTTTTTACGATGTTTTGAAGCTTAAAAAAGCGGGTAAATTCAAAAGGTACTTTGATCAGCACTGCTACATAGACTGTTTTGAAACACTTTTTCTAGTGCGGTTATAGGCTCCCCAGATATGAGCACCCTCCCCCTCCCCCCTCCCTCCTCCCCCTGTTTATAACCCCTTACGAAGTTGTGTAAGCCGAGGGCTTATAATCTGAAGTTGACGGCATGTTCCAATCCAATCTACATAATGACCATATTGTGCAGTACGTTTTATTTATTCCTTTCTTCTGTAACATTTTTTGTTGTTATATCTTACCTATTTTTGTAGGGACCTTCCAAACCTAAGACACATCACATTGCACATGAAATTCTTTCCACCGAGCGAACTTTTGTTGATGCTTTGAAACTTGTGTTTGAGGTATGTGTTCGGGACTTTCATGAAAAATTGAAGTAGCCAGCAGGCGTTGTGATGTATCTGTAAATTGTGTCCAGTAAGGTGTAAGAAATAATGCAGCGTTACTCGTTGAGCAAACTTCATAATTATTATTTCTTTTTAGGAATGTTATGGTACCATCAAGACCGCTAATGTGGTGGCGGAAACCGTGCTTAGCGACATCTTCAGGGATTTAGAGAACATTTATCTGCTTGATTCAAGATTCCTTCAGGAACTGGAAGAAAGAATGGCAACATGGTAATGAAAAAAAGAGAAGAAAATCGTAGATTATTTTAAAAATCAAGGGTAGTTGCGACTTTATTAATTTTCCGCTTTTTTCTTTATAGGGAGGAACATGAAAGAATTGGAGACATTATCAAGAAATACGGACACTTCTTGAAGGTATACAATTATAGAGTTTTTTTTTCTTTTTACCTAGTTTTCCCTTTTCCCTTTTCCCTCCCACTCAAGGAGCGTTGTACTGAGCTGTTTTTTTTCTCTTTGTTGCTGTTGTTCTTGTTCGGTACTTTTTGCTCTGACATGGAGTAAAACGTCACCCGAAAGGTTGAGGTAGTGTCTTTTATAACGTAGGAAAGGCATTAACAATTATTGTTATTTCAGTAATCGTTGAAACAGCGAAGGATGTCTGATTAACAACTTTGTTCAGTGGTGGTTTGAAAATGTTCAGACGATAACAGCTTATGGAAATAACAGCTTTTGAAATATTCTTGTAGACCAAAAAAAACAAAAAACAAAAAAGGAAACTTGCATTTAACGGTATTGAGCAGATAACTTGTTTCCTGATTTCCAGTTGGAACAAGTAGAATTTGAACGCTAACGCAACATTTATATCCCCCCCAAAAAAAGAAAAACAGAACTGTAAAAATTATTGTTCTTTCAGATGTACACCCAGTATGTGAATGGTTACGATAAAGCCATGAGTGTGTTTCAAGAAACAATGAAAGAAAATCCTGAGTTTGCCAAGTTAGTCACACAGTTTCAGGTATGATAAATATGATAGGCTTTTTTTTGATCACTTACAGTAGAACAATGTAGCATATTATCGCACTCATTGATAACAGACCTTTTTTTAACTTATCGATAGTGAATATCCATCTACTCTGCGTGCCTTACATCAAGCAAACTTAGCAAGTTTGAAATTGGTGCCAAAAATGAGCTAAAATATAGGCTACAAAGACGCGGAAGTTTACAGACGCTTGTAAGCGCCCTAGATATACATGTATACTCACCTGATACGGAATTTAACGAAGAGAAGCACTTTAAGCACTTTTGTATTGTATGTGGACTTAATATAGTTCTATCTTTTGAGTCTGAAGACGAAATCCTGAAGTTTTTTTCCGTTCAGATGAAAGCTTCTGAGCATTACTTTTCTATGGTGCTGTTTCTTATTCTACACAAAATCATTCTATTTTTTGAGTCTGTTTGAAGTGCGATAGTGTTTAAGTGAACCTATATTCCAGTTGTTTATCAAATAAAAGATTAACCTAAGCTTATGGCTTTCAGCCATATTTTCAACTGAACTTTGTACAACTCAAATTTGAACTCTGTACATTCCAAAACAAGAGATTTGATAAACTTCGATTTAAAGCACAATTGAAGTTGTTCTTTAACTTTAGAACAGTGAAAGATGTCATGGATTAATTCTGTCCTCGTACATGCTGAAACCTGTCCAGCGGATTCCAAGCTACAGACTTCTTCTAATAGGTGAGTTAGACTTTCGTGGTTTTGTAGCCTTGACAGGGTTGACGGGGAGGTAGTTTCTTTCTCCCAAACTTCTCGCGGTTCTTCCGCCAAAAATCAAGAGCACTCCTCCGCTAATACCGTCAGTTACGCAGGCTAGTTGTTATGGTAAAATTTAATTGCTAAAAATTCGTTATTATTTGACCATAAGCCAAGCTTGAATTTCTTAATATTCAAGACACTTCGAGGTAAAATTAGACGCAGAAACGGGTATTTTAGTTTAGTTTAGCCGAGATTTTTATGCCGAAAATCTCTTTGTTTGCGGTGGGGTAATGTCAAATGAGAATGGATTTGCCTACAAGCCAAGAAAAATACGTCAGTAAGTCACGTTTCTTAGATTTCAAAGCTCTTGCTGCTCGTATTCGACCATTCTATCTATCGTTTGTTATCCTTTTATCTCTTTGACTATAAGCACAAAGCAAGTCATACTTTTGAGGAGGGACTTAATTCTCTTTTAGGAATAGTTTCACTGGTGATAATATCGCTGTAGGTCTTTTCAGGTCCAGTATTTGTATTTGTGATTTAATTATTCCCTTTGTTATGATTATTGTTATTTTTCAGACTACCTTAAACACTTACCGAAGGATTCAGAGGAATTTAAGGACACAGAAAGTAAGCTTGTGATACCTCCTACCTTGCTCGTTAATTCCCCTCTTTTTCTCACGTTGCCTTGCTTAAAACTGTTAGAGGCAGCCCTAGATGAGGCAAAATCGAAGTGCCTTTGCTTTCTTAGTAGTTCGCCAATGGCAACTGCCACTGTTGCCCTTACATGCTGACTTGCGAATTCACCTCCCATGTAGTCAACATTTTTGAAACCCAAGTGCATCACTATAGCCACGCATCGCCGAAGCCCTAATCCGCTATCTCTTAGTCAAGTGTCAGCGTCCGTTAGAATATTATTTTATTTTTTTTGCCGCGAAATTAGCTTTGTTTTTCACTGCTGGAATCGCCTCCTTCCCTGTCCTGATTGGCTGAAAAGTTTTTGGTCGCAAAAGATTAATCTATAAATAACCTGAAAATCTCTCAGGCTGTGTCGTAGGATAAATAGAATAAATGAATACTTTAATTATCGTCTTCCGTTATGAGGCTTTTCAGGGATAATGAAACACATAAATAACTAACCTGAGATCAGGCTCTATTTTCGTTTCGCTTTGTAAATAACATTCCGGCGGGCATGGCGAAACGAGCGAAACTAGCGGTAGCTGGTAGAGAGAATGTATGAGAACCGCTCAAATTGGGCCTGATCTCAGGTTAATAAAAAACTTCAAATGGAACATAACAAGGCTAAGAATCCCAACTGGTAGGGGTTGTATCTTTTGACAATTTCACAAGCTGGGCCGAAGATTTGAACTTGGGACTACCGAGAACAAGAGGTCAGAATAGGACTTGAACCCCGGGCCTCCAGCGCTGTAACCACTCAGCCACGCTGCCTCCTCAGCGCTGTCTTAGACCTCTTGTGAAAGACAGAGGTTCCGAAGGGATGAGAAGTTGTCACCTATCTTACTGATGTCAAACAGAAATTCCCTATTAACCCTCACTGGTATTCACCAGCGACTGGGTCGGAGTCGTAAGAGCGCTTATGGCTCAATCGGAGTCGTTGTAAGCGAAGCCATAAGCTCGACGAAATCGGAGTCACAAGAATTAGAGTGTTCCAATTTCTTCCGACTCTTCGTATGATTCCGTTACTTATGATATAGCTAAAACCAATTTGTCGGAGTTTGAAGCAGAAGCGGAAGAATAAACCAGCGAAAATGCAAATTCTCAGGGGCCGTGTAACTGATTTAGTATTTTTTCGCGCGGAATTGCTTTCGGTACGCGTAGCTTTCACCAAATTCACTTTCAGGCTGGTTGTCATAAGCAAAGTGGGACTCTGTTTCCACTAGATCATAACGCCCTGTGCTACTGATTAACACCTCGTCTCTAGTGAAATCCTGCCTAATAGTAGACTGCAAAACAGTCCGTATTTTTGCGTACTCAAGTACGCGCGAGCAGTCAAACAAAAGGTCTGGAACGAGGCTGAAAACAGAGAGCGAGACTGGGGAGAGACGCGCGCAAGACTCTTACCCCACGCTTTACCGATTTCTTTACTGATTTTGAGAAAAAAAATCCGACTGTTTTGCAGTTTAGCCTAATAGAGGCACTTGGAAGTGATTTTGGTTAGATATATTTCTGAGCTTCCTCTGTATTGTTCACGTTTAACAGCTACACTAAAGATTGTTTCGGAAGTTGCAACACACATAAATGAGTCCATGAAGAAAATGGTATGTACTTGCCTTATAACGAGTCCGAAAACAAATATTGCTGAAAAATAGCAGGGGGTAGCCCTATAAGTGTCAGTCTGCTTTACAAAGGTGTCTCTACCATCCTCTATAATACCAGGGAGGCTAGGTTATGTTCACTCTTGGTTCGCTAGTGCCAGGGTACCAGTACAAAATGGTGTGATGTTCACACCTTGTGTACCCTATATGAAACTCTGTATAGTTGCTCCATTGCGCCTTGTCAGACGTCATTTTAAAACTTGTGCGTAGTAGGAAGTTATTGATATTCAAAACTCTGGATGGCCTCGGAACTTACAGATTATGGGCGTACACAGGGACCCAGTGACCACTTTAGTGCCCGAATTCCGGCGTGGGAACTTGGAAAAAAAAGGGTGTGTTCACATTAGAGACCATCGAGTAGTGAACTCGGGAACGGTGCCTGGGTATCTTATGGCCCTAGCGAAACCTCTCTTTGCTATCCGCTGAGACGAGCTTTCTTTGCACTTTGTGTTTGATGATCAATCAGTTATAATGCCCATACTTTCATGCTCCATTTTCTTCCTTTTTTAATAGGATAGTTTTGAGCAGCTGTTAAAACTTCAAAGTATGCTTATAGGAAATCCAGAGATAGTGAAAGCTGGACGGGTAGGTTTGATTTGGACAACGTACCGTATTTATTCGAATAAGCGCCCAACCTCGAATTAGCGCCCACCTCGAATAAGCGCCCATCCTAAAGGCAGAAAAAGTTAATAAGCGCCCAGCCTCGAATAAGCGCCCACCCCCTCCTCCTCCCAGTCCAACTCAAATAAGCGCTCACTCCCTCCCACCCACTTGACTGAATAAATTCTAATAAGAGACTTCCTCGAGGATGGAGTTTTCTTTAGAGTATTTTACAGAAACCTTGCTTCGTTACTTCTTCGCGTTTTGTTATTAGCATTTATTGTTTTGTTGCAAAATAAACATTCTTCACTTGCTGAAAATGGTGAAAATTTAATAAGCGCCCAGCCTCGAATAAGCGCCCACTCTCAAGGTCCAAAAATTTAATAAGCGCCCAGGGCGGTTAATCGAATAAATACGGTAATTTGTGATATTAGAGACCTTTAGATTCGAGAACGAGAACGAGAACGACTACGAGTACGAGATTTGACGGAAAGTCAGAAAATAGACACCCCTGAAAACTTCATTGTACTTGTGACTCACCAGAAAGGTTATCACTGTATGTTTATTGGAAGTTAAGCCCTCTCCCGGTCGCAAAATGATAAAACTTCTAACGTATGATCACTTGTTTCCCCCACTACGACGTTCTGGCTGAGACTCGTACCCAGTCGTCTCTGATGAAATCTGGGCAATACGCGCAAGGCTTCCCGTTTTTCTTCCTTCCTTCCCTTGTTGCAACGTGAACTCGCTTAAACCTTCCCATCAATCATCGCGCAAACAAGAGAAGCGGCTGGGTACGAGTCTGATTCTGGCCAAAACCCGTAGTAGAATGACGACGTGAACTACTTGCAAAATAACACATCACGTCTTTACCACATTTGACGCACGTATACGAAATGTAAAACGTAAAAATAGATATATTTCGCTCTTCGAGCCTCGTCACTCAATAAAATTTTCATGTTCAAGTTATTCGAACAAATTCCTAGTCTCGGCATTTACAATTTCTCAAGGATGACGACGGCTATCACGTTTTCCCGCCAAAATGACGCTGGTTCACGCGCGCTCACTACTTAGTGTTGAGAAAATCGTGTCCGCGTAGTCATCCTTGTCTTAGAAGCTTAAGATCTCTTATATAATACAGGCAGCCTAAGCTCAAGTATGAGGATACTTAACAATTATTCCTGGAGCCCGAATGGGCTGTGAGTCAAAAGCCCATGAGGCCGAAGGCCGAATGGGCTATTGACTCAGAGGCCATGAAATTGTTTTAGTAAAATCCAGCTACTTGGTCAAAAATATCGTGACAAGACAACTTTAGCTAGTTAAAGCTAGACTTTGATCCTTTTTTGCCGCCAAAAAACCGGCGCTTTTTGCTACTAGTGGGCTATGACATATAGCCTAGTAGTAGCTCAACCTATCAGAACGCAGTATTAATTATAGACCACGAGCTGGATTTTTCTAAATACAATTATATTAGCCTGTGGTGCATGAATCCACTTCAGTGCAGGACCAGAAAACCACATAAGAGACAAAGAAACATAAAACTAAGGCGAGGCCAGTAGGCTATTTTTATGCAGTGCTCTTTAACATTTTTTAATGTAAATAACCACAATACTCGGAATTCCCCTAGAAATGGTTTTATTTCAAATTTGCATAATCGTTACACAGAACAGACACATTTTTCAACCTTTGCTGGTTACGTTTGTAATATTTGCTTATCGCACACGGCGATCGCCGTACCTTGTAAATCGGCCTTCTTGCATGTTATTACTACTACCGATTCGATACGACAGTAATACAGCTCACCAGTATTTGCCATTTCAACAGGATTATGTTAAAGAAGGAATGTTGATGAAGTTATGCCGGAAAGACATGCAGGAGAGAATGTTCTTTCTGGTTTGTATAATACCTTTTTCTTTTCTAATACATTAACTGGGCTCCAAACGTAGGGTCTTTTTAATGTGGAATATTTTGCTGCAAGGTTTTTTAAGGCAGAGGGCCAAAACTACGAAGTGCATTCATGAACTTGCAGCGTCGAGTAATTACCATAACCGAAAATAATCTCTCTCTCTCCCTCTCTCTGTCCAAACACAGTACACGTAGTCGATCCGAAGAACCAATGAAAACTCAAAACAAGTAGTTGTAGCGCGGGAAAGTGACGGGACCAAGTAGTCACAAAGGATTTTGATTTAATTCTCATCGGTTAAGAAAGTGGCATTTAGTTTTTTTAGCTAATCACGAGGCTTTTAGCGAATAACGAAGTAAAAACCGCGATGTCTAATCTAAGAGGTTTGTCGAGGCAGACCAATGTATGTGAGACCAAGCTAAAACTGGCATACATATACAACCCTAATGTTGCTTCGAGCTTGTTCTCTGCTCTTCAAATCCCTGTTATAATTTCACGACTCTTGCTTATACTGCGCTCACAACTGTGATGGGTGTTTTAAACTCGAAATTCACCATGATTTCTTTCATATTCATCTGTTTTTTTCATGATTTCTAGCTAACAGATGTGTTGTTATACACTACACCGATGGGAGCAAATCAGTATAAACTCAACAAAATGCTTCCTCTTCTAGGAATGCAGGTACGTGTCTAGTAAGAAAATCACCAGAATCAATCCTGACATGTGTCGCTCCAGGGGCGGATCCAGGATTTTTCTTAGGAGGGGGTGCACCACTAACTGACCGATGACGTAAAAAATTTTAAAAGCAAATACGAAGAAGAGGGCTTTTGACTAGGAAATAACATAATGTGAACTGCTGAGAATACATATCAAACGATAGAGCAGATTTTGCATGTCTGTCAAGCGACTGCACAGTGTTAATTAGAAAGCGGCCGCAGGTCATCCCAGGGGGGGGGGGGGGGGGGGTGCGCACCCCCTGCACCCTCCCCCTGGATCCGCCGCTGCGCTCCTTGTGAGGTGATCCAAGACAATCTTGGATTCAGGATTCCACGCTTTGGATTCCTTGTCACTGGACTTTGGATTCCTTGTCAGCGGAACTTGGATTCCGGATTCCAATCGTTAGTTGGATTCCGGATTCCTTGAGCTGATTTCCGGATTCCAAACACCAGGATTCCGAATTTCACAAGCACAAAATTCCCAGATTCCGTTATCTGGATTACCTTACATGGGACGACGACGACAAGTGATTGCCAACATAGTTAGTGGAGGAGACTAGTTTAACCTGAGATCAGAGCGTTTCGCTTCATAAATAAAATTCTGGCGGGAAAGCCAATTTTAGCACGACCACGTAAGAGAGAATGTATGGAAGCTGCTAAAATTGGGCCTGATCTCATGTTAAAACTGGTTATAAAAGCCGGCAGACATCAAATTTGAAAACAACGGTGCTGTAGTTTATGTTGGAAGCTCCCTGACCGTGCACAGTCCTTTGTTTTTTGTTCACAAATTGTGACTGAATAAATTAATGCGATTTTTCTATTGGTCAGTAAGTTCAAAATGATATAGGAATGCTATTGAACGTTGTGCGCGGTCAGGTCCAAAAAAGCTAACAAAAAATATACAACAAAGGAGTCTAACGGATTTTATAAGCCTTCCACTTAAATGCCTGTGTTGCTAAGAAAGAGGAACTGGAATTTATGAAAAGACAGAGAGTCCAGTTACGTGAGAAATTTCATAATAATACAAAGTATTCAAATTAGACAAAGAAAACTGAACTTGCCAGAAAGCGAAACCAAAGATTACAGAAAAATTCTAGAATCTTTAAAGTCAAAAGCAAAAAGGTTTGGTTTCGTTTAACCCAGGGGTTTGATGTTTGACCTTAATGTTTCGTTCTGTTAGGTGACCGTTCCAGATTCTCCTGATTTTGTCAATGAATTCAGCATTATTAGTACTACAAGGTCGTTCACTCTCACTGCAAGGTGAGTCTAAAATGCAACATCTTAGTTAAATGTCTGTAATTTTAAACGTTAACACCATAACAGTTGGAAGAGCTTGGCTAGTCCTTTATACTCATAATTCAGGTCTTAGGGTATTGCTGTTTTTCCATAAACGGGATACAATACCGGATGGGTGTTTGCGTTGGTATAAGAGTCTTTTTCCCGAGGTATGTAACAGAAACGTGTGTTTTTTTTGTTTACAGCACTCCAGAGGAACGGGATGAGTGGGTGGAGGTAAGCATCCTTTTTAGGTTTTTCTCCGCTTACGTTAAGGGACAAAATTTAGTTTGTTGATAAACAAGTAGTACCATGTGAAAGTAACGCCGAACAGGTTTTATTTGAGGATTTCTTCTACATACCTTAGAGTTAGAACCACTTTGTACAGCAAAATGAGCAGTACCACAGCAAAATACTGCTCTGTAGTTTTCATTTTATTGGACTCAGAGACTCAGAGCAAAATAACTACTATATGAAAGAACTGCTGAAGAGGTTTCATTTGAATGGTAACACCGTAGGATTTTATCCTCAGACTCGAAAGTTAGAACTACATTTTAAATGTATAGAATCATGTGAAAGTGCTGCTGAAGAGGTTTCATTTGAATGGTAACACCATAGGATTCCGTTCACATCCCGAAAAGCTAGGATAAGTCAATGTGTTCGGAAGGAATGCTAAGCTTAAAAGAACTTTTCACTGCCTCACTAGACGGATATATTTTCTCGCCTATCTCGTCTCGGGCCGTCAGTTTCAAACTTGGTCTATTTCTTATCTTGTACGTTTCGCTCAAAAAAAAAAAAAACCGACTAAGTAATAAGACAGACCACTCGTCGTTTTTGACGATTCTTCGCTTTTTATTGTTGTTGTTTTTTTTATAATTTTGCTAATATTCCATAAACTTTGCAGGCTTTGAATAACGCAATAGATGTTGTCACAAAAAGGAAAATAACTTTTGTTGCCAAGACAAGAGACGCAGCCGGACTGGTAAGCATTTATGATTTTAGGAATTATTAATTGTTTTTGGGTTTCGATGTACCTTACTGGTTCTAAATTTCGCGTTTTTCGCGATTGTAAAAGAATAGCGAAATTAGAGACCCGCGCATTTAAATCCACGCGAAAGTTAAACACGCGAAATTTAGTAGCCGTGTAGAAAATTTACTGAAAAAAAATGACATGTAATAATAAAAAACATATGCAGTATATGTATTGATAAATACACAAATTATTAACTGGTATAGTGATTAAGTTCCACTTATACTGTTATACTGTGCATTCCTTGTCTATACATTCATTTTGTTGCTTTGTTTTCGTCTCCCGCTTAGCTGGCGGAACAAGATGGAGAAGGTACTAAGCTCGGTGAGAAGGCTCCTGTGTGGATCCCTGATGCTCGTGTAACGATGTGCATGAGTTGCACATCACCGTTTACTCTCACCAATAGAAGACACCACTGCAGAGCCTGTGGTAATGTAAGTAATACAGATTCTAAGTTAGACTGTAAAACATTCGTTTTGTTTTTTTGAGGTTGTTGTTTCTTTTCCCGTCAGATCGGTTATACAAGGCGCTAAGCCTCGCTAGCGTGCGTCATGGACGCAGGCTAACCTCGGTTAGTAACGTCTGCGAAGCACCGACGCTATCCTTGTTCTTGGTACCCAACGGACTCATTGAATTACTAGAAGTGCTTTTCGAATTTTCGTTCAATCTGATAAGCCAACTGAACAGTGGCTTTTTTAAGAGGAGAACCATGGCGCGCACTCAAAACCTGATACACAGGTGGGAACTCAGAGCAAGGATTTCGGCGCTGGTTCGCAGACGGACTTAACCGGAAGTTTAGTTTCGTCAGTGTCCACGCATCTCTGTCACGTGCTATCCACAGTCTTGTCAAAATTATTAAAACCTGTGTACAGCCGCCCCGCCCCCACCCCCTTCTCGCCTCAGATTTGTTTGAGGGGAGGGGGCGGCTATTTATTTCTTATTAAGAGAAGGGTATCTGTTTCAGGTTGTGTGTGGATCCTGTTCAGAGAGTACTGCACCATTAGCATACCTTAACTACACCGAGGCAAGAGTCTGCGACAAATGTTATGATCTGCTTTTAAAAGGTGGGTTACCATTCTTTGGCGTGAGAAATTACATTTTCGATGAAATTAGAAATCTTCTTTGTCTAAGTTTAAATAAACATTATAAATACACCATCGAAGCGAACCCTCGCCGAATTTTTTTCCTCGTTAACTCTTCAATGTTATGGACGCAACTAACAATGGTTCCAACTCTGATATTTTTAAGACATGGATTAAAAGAAAGGGAAATTGTGTCAACGTATCGTCACCGTGTGTCACGTGTCAGTAGTTCCTGTTACAAACTTCTTGCATCCACGTCCCCCGCGAAGAAGGAATTTTGAGCAAAGCCTTTAATGGTGACTGATACCTCGACGTCCGTCACGCGGATGTGAAACCGTCGGTCGAAGGCGTTGTCCAAAGGGTTTTGTCTTCCGCTGTCGCAGTCATGGTCGTTGTAGCTGCTTAAGCCCCCAGTTATTCGGTTAAATTGCACGACGTAAACTGGCTGTGTGACGGCTGTTTGGTTCATTTTGTTAAACGTATGCATCTTTTTTCGCTGTGAAAATTAAGAAATACCTTGTTAGTGACTAAATCACCGCTTTGTGTTAAGTAAATGTCTCCCAAGCATTTTATTAAACGTTACAAGCAACAAGAAGGAACTTTGAGAAACTGGTAGGCTAACACGTTTCAAAAAACCACAACTGCAATCCGCTTCAATCTTCTTCAAGATTGTCCTTCAGTGCCTCCTCTTGATTTGCTGTGTTATTTATAACTTCTTTTCATGTTATAATCAGTTATTTTTATGTGTCACTGAATTTGCTGGCGGTTCCCGCTATTAATTGGAAAGCAAAATAACGAAAGCGTCTCTCCTTTGCTTAGTTTCATCATCCCGTGCTCCTCTTTCTACTTGCAAGGAGAGCCGAGGTGACTGGGGCCGAGTCATGGTTATACTTTATGTATGATGCGTTATTCTTTCCCCACTGTAGAGTTCCACACTCATGAGATACATGCAGATGAAAAGGAAGAAACAACAGCAACCCTACCTCCATTACTTCAAGAAACAGAAGCAGCAGACAAGCTTTTACGAAAGCCCACGAAGTTTGAGATGATGCGGCGATTTAAGAGCAGAAGAACGAAAAGGAAATCGCAGATAATACACCCAACTCACTTAACAGAGGTAACCATGTTGGCTTGATTGTAACAGGTAGTGGGATATAATGCGCATTACGCCCCGTGTAAACGGACGCAACATTCTTTGGCCAACAACTCCTAACATTGTTGGCCAGCAATGTTGCGCCGTTTTCACGTAGCTAAAAGTTTTACCGGTTTCAAACATTGTGCAACAACTCTCAACAACACGCGACAGCAGGCAACAGGGTGTGCAAACGGACGCAACCTTTACTATCCAACAATGTTGGGAGTAGTTGGCCAATAATATTACGTCCGTTTGCAGGGGGGGTTGGGGGGCTTTACGCGAGCGGTGAGCGGTGAAGACGCGACAAACGAGACCCTCAGTCGTCATTGTCAAAGTCTTACCGAAATGAATTGCTTTTGTATAGCGTTGAAGTTAGCCTTCTCTCTCCGGAAGTCAATACATTGTATGAAGACGTGTCTTGCAAAGCTAAGTTTTGAGTCTGCTTATGAAAAGGTATGGCGTGACGATTCAAAAGAACCCTCTTTGCCAGATCTTCTGCGTGTCACCACTTGCTATGAAGGTTTTTTTTTTTGAAACTATGAAATTTGCCGGAGTTCAACCTAGACCGGGATTTTTTGCTCTGACCAAAGGTCACTTTTGTATCTTCAGGTTGCAGCTAATCAGGAAGGCATTGAAATGAGTGGATATTTAAGGTTCAAGAAAGGAAGACATGGTTGGAAAAAGTCCTGGTTTGTTCTTAAAGACAATGTACTGTACTCGTACAAGGCCAGCTCGGTAGGTAATATGGTTTATAACTACAATTTCTCCTCTCATCCTCACTCTTGGCTCCTCGCCGCCGAAGACGCTTCGCGGGAGACCTTCTCCTTCACACCCCGTGGGGTAACTAAGGAGTGAGAAGGGACGGCTGCGTTATATGACATATTTTGAGAAATATATTTCTGTGGTGAAAGAACGAAAGATGGTAAATTTTAAGCTCGGTGAACAAATGTAAAGATGAAATAATCAGCATGTCACGAGCGTGGGACAAAGAAAAAATCTGAGTCTCCGACAGGATTCGAACCTATAACCTCCCAAACACCGGGCGGGCGCTCTATTCACTGAGCTACGGAGAACTCATAGAGAGCGAGGCCATATACTAGGTCCATATTTGACACTATTTTTTATTTATACTTAGTTGTATTTTACATTTTTTAAGTTATACTTCAGTTCTTGTAGAATCCTCAAAGGTATTTGGTCATTCAGCTTTAGACGATTTTAGCACTCGTTTACTTGTCATGGAATAGACTTTCTGGCCGCAGAAATAGAGAGTTACCTTTTAAGTTTGCTGTAGAAAAACAGAAGCGTAATGAGAGGAAGGTCGAAGGTACCCTGACCTCATCAAAGGCCACGTAACTTAGCCGTTTTATTATCTAATTATTGTAGGACGTGGTGGCACTCGAAACCTTGCCAGTACTTGGGTATCAAATCGAGGATCTTGGAAAGGTATGTTTTTTTTTTTCCGAGAACTTTGCAACTTTTGAACACTATCATAGCGCAGCACCATGGGTTAGAAAATTCGGTTATTTATGCATCCAAGAAATTCTGTTTCTGACAAAATCGTCCGTACGTACGCACGTCCGCCCCTTCATGTTGGCGGATGTTCGACATGCATGTCATTATATTGACAGCTGTCAAAATAAGGTTGATAAAGTTGTCTTGTAGTTTCTGGTATTCAAGTGTTCGTAGGCTCAGAAAACTTTACTTCTTAAAGATATTACTAAAAGTTCCTATGAGAGCTTCGCTTTTGGCGTTTGGCGTCTAAATATTATTATAAGATGCTCAACCTACCCTACGCTTATTACGAGGTTAATAAGTTACGTATTATATGGCCTTTTCATCATGGACCTGAACCTGCGATCAATTAAAACCAACAACTGGTCGGCGGATAACTTAAAAAAAAAAAAAACACGCCACCTCAATGAGTTACAGCCGGATGGCACTGGGCAGCGGATACCCTTTTTGACAACTGTCAATTGGCCATGAAATGGATGTCCATCAGGTTGTCCACTGCCTTGGACACTTAGCCAGAAATACCCGGTCATTACTAGAAAACAGCCAATCACAGCCTGCGTACTATCGTAGCCATACAATAAAGTGGCATATCGGGAATTTCTTAGGGGTTAGGGAAAGAAACAGACGTTGAAGGACAGCTTGCTTGTCCTCTCCCCCCCTTTCGGTCTTCCCCACCCCCCTCCACCCCAGAGAAGCCGGATGCTCGGGCTGCACTACAGTTTATTTGAAGGAAATGATAGCGGGCAATTTTCACGATATTTCTTCATAGGAAGGGGATGACTTTGTGTTCCACTTAAAACATAAAGGTGTACCACCGATTGTGTTCAAAGCAGACAACGAAACTTCAGCAAAAAGGTAATTATTAAACTAATAATAACCAAAGGTTACGGAGTGCGGGCGACAACGATCGAAGGTCAAAACGCTTTTGCTCCAACGATGTGCTTTGCATAAGTTTCACGTGACAGAGGGTCAAAACACACGTGATCAAACTACGAGTGAAAGAAGGTCCAAACGCGCGTGATCAAATTGCGTTCTCTGCATTCCATTCATTCTTGGTGGAAGTCCAAACAAATGCTGACTACATACATGCGACCCATGCGTAATAACAACCTGGAGATTAGGATTGCGCGCTCCTCTTGTCGCCCGCAATAAACCCGTTAAATTGTTTGTAACAAAAAAAGGCTAGATGGGTTTTTTCCGAACTGTACACGCTATTGGCATTAGGTATATTCCCATGATTACCACCTTTTTAAACTACTTTTTTTTCACCAAGTTAAATTTTGGAATTTTTCTTGAAGTGGGTTTTGCACTTCGTGTAAAGGAAAGTAAAGTAAGCCTGTATGTCTGTGCCGCTTTCAATGCCAGTGTCTCGCCTTTAAACCACGTTATAATTCAAACACAGTCCCTAGCCTGTTTCATAGAACAGATTATTTATAAATTCTTTTATGTCTTAGGTGGGTGAAAGGGTTGACGAAAGCAACCACAATGTAAGGTAATATCCTTGTAAAATGACGCGGTGACGAAGCGCTGTCGTGACGCTCGGTCAGTCACGCGAACAATGTCACGGACTTCTTATCCTAATATATCTATAATTTTAAATGTCAGAAATCATTTTGAAATTACAAGATATTTTTATCAGAAAAAAATTATCCAGATACTTATATCATTTTAATAAGAATGCTTGTAAGGTAACTTGTATAGTTAATTTTAGTTATAAATGGCACTGTTTGTCCGCTCGGCGGGCGAGGACCGTGTTCGGCATTAATTCGTTTCTCAATTATCCAATCAAAAATCAGCTCGAGGACTTGCAAGTTTTCTCGAACCTTTCGGCCGTTTAAAAATAAGTTTTCTTCCCTGAAGCAAAACTTCTGTCGAAAAAAATTGCCTAGTCATTCACTGAAAGCGATAGTGGAAAATATATATGCATGTTCGCTGCAGTCTTGGCCTGCGAACGGAGACGTGTTTCCGGCGGTACGAAAACACGACCATGACGGCAACGGGAACGTCAAAAATGCAATACCCAAGTAGTTTAATGAGCAAAACAACAACTCTGCATGTGCGTGACGCTGTTTTGTACATTTCGTTTCCGTCGAAAACTACGACGTGAAATGACCAAAGTTTAAGTTTACTCGAGAACGGGAACGGCAAGCCGAGAAATTCTACCATCTCTGTCTGAGGTCGGGCGCCTTGCCCTCTCTTCATCTCCAACCTAAATTTCCTTCTTCTTAAGTAGCTGGGCGACCTGGGATAATCGCGAAAAAAAGTGAAAGGATGCGAAGTCCATTGTTCATGGACGTTTTCATGGACGTCGCCGTTGTCGGACCGTCCCTAGGTCCCTAGTAACGGAGAGAAGCGACCGCCGAAAATACGTCTCTCTTTAAAAGCAATTCTAATCTCTTTCATCCTAAAATACTTGCCGTGGTTTCCGCCAGCTACTGAAGGCTAAAGTTTTTGTGCGCTCGGTTTTTTGTTAATTCGCTAATACAAATTGTCACTCTATTAAGGGTTAAATCCCTGTTGCGTAAGTAAAATTTTATATTTTGGCGGTTCATTTCATTACCTAGTGTGAACATGCATACCTTCTACACTGTTTCCCTTACAAATGTTCCTGGAAGGATAAGGAGAGGTTGTTAAGATCAAGACATAATTTATCTTGGTGTTCATTTCTGTCTATTCTTTTGTCTTTTTCATTTGCTTAAGCAGTGATTTCATAAGAAGAAATATAAGATGCTGGTCATTGTTATATCATTTGTTATAGTATAATTTTTCCGGCTGTCTTTTATAGTTACACTCATTTCACAGTTAGGCTAAGTAAACGGGCAACACAAACGTGCGACTTGTCTTGCAACATTGCTGTACACGAGCTGACCGCTCACGGATCAAACCTGTTTTGCAACAAATCAGCTTGTTGCAAATTGCGTTAATACTGACTTAAGTGATCGGATAAAATTAAGCAGGAGTAACGCCATACACGCAGTTACGCCATTTGCTGCAAGACGAGTTTGCCTTGGGCCGGTAAAACGCGCAACATTATACAGATTTTATTGCAAAAAGTAGAACTACGCTGGACTTTCTGCAACACATTTGTGCAGCCTGCAAGAACCTGATTTGTTGCA
This sequence comes from Porites lutea, assembly GCF_958299795.1. Classification (NCBI taxonomy): domain Eukaryota; kingdom Metazoa; phylum Cnidaria; class Anthozoa; order Scleractinia; family Poritidae; genus Porites; species Porites lutea. Next base: position 2,471,764 of record NC_133213.1, read on the forward strand.
AGACAGGGTTGAACGTGGCAAGTAAAACGCGCAACATCGCGTTTGACTCGTTTCGCTGCAATGTTGTAAAACAAGTTGCACGTTTTTGTTGCTTTAGTTGGACCAACCTTGTACCCAGGGTCTCTCTTCTTTCAAGGGACGGGAAGAACGGAGAAACCCTGGAACGAGATTGCAGAAATTATCTTCATATCGAGCCACGCGCGAATTATATCTGTTTTTAATCTTAAAATTTTGCTATTTCGTTATTGTATATACGTTTTGCATATCATAGAAAGAAGTTATATATTAATCATAAAGAATTTTATCATTATTGCGCCGTTATATACGGTAATTTACGATTATTTTTTTCGTTATGAGGAAATAAAAGCTTGACTGGCAAACTTTTCTAGAATAGTGGTTTTATTATTTAGCTAATAACTAAATATGAGTAGATATTTCAAATATTATTTGATACAAAATCATAGAGGATTAATAAACATGCAAGAAAATCGAGAGTAAATTTTATCAAGCAGAAAGCGCAAAAGCCACTTCCACATTTTCCATAATGCACCTTATTTTCCCCCAAAATTTTGCGTAACTTTTGTTTTTCGTTTCTCCTGGGTATTACAGCCGTCCCAATAGAAATTGAAAGACAAAATTTGGTGGTGGGGGGGGGGGGCAAATAAGGTACATTATGGGAAATATGAGGGGCGGTATACAGCAATCTCCATACTACAGGCTCTACAGCTTGTTGCAGTCATATCTGTATCAGAAGGGACTGGCAACGAGTGCGTGCCACAGGTTTAGCGTATTCTTTGTTGCCGACTGGCTTCATTGCAGAACCGTACTGATTAAAATAAATTAAAAGTGCTCCACAAAAATATTGAACTAAGTATTTTGTTTGTTATTTCGGTTGAAAAGTTAGAGTGATTTTTAAAACTTGAAATGTGAAAGAGATACTAAGAAATGGTACAAAATAGCGAGAGAGGTTAACAAAAGAAGACAATAGAATTAGTGCATAATAGTGTGTAGAATTCTAGTACCTATCTCACGGTTCAAGTAAAATCACTCTGAGTTGGTAAAATCGGTTTCCAAAGTAATCGACCAAAGACTGAAGACGTCAAAAGAGAGCACAATAATCGCATTTACAAACTGACTAATTCATAAGCGGTAAGCCTACTCCACAACACAAGCAAAGATAAACCTGAAGCTGTGCTAATAATTTTTCCGACCAACGCAAGGTGTAATTTTTCTGCTCTCAAACCGAGCCCCTCGTTAAACAAAGCATTTTAGTTTCCATATAATTGACCTTATGAGGATGACTATTATTGCCCAAACGATGTATACTATTACAAACTCTTTGCTTAACAATATATTGTCGTTCCTTACTCTCCAGGGATAAGCAAACCCCGACATTTCTTCCGACAAAGTGTATTTTTCTTCGTGTGAGTCGTAAGCGTTCGAGACGGTTATTGCGAATAAAGATTGATCGTACAAGTGACAGCCGCCGAATTTATCCGGAGGGAAGTTATCACAATGGCGGGCAGGTCCCGAGGGAGCGATGCAGTGTTCTATAAGGCTACAAGCGAGAACCCATTTCATAATATTATCACGCACCAGTCTTGTATTGTATATTAGTATGGCCCCGGCTTGTGGCATATATTTGCTCATTTCGCTGGTTCCCTTCATCGGCAAGAACTCTAACATACGTGGATCTGTCCCTGATAAAATAGTATGTCCAGCTCGTTTGAAATAGTACAGAAAACTGGAATTCTTCTCGACCATATAGTGGACAATTTTATCGTAGCTGTCTTGAAACACTACCGAAGTATCCATCCATAGAACTCCGCCAAATTCAGAGAGAATTCTTTGAATGATTAGTGGTTTCCACGAGTAGTTATGTAAATTTAAAACAAATGTTGGAAAAACGGAGAAGTCAAAGACTCTATAAGCTACATTTGGAATGTTTCGTAGTTCTTCAACCTCGTGTCTCTTGAGTCCTAAATCGTAAACTATGATTTTGATGTTTTGGGGCAAAAATTTCTCCATGACATCTATCCGAGCCATTAGTTCTATAAAGTGGTTGCTTGAAATAGCAGTAACCGGCTGTAGATGTCTCATATATGATGCTTCAGAGATGGCATTTACCGTTGCGCCAGCTTCAAGTTCATAAGATAATCGTTTAAAAAGTTCGAGTATGTTTTCATCAACACGGAATTCCTTTTGCCCTTTTATTGAGGAATTGAATGGGTGCTCGTACCTTCCAATCGTTTTTGACATATGTATGGTATTTTGAGGTCGTTTTGCTTGTAAGTACTCCTTGTAAACGGTTGCTCCAATAATAAACAGTAAAACAACAAAAAACGTAGAATATCGTTCTAATAGCTTCATGTTCAAGTTTCCGCGTTGTTGATTAAGGGTGGATCACGTCAGATCTAGAAAACGCTGCGTTTTTGTGGCCAAATTTACGTCAATTAAGTTTGCAACATTTATTCCGCTTCATTGAAGACCAAAACTAATTTCCAAGACCTCTATCGTCAGACATTTCATTTCGCACCATTCAAACCCCATCATGCTTGCTCAGCTTTTATAATGGAACGTTTAAAAATCTCTTCCAGACATTCTCCAAGTGTGCCGTGCCTCACGAGTGTACTAGACAAGGGAATGCATAATTCATTAGGACTCGAAACACTCGGTTCGAAACCTGTTGAATGCGTGGCAATTATCCCAGTTTCTTTTGCAAGTAGACCCACGTAAACATCGTCTATTCTGAAGACTGGTATCAGGTCTAGAACCTCGACGAACAGAGCTACTACGTCGTGAGATAAAACAAACCCAAATCCTGAGCAAAAATCAGGGTAGTAATAATCCTCGTATTGTTCGTATGTAACAGACCATTTCCCCCCCTTGTGTCTCAAAGGTTTCAGTTTGTGCATAAGGTTGCCTGTGTAGAGGCCTTTGCTGGGCGTTGTAGGCCTATTGAAATACGACACCAGTCGCAAGGGGTGAACAAAACAATCGTCGTCCACTTTTAAAAGAAAAGAAAACTCGCAGTAGTTGACTGCCCATTCGAATCCTGTTTGTATCTTAAACGTTAAATTATCGTAGTGATCATTGTAATCTCCACGCACTAGGTCCTCGAAGTCTTTTTCCTCCTTCAGCAATAACTGCGACAGGGCTTTTAGTTTAGTTTGTCCCACAATAAAAACGGTTTTCCAAAGACGTCGATTGAGCTCATCGAACGCCCATGTTTTTCGTATGTTTTCTCTTCGATCCAAATGAGCTGGCGCGGAACTGACAAGAACAAGGAGATGGTAATATTGATCGCAAGTTCTGTTTGTAACAAGCACTGTTTTGCGTTCGCGTGACTTCCATAAAAGCAAAGGAACTCTTTCCACCTTTACTGATACACGTGTCTCGTTGAAATTCCATGATGATTTTAAACTCCAATAAGAGGTCTGTAAGCGCATGATATAGAACAAAACAAGAAAAATGGTGCAAACTGTACTCGAACAACATATCAGCACCTTTCTGATCTGGCACCTCATATTTAATACAATTAAGAGACTTAGCCTTTTCAGCTAAATTCCTGACGTTGCATTTGTTTTGGTTATACGGTTTCATTTGAAACACTGTTCAGTGTAAGTAATTCGAGTCTGTCGGAGTTAGCTCGAAACCGTAGTTCGCATTTGTTCGACGACGTAATTTTTTTGCGACATTCGTTTTGTCGTGACGGGCATTTTCCATGGGAACGGAAATAGATATATCTTTCGAAATCTGTCGGTTGATGTGCTTGTTTAAGTGCCTTTGCGAGCAGAAATTTGCATTGCGGGTCAGTGGGCTCCTGTTGTCAGAGAGATGTGTAATTATGCACATAAAACTGGCACAGTGTCATAAATGTTATAAATTAGAGTCAACGTTCCTCTAGACTAGCAGTCGGGTACGGAAGACAGCTTCACCAAACTAGTGATTTCTGCAAAGTTTTCACTGAGGATTATACAAGTTGTTACTGTCTTGTTAGCCTACGTAGCAAGTGTTTCCGTGTGGTTTCGGAGCACAGAAAGACCAAGGAAAGACATGGAACAGGATTTTCAGTTTTGGCTGTACTAAGAATGGAACGACAGCCAAAAAATGAAAGGGAGGAGGTGGAGGGGAAGGAAGGCCAACCCCCCCCCCCCCCCCCGCTCTTTTACTCGCCCCATTTTTCGCGTGCTCTTTGACTCTCGTTCCTCGTTCTTTGCTCCGAAACCGCACGGAAATGCTTGCTACGCAGGCTACTTGCTTGTGTATAGCTGAATGTCCTGCAGCGGTTTCAAATGCCTGTGATGGTCACTGATTCTAATTGTGCTGCATTAAACAAGTAATCAAACTGCCACTTTCGCTCACTCTTTAATTGCTCTTTTTGCTAAGTATAACTTCGAATTTCCAAAAAATGTTCACTAATTCGAGACATTAAATATTCAATCATTTTGCAATAAATACAATTACGTAATTCAATAAATACCTCAAACTTTATCAAATATATTTTACGTGTATCGTGATTCAATGCCAGCACCTTTTATATAATCAATCCCATAAAAGCCGAAAGAAATTCAAACCAGGTAGCGTGGTAGGCGCTTGAGTGGGTAGACTGTTCACACATCCCCATCTCCTAAGTAGATTTGACACTCATCCAAGATGGGCGCCCGGAACGCAAAGTGCTCGATCTCGAGGATCTTACGGAAAAATAGGTGACTGTGAACAGCCTATAGAGTACTAAAGTGATGACGTCATAATAATGAAATTTCTGAAATTATGGGATTTGTCAGGATATTCTGAAAGAACAATGTCCAAGAGGCCTACTTGCCAAAAATGAGCATTTGGGGGCAAATTGTCTCTGAGATCGTAGCCCAGTTATACTCAGAAAACTCCATACAAACCCTTCTAAATTTTTTTTGGGTCAACCCAAAAAAAATTTAGAAGGGTTTGTATGGAGTTTTGTAAGCATAACTGGGCTACGATCTCAGAGACAATTTGCCCCCAAATGCTCATTTTTGGCAAGTAGGCCTCTTGGACATTGTTCTTTCAGAATATCCTGACAAATCCCATAATTTCAGAAATTTCATTATTATGACGTCACACTTTAGTACTCTATTGAGAGGGTTAATAAATCTCGATTACTTTACATGCTTTCTTCGCGATAGTCATTCATTGTCCTGTTGCTCATTCTGACGTGTCCTACGCTAAATAAAGTACATTATCGTCAAAATTTCAATGATTTAGTGATAGACTGAGCTTCATCATTGTGAATCGACTTGTGAATCGAAAATAGCCTATCAGAGTGTGGCGGAACATGCCCGGGGGAGGGAGGCACATCAAAATCAATCAAACTTCCATTTAACTCCCCACCTATCCCTCCATGGATGTAAGGTTTCTCCGAACCTGCACCCTGCGGAACGAATTCCTTTGCTGCGGTATTTTTGTCAATAATAAAACTGTCCGGTAAGACACTTATTGTCTGTTTTGGTATTTCATCAACGCTGTCCGGATTAGATTTTTTACGAAGTTCTGTTCTCGGCAGACTTGCATTTAGATCAGTAGAATTATCATCATTATTTTCAAAGAGACCACCATTCTTTCCTTCCATAGCGCGTTCAACCTCGTTCCTGAAGCATTCTGAGTCAGGTGCTTTAGCTTTTGACTGGGGAGCAAATTTCCATTCTTCTCTAATCATAACTTGTATGATGTTGCCCTGATCATCTTCCCTCATCACAGTTCTACACTTGTTTAATGCCGCCTCATCCAACTTTGTACGTTGTTTTTGGCTATCCCCGTCGTTATCACAACGGTCTTTGGAGTTGTCACGCAACAGAGGGAGTGGCACTGTGTCACACTTGTTGCTGGACTCAAGGTATCCCGTAGTTGTGTCACGAAAAATAGGACTTCTTTCAGTCACACCGTCCCGGAACTTCCTGCTGTCAATTTGATCACCCTTCATCATAGCCAGATTATTCCTTGACCTCACCGGCATACTACTGCAAACATCTGGCGATTCTGTACAATCTCTACTGCACACCGACTCTGCTGTTTGTCGTAACGCTGTGGATGCCTTCTCCTCTAAAATCACGTTGGTTGCTTTGCCTTTACGCCTTTTTCGAACTGGCGCAATGTTCTCATCCTCGTCAATTCCAAGTTCTTTGCATTGTGCAAGAACTGTAAAGTGAAAAGAAAGGATATTTGTATGATTATGATTATTATGTTTATTATTCAGAGGAAAATACTAGTAACAAAAAAATGTGGCACAGGGCACCCACTACATAACTATATACCGCACGAAAGAGCACAGCCCAATGGCAGCTGTGGACAGTTGTTTGTCCTCATCTTTGGTTCAGGATTGGGAATAACCTTAGATTATGAAATGCATTCCACTTGGTGTTGATGGAATAGAAATATCAACTGTCTAAATATTATGTCTATTTCCTCTAGCATCCCCAAATTTTCTAAACAACGTAACAGAAATCAACACTGTAGAGATACCTAAAACTTAACCTGGGGCGTTAGGGCCAGTAAACGTTCGCAAAACGACACTGACTCGATCCCCAGCTAAAGATAAGTGTGCATCGACTCGTTTAAAAACTCGTTCCAAGGCGATAGTGGAACTTGATCGAAGCTGCCTCTGAAAATATTTTTTGGGAGAGGCCACCAGGCATCGAGATTCAACATTGAAGTTAAGACAGTATCAGGTTGCGTTCTCTTGTTGTCGAAGGCAATTAACGTGAAACCTTACACCATTAAAGAATGTTACCGGATTCTGTAGAATCTGTACCAAAGAAAATCTTCCTTATTCTAAATCCGACACGACAGAAAGTCTTGGTATAAAGGACCGGAAGTTTAAGTCCAACCTCGTTTCTGAGGTTTTAAGTCTTTTGGTCCCCTGGGAACGAGGTTAGTTGAAGTTCTTGAGTCCTTCCTTGTTATCCTCGGGTTCTAAACCTCAATTCGAATCAGAAGATCGAAGATAACAAAATCCCCAGAGGCATTCCTGGTTTTCTCGCCAGTTTTCTCATTTGGAAAATCACTTACCTCTCTCGTCAGAGACTTGTGTAGTGACCTGCCACAGTTTTATTGGCCCTTTTTCGCGTTTTCTCTTTTCCTCGGTGTCGTGACAAGCAGCCTTTTCATGAAAGCGTTCTTCGCCTGATTCATCTTGGTTGCAAGAGTCGCACTCATGAAGGCGAGTGAGTCCCCTGAGTCTGTTGAATATCAAAAGATGGCGATCTTGCATGAATCTACAAATCTGGTTGACGTTTGAGGCTATGTTACCTGTTTTTTAGTATATGGGAAAGCAAAAAGGGAAAATGAAAAAGTGCAGAAAAACTCCATGGTCACTTTTGAATTTCCTGATCCTAGCAGAACGCATGAAACACCTAGTAAATTGCTCCACCAGCCACTGGTCCCTCTGCAGTTCATCGCCAGAGCGACACCTAGTTTAGTTGGGTAAGTTTGATAATGATTGCTCTTTGAGAAACAGATTTTTCTTTCTTCTCATCCCTCGTCGCACGAAGAACATGTTTTTGTGCGAACCATTGACCTCAGGTTTGTTAGTCAGATGACTATTTCGAGCTACCAACGTAAAATAAGGACTCTTTACACTTTACCTTTACCTCAAGAGTCACCCTCAAGCTCTAAATTAAAAAAGAGCAAGTTTTGCTCGTTCCCCTTGGAATTGCTAAGGTTTTAAACCCAGGTCATTTGCCAGGGTACTGTACCTTTCAAAGGCGTCCCCCAATGTTTCCAGTCCCGCAGGCGGTACATTGGGATAAACATGGTAGGGTTTAAGGTAACTTACTAGATCCTGGATCTAGGAAAAATACACAATATCTTTCAATAATCTTTTATTGACTCACACTTGGAATTATTACGAGAAAAATGTTATATACATTACAAATTTACAATGGGATAACAGGGAATGGTAATTAATTATTTGGAGCCTAGAGGCTAAAGGAACCGTGAGGTTTTCGAGTTAGCGCCTAAAACAATTCGTTTAATAAAAAAAGAGAGAGACAAGTGGAGAAGAACTAACAGCATAATTAAACTATAGTTAATGATAAAATTTATATTCAGGTTACTTTCGGGGATTGTTCTGACTGCAAATAACGTTTTCTTTCTTTGGAAAAGGAAAATGAGGTCTTTCAGGTGCTGAGGAATATCGCGCAAGAGATCTATTGCATGATACAAAAACATGTGTTTGCCCATGTCGGTTCATGTTTATTAGTTCTGATAAAACGAAGGACGGAGAAAAAAATAGGCAGGTACAAAAGCGTATACCTCTTCCATTGAAGCATGCATCGAATGAACTACCCTCCAAAGTCTTTTGCCCTTGTCATATCTGTAGGGACAAAGCAATAACTCTTCAAACATAGAAGTTACAGCAGGGTGGAGGGTATTAAAGACGGTTTTCGTGTGCACGTACGGGTAACTAAAATTCCGACCCGCACCGATAGCCGCAAATAAAGGTAGATTGCTTGTTTCCCAGAAGAAACGACAAGACCGGGTAAAGGGTTCATCCAAATACTACATTTGATGGGTAAACATTATCCCCTTTTAATATAAATACGTGGGAAACACGTTCCCATATTGGTACCTACAGGCTGACACGAACGGTGTATCTTAAGGTCCCTGGTCACCGGCAATTCTAAATTTGCAAGTGCAAGCCATCGCTAACTATGATAGATTTTATTCGAAACCAATAGATCTCTACAGTAACGGGCTTCTATTCCGATACACTTGCCAAAAACGATAGGGTTCCACAAAAGTAACGGGCTTCTAAACCGATACACGTGCCTTCAACAAAATTACAATTCTCTAAATCGAAAAACTACTCCGTTCAAAGTGTCACATGATCACGTGTTCGAAACGTGATCGGCTACATCTAAGGTCAAAAAATGTCACGCGCGAAAAGTAACACAAAACTCCGTGACGCTAACTTCCTTGGCAAATTGTAGGTTGCACGGAAACTGGATCAAGTTTGCAATGCTCTGCGTAGAATTTTCAATTTCACCTTCTGAAGTCAGCTGGCATCGGTCCTTTGTCACGTGCAATCCACATGGTTGTTGGCTTTATTCGTAGCACTTTCATCTTAAGGGAAGGCTGAGTTGTTACTCCACAGGGGAGATCTGATTCACATTGTCGCTTAGACTACAAAAATTAAAGTACACAACATGTGTTCTTCCATATTTGTTATTACATACGTTACTGGGCATGATTAAACTAAATGCAACATACATACATGATACAAAAAAATGATGAAAAAGAAACAAAGAAAAGAAAAAGGGAGAAGCCCGAACGGGACACAAGAGATATCTCGTGGGGGGATGGGAGTGGGGGAGAAGGGAAAAAAACGTGAACACTTTGATTTGAAATGTGTACTGATGTGTACTGACCAATAACAATTCAGTTCTTAGAAAGCGAGCAAACCTCAAAGCTGTTCGCAGTTTTGATTCCTCACGCTTGACTGGCCTTTTCCTCGCTACACAATAAAATTCCGTAAATATTTTTACCTTACACGAAAGACACACAGAGATTACATATAGCGAGAGCAAGATCGCACGCTACGTGAACATGACCAGAACCCAACTTTCATGACATACTGATAAACATGTGTATAACTATTAACAGAAACTACCAACCTTCCAACTGCAGGCGTGAATCCTAGTGGATCGGCCTTCAGTTGTGAAGTAAGGAGTCATGTCTGGAAGGTACCTGTACATGGCCAATCTTTCGGCACTTACATGGATCTAGAGATAATTGAAATCCGTCAAGTTGTTAACCCAGCGAGCACGTCCGCAAAACAACGAGGGGTGTGTTACGCGCGTCACCCCATTCGCCTCTCGCGGGTATGTTACGCGCGCTACTTCGGTAACTATTGGGACAACTAGAAGGAGTCTGCTAACAGTCTAACGGAAATTGGACCGAGTTGACTTTTGCAAAGACTTCTGGGACTGTCACTAGTAGCCTCCCACGCAAACGTTATTAGGGGTTCGTCACGCGTTCCTAGGGAGAGGAATGATTGCGTGACGAACCCGTAGTGACATAGCCTCCCACGCAGACGTTCTTAGGGACAAAGGAAAAAAATTGGCCAATAGCTGACCGGTGCGTCACCCGTAATGAAGTTGACACCTTCAACCAAAAAACGTCTGTGTTAGTATTTTTTTTACCGTACTAGCCAGGCAACAAGTGGGACTTAAAGAAGGTAGAAGCTCTGTAAGAAACTAACCTTCATTTTATACTTCATGGCTACCTCTTTGAGTAGATACTCATATCCGTACATTCCTTTGCATAGTAAGCTCACGACATGTTCTGGACCACGTGAAAACCACCTATGAAGAGGTTTACAGGTATATTTGACAAACTCCCCAGGTACAGAGGCAGACTTGTACTCTGTCGTTATTTATTTGGTTACAGGTCGTTTTGACACAATTTTATTCGGTCGAGGTGAAGATAGTTCCATGTACTTTGCTTAAAGAACGAAGAATATTCACCCAAAATGGTTTTCTTGTTCACGCGCAAACTATTCTTGAAGTGATCGAATTTTTTGTGCAGTTTACTTCAATTTCACTGCTTGAGTTTGTACCGAAAAGACTTTGATTTTCAGTGCGGGAGAATCGCACGGGAACACATCGGAAGGGAAGCGCGGAAAATCAGTGACGTCATGTCCCATCCCATGTCCCCTTGAGCACCCCAATCCACCACAAGTCTGGAAATCACATAAATAGCTACTTCACTTGGTACTAGTCTTGTACAGTAGCATAGTAGTAAGGAAGGGACCGAAATAATCCACTTTTTTGGTGCATGCTCTTTAGTATGAAGTACAAAATGTGCACCAATTCTGTATACATATTTTTTCAACAACCAAGATATTTTTATTCCTAAGGGTGGATTTCCACTGTCGCGTAATTTTTACGTGCGTGTACACGCACCTAAATTTTTCTCGCGTAAATAAAACAGAGACAAGATATAAAGTGTTGAGCTTAAATGTCAAATCGAGCGAGGTTCAACTTATTAAAATCAGAGAAATAGGGTCTGGGCAATGTTCTTTTTGGCTCGATTTGGGGTCATGATTAAAAATACAAATAAATATAGGTTTGAGCCAAAACAATAATGGTCTTAACTCTGCTTAAATTCGACAAGTAAAGTTCAGGTGCCGTTTACTTTATTCCCTGGCTCAAAAGTGAAATATCCTTTCCGAAATAACTATATTCAGGACCGTACAAGATGGAGAACTAAAGGATCAGTGCCTGCGATATGGCCGCCGTCACCTCGTCACCAAGAATAGAAGGCTTCACTGTTTTAAAAAGTCCCAAGTATACATAACTTTCAAGAACATAAATTTTTTTCTTAACCGTTTCTTGGGGATCATGTTTCTGAGAAACTGCAACGCAATCCTAGGTATTTAACTGTGTCAATCATTTCAGTCATTCGTTGGTAGCGAGTCGTCCGTTCTTGCTGGCGACTTGGTTAGTGGCGAAATGTCTGTAAACAGTGCCAGCTCACTCACCTATCTATCAGTTCAATGATAGCATCTCGGCTTTGTTCCTAGAGACACACAAAAAAAGGAAATAAACTTTATAAACTGTCACCCGTGATCAGCTTAGGAATTTCAAAGCCCCGTTCAGTTAAATGTGTGTGATAAAGCAAACACACATACAAACCCGACTGGGAAGTGACTTCATCTTTGGCAGGCAAAATGTTGTGTCAATGTAGATGCTCTTGATATCCTTTATACTGAAATTGAAAGTAAACATCAAAGTTCAATAAATTGTTTCAGGCATGTTTATAAGAAAAACAATGTTCTACAATAACATTTTTATCATCCCGAAACATATTTTGTGAAATAACCGAGGGGGCAAAAATTAAGGTGATATGTCACCACTCGAACGGTCACTCATGCCGGATTCAATTCTGTGCATGGCTGAAACTCCAAACTAAAAGGCAAGTTCTTGACTTTCAAACCAACTACAAGATAACCTGAGACAAAACCTTTTTCCAATCCGTAGTTAAATTTAATACGATAAAATTAGAAATGATCTTCGTTTGAATAAATACTTGACATACTTGCATCCCAAACCAATGAACATTTGGGATAACGTGGTGTATTACACAGCTTCGTATCTCAGTGGCAAAAAAAGGGGTTTAGGTAACGAACAAACCTGCCATTAACATGAAAAAAGGATATCCTCTTCACATCACCTTTTGCTAAACGAAAGTCACCTGTTAAAAACCAAAGCAAATGAATATGAGCTGAGTAACTCGTCTTCTTCCTGAACCATAACCTGTAGAATAACTCACACCCAACGATGCAAATGTTGCCTTCTTTTCGTTTGTTCTGGCGCGAGTTTGTTGATTGACACAAACTCGATACAAGGCTGTACAAAGTTTACTGAGTACGTGAGTAAATTCATGATGTCTTTGTCTAATTTTTCCAAGGACTCTTTCAACATTTCCTATCTATCTAACTACCATTTATTTGCCTCCATCACAAAAACTGATGATTCTGTTTGTTTGTTTTTCGCGGTTCGTAAGAAGTTGATCCTGTTAGCTTAATGCTTCTCCCCTTCATGAGTTATTATCACATGCACAGTCAACTAACTCTCTTCTAACAGACGTCAAATGGACAACTCAAAAACGGCAGCTCCCTGCCGTTCAAAAGTCGTTTTTCTATGTCCCTACAGGTGTCTCTATCTGCCTTTATGGTGGACAACTCCCTAAAGGGGACATGAAGTATTAATCCCAGTAGCGGTATCAGGTCGTTTTGCCAGATGGCAGTTCGCCCAGACTAAGTCGATTCGCCCGATGTGTATTTGTTGTTCTTTAAGCCTGAGAAAAAGGAATAGGCATGGAAAGACAATGACTGCACATGTGAATCCAAGGTTCACCATGTTGAAGGGTGTTGCATGTCTTCGGGCGAATCGTCTGAAGTCCTAGCGGCCCCCTTTTGGGCGAAACGACCGCAATTCCCAGTAGTTCTTCAGCCGTTGCAATCGACTCTCTATAAGGCGGAAATCTTTCTTAGATGGAAAGCTACATGTAGTATCATCCAAACAATGGTATCTGTCCTAGAGAGAGCTAGTAACTGCAGACTCTTTTTCTCAACCTCTCTTACCTGTGTAAAGGACGCTCCCATGTTGGCCTTCAAATAAGAACCTATGGACATCATAATCAAAGACAAATCCAGACAATAAAGTTAAACAGTACCTCCCTCAACATGCAATTTAACTCACTAGTTGCATCTCGTTTTAACGCATTAGAGATTCATGTCAGGCACTATGCAATTAGCAAGGAAACAGCTCTAAGCCAATCATAATTCAGTTAAATGCAGTTTGTCACTTTTAACACATGCGCTGCTTTTCGGCCAACCTATTATTGGTATCATTATCCAGATAACCAAGGTTTGAATTTATTACAACGTTCTTTGAGACAAATCACTAATAGAAATAGATAGATGTGGATAAGATGCCCAAACAAGTTAAAGGAGATGCAAGAAGGCAGTAACCATAACAACAGAGTGAAGGTCAACTATCAGGCACTTTTACAGTGTACACAGAGAGAGTGATGGGAAGGCTGGGAGGGGGGGGGGGGCTTTACCAACTGCTGGGGAAGGGCAACATGAGGAAAATGATTTGACTTAAATGGGAGCATGGCCCTTGCGACGCCCTACGACCACCCCATATACAAATAGCAAAGAAGACTGCTGGCCAGCATTACCTTAGTGCTTATGTTTAACCTTCCCTGAGTTACATTTACAGTCACACGTAATAACTGTTATAGAATACTTACATGACGGAACCAACACAATGACCAGCAGGTAGGAGTGTTACACAAATTGAATTTTGCTGTGGAAATTATAATCAAACACACAAAAAAATCAAACATTATAATACATAACAGAATTAAAAAATGACCAGAAGTTTTAACACACCTCTTCAGTCTTCTCATCAAAGAGTGGAATAATGGTCTGTTGCTCCAAAGGTATACTACGCTACATTTAGAGAAAAAAAGGATGATATTTTGTTATTGTTCAGCCAATATTATAAAACAAGGAGGCAGAGACTGGCTGAGTGGTCAGCATGTAGGACCCACAATCCGGCATTCCTGGGTTTGTGTGCTGCTCTGCCACTTGCTGGATTTGTTCCCGGTCGTCATGAGTTCAAACCCTCAGTTAACTTTTATGCTTTATTTGGATTATTTATTTGAGAATTATTTGAGTGGTGTGCCTGTAAACTAGCTGGGTAAGCTAAGTGCACTTTCCGCTATAAACAGTGCTACATGTATATACTTGTGCTGTATACAGGACAGTCTGGTCATAAAAAATACAAATGACTTACTCCAAACAAACAAGTTTACTATGTAAGAAACAAAGTTTGCCAAACAACTTAAAAAACAGAAGGCTGCCTAAATTGTCTGTCAATGATGGAAATGGAATCTGACGGTCATTTGACTGACTTTGATCCAGTCACTGCAATATTATGACATGACATGACATGACTCCTGACTATTCAGGCTTATTATAATGCTCATTCCATGGGAAAGAAAGGACGATGAAATATTATTTTACTAACAATATAATCCTTCAGGTGACTGTATGCTGGGTTGCACATTAACAGATTTTGGGTTGTTTCAGAACAATAAACAAACACAGTTTTGCTGGTGAGAGAAAAAGAATATTTAACATTAAAATAAAGTATTTTGTTATTTACAGTTTGAGATGTTACTTTAAAAGAAATTTAAATTACATTTTTAATTTACTTTAAAATGTTGATGGGTTATGATCCTAGAGGATCTTCAGTATGTAAGTTACCTTGGTGAACAAAGAAAGCAAATATTTTTGGCCTGAGCACAAATCCAATGACTTTTTAAAGATGCAAGATATTGGAACATATTTAATTTTCTTCCACAGGAAAGTGGAAAATGCTTTAATCAAACAACTAGTTATCCAAAACCACAACCTGCATCGCATTATTCCCATATCTAATATCTACACCTTGCAGATGGAAAATCACCATCCACCAAGATTTCTCTTACCTTGTCATCAGTCTGTCATGGAAAGCCGAAGAATCCAATCCAGACATATGATCTGAGTGAAATACAAACAAGAAACAACTTTGCCATAGTTTCACCTCTTCTTTTCCCCTACTTTCCAAAGTTAATAGAGAACCACATAAATGTCACATTTGGTGAGATCTTACTGTCAAAATCAGAAAACCATGAACATCTGAAAATTTTCGGGAATGTTGATTGTGTAGTGACCAATCGCAGTGAAGATAAGGACATGCGAGTGAAAAATACTTTATGTAAGAACACAGATTATGCAAAACAAAAGAAACAAATTAAAGTAGTAGACAATAACGTCTCCCCACGAGGTTTGTCAATTTCTGCTTGTTTGTTTGTTTGTTTCACACAATCTGTGCCCCAAGGGTAAAGATTTCCGTACAGGCCCCCATTTAAGGTTACTAATGATGCGGCACGCAAACTGTAAAATGTGCGGAAATCTTAACCAGTGCAGTGCAGTAAAGACGAATAAGCTTTATACCTTTGTGACAATGAGAAAGAAAAAATGCCACACTATCAAGATTCTCTTTCTCAAAATTGTCTGCAGAGATTGCAGGATACTCCCGGAATTTTCCCGTAAAAGAGCTCATGTTGAATCGCGACAACGCTCTGTCCACGATCGGTTAGAACAGGCACAAGTATAATAAGAAATATCACGTCATTTTAAGGGGAAAGAAGGTCGAAATACTAAAAAAGAATAATAATCAAATATGGCGGCATTTCACGAATTGTGGTGCCCAGTCTCAATTCTACCATATAAGGCCAACATGGTCATATTTGGTAACGTGACATCACCCGACAAGTGCTATCACTGTATCACGGGTTTCTCTTGTTGTCTTGTTGTAAAGTCTTGAAGTTCTTCGTATATTTATAGCTGTTTTAAGAATATCATTGAGGTCTTTGTGATGTCCGCGGCTGATATAGAGTCGCAGGATTCCATAGACGCGGAATCGAGCGAATATGATGAGGATGAAGATAATGATGACGACTATTATTACACGAATATTTATGACGATGAGGGAATGGCGTCCGACAAAGAGGAAGACCCTGAAAGTTTCGAATATGTGATCATTGATTCGAATGAAGCTAAGCAAATGTTCGATTCCTTTGTAGCTAACGTTTCCCGGCAAATAAAGGTGGGATCCTTAACGATACCTTTAAAGTGCAATAACATTGTTCGGTAATGTCATCATATCTTCGTGATCTTTATTTATTTCCTATTTCACTAAGTTCTAATTTATTTCCAAGGTGTCGGAATCTGTTGCTAGGATTCTTCTTATTCAGCATGACTGGAACACAGAGAAGATTTTAGAAAGGTTTATCTTATTTATTTTAAATTCAATCTCATTGTCCCCTAGATAGGAGACCCGTTAGCTCTTATTAATTACATTATTTTAGGTTATTTGAATTCATAGTAATTGATCAATAATTAAGTTACAAGACATCAGTAAACAAAGAATTCATTGAGCTTACGTAGTTCAACATAAGCTTACACACCTTATCTCGGCTGTTATTTATCACAACCTATGAGATGGAAAGGAAATTGGAAAAAATACATGTCGGTTTCTGGTTTCTTATAACCACTACCCCTTTATAGACTATAGTCTATTCTGTGGCAAATTATAGACCCCACATTAGTCACTTTTGGACAAATGTAATTTCCGCTATCCCAACATGGTCATTTTCTGTTGATGCATCTACCTTGTAAAGCCTTTTAACTAGGTCATCCTGAAATTAATCTTCCTTTCTTTAAATCCCTAATTACCAGAATATTCTTACTCCCAAAATGTGTGTGACCCCATTCATGTAACTGTATTGAATTCAACCTTGTTGTAGTCAATCCAGTTGTGAAAATGCAACCCCATCCAGTGGCACATCCCAAATAGACTGTTACTACAAAGTACTCCCCCACCCCTTCCCTCAGCATTCCGGGGTAGCAAGAGGTGATATTTATGTAAGAGCTGCCTCAGTTTATCCAATAATTATTGCAGAAAGGATTGTTAATTTTGGTAAATTTACCAATCTTTACACTCCCCTGTGTATATGCATGTATTTCATTGTGTGAGAACTGGAAATAATGTACATAGCTGTACATGTGCATGCGAGCAGTCACAATCAAGAGTTTTGCTTGTGAAGTGAAAAACTGACAACACTCTTTCTCCCGTCTGTTACAGTACCTTACTAGTAAAGAAAACACAATTTTCAAGAAAAAAAAAAGATCACGAGGGCATCCTTAAATTAAATATAATAAATATTGTATTTTTTAGGCACAGGATTGATCCTGTAGGTCTACTTGTAGAAGGAAGAATTATTCCTGAAAAACCTGCCCCTCAAACTGTAAGTATTTCGAGAACCGTTTACTGAATTTTTACATTACAAGTCATGTGGTATAATACAGTCAAACCTTGTAAATACAGACAGTGAGGAGGTCATAGAAAGTGTCCGTATTAACAAGGTGTCCGTATTTTGTTTTTGTTTCATCATGAAACGAGAACAAAAGCTTTTAACTAGTTCCTTTTTTATGCAAAAGAGAATGGCAGGATAAGGATGTTGAAGGTGGAGAAGTCAGTTCAAAAGTCAACCTCCAGAACTGCACGAGGCTATTGGGATAGTGTGGATGATGTCAGTTGTTCAAAGTTTCAAGATAATATTTTGACTCAGACCAGTTTTGAAATGACCCAATTTAAAATGCCATGTGGGACATATGACACACTTTGACCAATTTCTAGATTAAACACTGACTTTGATATATCAAGGCTCCACTGTAATTTGCTGGTTGATTGGATTCAACCCCCCTCCCCCACCACTTTAAAATCTCGGATCAACAGCAACGACAACGAGCTTTATTTGCATGACCATACAAGTACATACAGTACTGCAAAAGCTACACTGTATTTTAAAAAAGAAACTAAAATTATATCATAGGAGAATTAAGTTACTTTGGCGATAATTTGTCATGAAGATCAAAGCAAGCTGATCCTTCCCAGCCTTGTACTGTGGGTACATCACTTACTGCTTTCATTTCACTCTGCAGACTTCAAGGTCACTTTACTGTCCGGTATGTTTCCAACGTTGCACAAAGTCCAACACAAGCAGTGCAGCCTGTGGCCATGTGTTCTGTGATGATTGCTGGTTGCTGTATTGTATTTCACAGTTAAAAATTGGCTTATCCTCTGGTATGCAGTGAAAAAAAATTTTCTGTCTAGATACAAGTGTAAATTTTGTAACTTTTTAGCACTTTCAAAAATCACCATATTATCAAAGGGATGTTCCTGCAAGGAGGCCTTCATTTATGTAATGGGCCGACCTCAGCAGCAAGGCTGTAAAGCCCAAAGGGCCCTGTGAAGCTATTAGGGCACCCCCAAAATCACAAGTGGGACTCTTGGGAAGCATTTTCTCGAGTTTAACTTAGCCTAAAGTTCACTCAGCCACATTTAAAAATTAAAATGAAAACAATGCATACTACTACACTGAAAGAATTGCCAGAAATTAGCAACCAAATTAGGGTGGCCCCAGCACTGTATATTATTCAGGTTTAAATTTGTAAAGATTATTGTTAAAATGACCAGTAATTTTCCTTGACCATTGATAATTAGTTTGTCATAAACAAGGATGTACCATAGGATGGAACATTGATCACTGAGGTTGCGCTGTGCAATTTTTTTCAGGTATTGAGTGTATGAACTGCAATCTGTTAATTGGAGAAGAAATGGCTCTGAAAGTACTCAAAAATGACGCAGCTGAAGAAAAATATAGGCATTTTCTTTTTAATGATGAAGTTAAGGTGAGTATTCAAATTTTGTATCATCAAGTTGAATGATAACGATGGTTTTAAAAATTCACGTGTTAGCCTTCTTGAAGAGATCCAGTGGTGGTATCGTGATCACTAGACCATTCTTATTTCTCTTTATAATAAACTTAAAAGAAATTACTTAGGATAGGAG
The DNA here is from genome assembly GCF_958299795.1 of Porites lutea. Lineage (NCBI taxonomy): Eukaryota > Metazoa > Cnidaria > Anthozoa > Scleractinia > Poritidae > Porites > Porites lutea. The sequence continues at coordinate 2,490,774 of NC_133213.1, forward strand.
ACAAGCAGAAACGTTTTGCTCTTTTCAATGCATTCACCACTGGAAATTTGACAAAAAAAAAATATCGCTGTTTTAAGCTGTTTGAGTCATGGCTTGATCACCGCATGGCCAAGAAGAACCAAAACTCTAATAATGTTGTTTTGCAGTCAAGCACTGTGCTAGCTTTTGTTAAGCTACATGTAAAGGAATGCAACAACTCCCAACATTGTTTGGCCAACAATGTTGGGAGTGCTGTACAAACAGATGCAACAACTCCCAACAATGTTGGTACCTGCAGTGCATTGTGGGAAGGTTACAACCCATAAGACTTTGGAGACCATGTGTAATGCACGTGCATGTCCCTAACAATGTTGGGAGAGCTGTGCAAACGGATCCAGCATTTTTGCGCCACGCCTCCACATTCACAGAACAAAAGAAATGTTGGGAGTTGTTAGTGTAAAAGTTTGACTGGTTTCAAACTTTGCGAAACAACATGCAACAGGGTGTGCAATGGGACGCAATGTATAACATCCAACAATGTTGGGTGTTGTTGTCCAACACTATTGCGTCCGTCTGCACTGAGTACAGGGCTTAACTGATGCTAACCTGATGACATCACAGAGGTACAAGGGATAGGGGTCCACACCAGCTGTTATGGAGCACTGAGGCTTGACTAGGTTAATGAATTAAGTTATGTATTTATTTTTTATTCTTTTTTTTTTGTCAGCATCATCCTTTAATTAGATGGTGCCCAGGAAGTGACTGCGGTTATCTCGTTAAAGTAGTGGAACCCAAAGCAAAACGAATATGGTGTTCACATTGTTATTCAATATTCTGGTGAGTCTTGTTCTATGCCTCATTTATGCTTAGAAATAACCTCGCAGTGTCATTGGGCTCCTAACAAGTGTTACGGAGACACAGATTTCCTCTCCGTCAAAATCTTTGTGTTCGCTAACGTCTTCACAATCCATTGTTGAGAAAGAGGCTTCGTGTTCCACATTTCCAATAAAATAGTTGACCCTTTACTTCTAGAGAACTTTACAGCAAGATTTAGCCTGCGAGCAGTCTCACTTTTGTGCTCTTATTTTTCTAACCGACTCCACCACCAAAATTGTCCCCGAAATGACACAAGTGAGCACACACTGCTGACCTCGACCGCTACTGTCCTCTGTGACGAGTCTAAAGAGTGACCTTGCAGACTAACGCCATTGCTGGAGTTCCAACTTTGCTTTGATTATTCCTGTCATGAATCTTGCTCCACTTGCATATTTATATAATTTTATCCAATGTACGCTATGTTTTTGCAGTTTCTTGTGCGGAGAGAAATACCACGCTCCTACAGACTGTTATACCATTAAGAAATGGCTTACAAAATGTGAAGACGACTCAGAGACGGCAAATTATATCACAGCTAACACAAAGGATGTAAGTGCTGGCCATCGATTCAACTGTTTCTTCTTACTATTTATTAATTATTTCAAAATTTTATAAGTAAAGAATATCCACTCCCCGCAGTTTACAATAGCTGGTCGAGGCGAACATCTCACCAGCAGGACTAGAGAAAAGGAAATAAAATTAAGTTTACAGTCATGTATATTGCAAAGTAAAAAATGCAAATATAAGAAGGCGAGTGTTCGAGAAATTTTCGTTGTTAAGTCCGGTAAATCAATATAATCATTCTCATCTGAAAGTTTTTGGAGTAAAGTGTCGAGGATATTGATTTTGAAGTTATTTTTTGACATGCGACGCATTTGACAAGATAAACTATTCGATATTTTTAAGCCAACCTTGAAAAAGACTTACCGGTACTTTAATTGTCTAATCCTGAACGTTTAACATAGTAATTACCTCTTGTAAATGATCTTGCACTATATGGATGAATGTTAGATTGGGAATTAAATAAATTATAATCGTGTTAGTAGGTGTTTGCGTTAGGCTGCGAGAAATTTCTTCTTTTCTCAGTTTTTTAAAAGGAAAGAAAAGTCCGCCAGCGAGACGAAACAAGTTCGCTGTGAGCGTCGCTGCTGCAAGCTGCGAAGGTCCCAAAATCGGTCTTTTCCTTCCTCTCCCCATTCCCTCCTCGTTTTGTACGGCTAGTTTTCCGCGATCATCCGCGATCACTGATCTGATGAAAAAATAACGTTTGCGCTCGCACATTCTGGTGACGCCCTGCTAAAAGTCTGTTATAGTGTTCCCCGAAAATCATTTTTGTAAATGGCTGTTGTTTTTAAATGCAGTGTCCAAACTGTGGAAGCTGTATCGAGAAGAATGGTGGATGTAATCATATGGTATGTACGATTATTTAATAATCCTTATCTCTAAAAGATTCTATTCATTGGGAACGCAAACAAATACAGCGGAACTCCGTTAATACGGTCACCAATGGGCCAAAAGCCGTAATAACCAGGTGACCGTATTAACGAGGTTTTCTTTACAAGAAAAAAAAAAGTGGCCATAATAACGAGGTGACCGTATTACTGAGGTGGCCGTAAGTCGGGGTTCCACTTTAAAGTCATCTGTGTGTTGTTGACTTTTACATGGGTATTATTCTTTTTTAATTATCATTTTCAATTTTCGCATTTCTCTCACTGATTTTTTTGTTTCGTTTTAATTTTTCAGCAATGTATAAAGTGCAAACACGGTATGTTGAACATTTTAAGTTTAAAATGCATTGCCGAGTAGTCAAGACTTAAATTGCTTTAAATCTTGTGGTGTAACAAAAATATCAAGAAAACTTCTTCTTGGGAAATAATGTTTCAGATTTTTGCTGGATGTGTTGTGGAGACTGGAGAAGTCATGGATCAGAGTATTACGAATGTAGTCGATATAAATCCAATCCAAATATTGTTAACGAGTCTGCTGGAATTCAAGCAAGAGAGGCGCTCAAGAAATATCTCTTCTATTTTGAAAGGGTATGTGGTGGCAAGTGTTTCTAGTTTTACCACAGTGCCTTCCCTTTCAAAGAAAAAAGGGAATAAGGCCCGGTTCAGAAGCCGAACTTTTCATGAGCCGAACCTAATTCGAATTAAGGCCGACCCAAATTGTTTAGACTGTCTGAATTGATTCAGACGCCGATCTTAATTCCAGCCGAACTAAATTCAAAGGGAGAAAAATGCTCATTTCGGTCAAACTGCTTACAAAATACGTTATAATAATTTATGCATTAGGTTCGGTACATGAAAAGTTCGGCGTCTGAGTCAAAGCCGTTCCAAAGTCGCTCCAGAGGCGAAATTTCCGGCCAGGACAGGAAAAAGGAACGGCTGAGCCGTTCCAAATTGAAACAGGCGTTCCTAATTGATTCACACGCCGAACTTTTCGTATACTTAAGTCAATGTATTAGGTTCGGCTCATGAAAAGTTCGCGTCTGAACCGGGCCCAAGTGTCCCGTTGACATGCTTGCGTGTCCGGCCACATCTTGGAAGTGAGGCTTAGCGTGATACTGAAAGATTTTATGGCGCTGTTGACGCCGGGATTTGTGTTTTTTAATTTATTCTCCCAATTTGTTGATGTTTTATTCTCTCAAGACAGGACTCAAAATAACAGCTGGTCAACGGACAATTTCGGGCAAGAATGGCCTCTCGACTGGCCAAAAATTTCACTCGCCGGACATGTTGACCGGTCACGCACACTCTCATTCTTGAATAAACAGCCAAATCCTCACCTGGAATTCAGATTTTGACTCCTTCTAAAAATACAATCACTTTAACTTTAACTTTATCGCCTTTTGTACTGAAGCCTTTTAGTGTGAAGACAGAGTGTACGTCAGCTTAAAGATTTACAGTTTTAGAAAAAAACCTTAGAGACTAGTTATTTTAATATTAGTTAAAATTTAGACGTTATAACTAAATCGCCCATTATTTTATCTGTGTAGTTTGCGTCACCTTGTAAGTTGTAAAGGGATTCATTGCCATTTTTCGTAGAACCGTTTCTCAAGTTGTGATTTGCTATTGTATTTATTGTTTTTGCTAGTGGCAAAACCATGCTGATAGCCTCAAACGAGAACAAGAGACAAAACGGAAAATAAATCAGAAGATACAAGAAAAAGTCAACAATAATATCGGCACATGGATAGACTGGCAATATCTCATGGATGCTGCTCAGTTACTCGCTAAGGTAAGCAGGCCGTTACATGTACTTATGATATATCGACTTTTGTTGACACCTAAACTGATGATGGTAGGATCAGGACGAAAGAGTTAAGATAACAATGATTATGTTGGTTGTGGTGATGGTTTTGTTGTCCATAATGATATGGAAGGTAATGAAGACGATATCAATGATGATAATGAGGCCGGTGATGCACATGGTGATAGTATGATGGCGATGATGATGATGATGATGGTTATTATTATTATTATTATTATTATTATTATTATTATTATATTATTATTATTATTACTATTATTATTATGCTGATGATGATGATGGTTATTATTATTATTATTATTATATTATTATTATTATTATTATTATTATTATTATTATTATTATATTATGATGATGATGATGATGATGATGATGATGATGATGATGATGATGATGATGATGATGATGATGATGATGATGATGATGATGATGATGATGATCAGAACGATGTCGACGACGATGATCAGAATTCTGATGGTTAGAGCAGTGGTAAAGATGATGTTTAGTATCGAGTTGACCCACTTTCTTCCATTCATGTTTCAGTGTCGTTACACGATGATGTACACTTATCCCTATGCTTACTTCATGGAGGATGAGAGAAAAAGACTTGTAAGTTTACTTCCGGAGAATTCACCAAACAATTTCGTAGAATTACATTGTATTCACACTTGGCTCCGAGGCTTGGAGGAATAAAACAAACTTAATCAACTTGAAGCTCAGAGATGAGTTGTTTTATTCTTCTAAGACTCAGAGCCCAGGAATGAATTTTAAGTTATCAAAACTGGTTTATATATTTGCCACTCTTTTAGACCTAGTCTTACTTCTAGATAAGCTTTTTTCATTAATTACGATATTTTCCATGTACATTTAAACCACCTCTGTCATTAATGCATCCGTCCGTCTATGTGGGGACAATTCTCTCCTTTGTTCGGTCAATTTGAGTCGGTTTAAAGGTTTGACTGTATTTTTTCTTAACAGTTTGAGTATCAACAAGCACAGCTTGAGTTGGAAATAGAAAATTTGTCTTGGAAATTAGAACGAGATGAGCTTTATTGTAGAGGGGTAAGTGAGTATTGCTAGCAGATCTAAAGAGACAACATGAATAGGCGTCTTCATCATTTAGACACAGAGATTTCTTCGGTTGCCGTTCAGAAAAGATAGGGGAAACTTCTGTTCTGTAGTGTTAGTGGGGAGCTCAAGCAATAACGACGCCGAGGGCTACGAAGACGTCACTTAAAAAGTTGATTCGCCCTGCTTCAAACTTTATCGCGCTTCTTCCATCTCGTTCAGTTCGTCAAATGTTGGTAGCCTGCGAACAAGCTCTCCTATTTTGGCGAGTGAAACGAGTCTCGCGAAAACGCGCGAGCGGGCGGCGAAGCCGCGAGGTTCCTCGGCCCCTCGCTCGCGCGTTCTCGCGAGACTCGCTTCGCTTGCCCAAATAGGAGAGCTTGCTCGCAGGCTAAATGTTGGCAATGTTATACTCGAGTTAAATTCTAAAAGACTGTATCGAAGTTGACAAAAAGGAAAAGAAAATCGTTGTCTTGTGTTCACGTCTTCCATAAAACGTGAACTTAGGAAGCTTCACGTCGTAGTCGTGCAGTGACGGCAAAGAAATGTACAAAAAAGTGTAATGCACGTGCAGAGTTCAGTGTTGTTTTAAAGCTAGTCCCTTTTTTTTTGCCGTTCTCGTTGCCGTCGCCGTCGTCGTCGTCGTCGTTGATTAAGGTCTCTATTTGGATTCTGGGGATGGCGCAAGAAGATTTGAACAGGAAGAATAGTCTCTCTTCCTCGTAATTTTTTTTCCCGCTGTCTGCCTTCGCGCTACACTCTACTATCCGAACACCTGAAACAGGCAACAGTGTTGTTATATTAGATGTCAGTAGGTCAAAACTGCTATGTGTTACGCTATTTTTTGCTACGAAATCGTTTCGCTGCATATTGAAGTCGTTTCGCTGCAAAGTCGTTAAGGTACAATTTGTGTTACGCTATTTTTTGCTACGAAATCGTTTCGCTGCATATTGAAGTCGTTTCGCTGCAAAGTCGTTAAGGTACAATTTTAAAAACGCACAGAAAACTTTGTTCTTAGCAGTGTATTTTGCTATAAATATAAAAGCTTGTTTTGGTCAAGAATTGAATTAAACTTGGTGGCTCTTAGAGATTACCACTAAATATGGTGCGCTCTTGGTTTTGGAAAAAAAAATCTCATGAAAGCAACCCAATATGTGTCCGAATAATATCCTGATAAAAATTCATTAACTTGGTTTTAATATTTTTCATTGGTATTATTATATTTCAGGACTTTGAAAATCAAATGGATATAGCAGAGAAGAGAAGACAGACGTTACTGAAAGACTTTCTTGTGGTTTAGTTACAACGGCTACGTTTGTTATGTCTTGTGTGACCGTCACGTTCTCTGAGAGACATGATTCAAGTCGTTCAAGTCACGCCAGATCTTAAGGAGATAATTTAGAAAAAAATTCCGGCATTAGAATTATTTCAAGAAACGTTTTCTCGTCTCTGTTTGTGTTACAAAGACTTGAAATGTTTAGCTCTTAAAATTTAAGGACTTACCTTTTTTAAAAAATGCCTTCTATTTGGTACATTGCTTTTTCAATAAAAGGCAATTAAACGTTGCGCAACTTTAACTTATGTTTAATACATCATCAACGTGTCACCCCCTCTTTTGATTCTAATCTCCTCTCCCCTTCTCTCCCTATTAAAGGTTTGTTTAGAACATCAAGACCGTCCTGACCTCTGGTCTCAGTTCGTTTTTGCTGGAAATGAGTTTTAAATGGATTTAAATCACCGTTTGGATGTAAACCTTTTGCCCGGGGGTACTCCCTATAATATCCTATACGGGGAAGTTCCGCCCGAAAGAGGTAACATCAGGGTTCCGACATCATGTCACAGCGTAGGGAATTCACGAGTTGAAGTGTATGAAAGGTGTAAAAAGAAATCTTTCATTTTAAGTATTTACAGCTCGTTTGAGTAAAATCTCTCGAAAAGACGCGCCCTAAGGCTATTTTATTTTGATTGACTAAACGTTACCCAAAAATGACAAGAGGACCTTCCTGTTTTAACGCTGTATCCCTTATTGAGTAGGTTAGTTAATGGGGTACTCTTTTTCGGCTCCTGATGTAAGGTATACGAAAGGGGTACCTTTTGTCAAAAAATGGTATGATTATAAAAGGGTAAGGGGTGGACCGCGGGGCGAAGCCTCTTCCCTGAGTAGGACCTTCCTCCCCGTGACCTTTAGTCTGCTACACAGCCGTTTTTAGTGTCGTCACGCAATGCTCCTCCCACAAGTGGGGAGGAGCGTTGCGTGACGACACTAAAAACGGCTGTGTAGCAGACTACGTGACCTTATGCCATTAAAAAATAACAACTTCCTCAACAAAAGCGGAAGTTTGAGGTGTGGGGAATGTGATGACTGTAACTTACCTGGGAAATTCCCAGGACCCGAAAGTGAAATTCACGAGAAACCGAAGTAGTAATTGTGACGCAAATGAGAGCCAGATTATATTCCCATTCTAAGAGAAATCTTGATGGCCCCTCACAAGTTTCCCTTATTTATGTGCCAAAGATTGATTCGATTCGACGTAATTTTCTTCTGTCACGTGTGTCATGGCACTACGTGCCTCAAAAAAAAACAAAGATAACAATCTCATATCAGTTATATGCATGAAGAGGTTGGAACGTGCCCCCTAAAAGACAATCCAAATGGATTTGAAAACCCCCCATCGCCCTAATAAGTATGCGATTTGGTAAGAAAAGAGGAAACAAACCTCTTTTTTTGTTGCGTACAAGTCAAGACGCACCCTTCCCTACTTGGTAGAAACCTAAACACCGAAGTGCCTGCTGGGTAATATACTCAAAGATGGCGGTGAAATAGATTTTGTGAGCTGTAATCTCCTTACTTTGTTGCTCTGCAGTGGAATCATAATGTGATCGGTTTATGTTAGAGTAAGGGTAAGTCATGTAGTAATCATTTTTTGTTGTAAAGTAAATATTTTTTTGAGCACACAAAGGGTTTGCGTCGATTTTGAAATGATACCGCTGAAGGTAAGCTTACTGAAGCTTAGTAAAACTTGATCATGTTCGGACGCGCGAACGTAACTCATCAGACTTTTCTTTCGATCAAATAGATTTTATTTTACCAGGATATAAACTAATGTGTTATTTCGTAGACCATGGTAGTTTCGGAAATTTGTTCAGGCTCGTTTTAAAAGGATATACTCATGACCTCCAAACGAGTAGACCACTTCCGTTCGGCGAATTCCATGCGCGAGCAAATATTTTCGCGGGCTTCTTGACACGAAAACACACAGTCTAAATTTAATCTAGGAATCTGATTAAGTTGCCAAAATTCCAAGAAGCTAATGAGGAAAAATTTTAACTCCCAATTGTTTAATACGCTTTGTTGCTTCGTTAAGAATGAGTTGTTTCTCTTGGAAGAAAGATTATTTGCATTTTAAGGAAATGAACGTGAATAGTATTTGTACGTGTAGCTTACGCCTTGTTTGTGCTAAGGAAGTTATATATGAACGTCAAGCGAGAGAGGGATAAACAGAAAACGAAACCCACTCAGTACGGCTGTTATATAAATAGTATGTGGCCTATCAAGATAATCTTTTTGCTGGCTGTCAGAGAAATTTTATTTGTGCTGGAGCTTATGTTCCTCAGCACAATCCTCACTGAGGAAGTAATGCTGACGTGAGCTTATAATTTAAACGATCTCTCTGAAGTTACCGTTTTTCGTTTTTTTGCTAGACTGCATGGCATTCAAAAGCTCTATGAATGATAACTACTTGGAGACCATTCCCCTTTTAGAACGCTGTATTTATTTTTATTTAAGCAGCTGTTCTTTATGGAATTGATCAGTCAGATACATTGGCGACGCGAAGAGGGTCACGCACGAATATGCATAATTTGATTATTTCTAGAAATTAAGCTATTTAAAAACGGCAAGTCTTACATTTGTACAGATTTAATATCAAGTTTTTCATTTGCTCATATTTAATATCATTTTTTTTCTTTTGTATGTTGTAGATCTTGATAATTTTTTCTTGATGATCCACGACTTGCATAATAATATTATGCATTTTCTGCTCACCAGTTCCTCATCCATGTATTTAAGCTTAACAGTCTTCCAAAACAGAACTTGAATCAGATGATCTCTTGGAAATTATGGTTTACAGATTCAAATAAAAATTTTGCAAACTTATCATTTTTCTATGAAATATTCAGAGATCCAAAATGTCTTAATTTTTCCAGAAGAGTGGACACAACTACTGGAAATATTGCTTTTGGGAGGTGTTAATTGAATTTGGATTATTGCTTTTGACATTTAGATACATATCAAACAATGACTCAAATGGCTTTTTAAAAACCCAAGGGTAGTCTTAAATACACTCTAAAAAGAATGAAAAGGCAAATTTACTACATTTTTATAATATTACAAATTGTGCAGCATTGAAAGTGCTTACAGGTTTTTCTGTTTTTGTTTTTTGAGACAATTTGGCATTGAATTACATTATGTCAAGTCAATATCATCTTAATTTGCATCGGACATTATGACTTCCTTGGGGTAAATGAGCAGCTACAGGACTAAAAAATGTGAGCAAAGCAAGCTGAGGATCAATGTGATAGACCTCAAGCACATAATTAAATTAAATGTCAGAGCTCTGGCTCTATAATTACAGCCCGCAGATCAGAAATATTTTTCAAAGTTGCCATTATAAAATTTTTAGAATATTGGAATTATCAAAATTTTAATGTAAAATAATATTTATATTTCAACTGCTAATCTTAAATCATCTGAAAGAAATGAAAAACATAACAAAGATTTTGATAACATATTTCATGATGCTTTCAGCATAATTGTTTTATCCTGAGGGTTTTCACCTTTTGTAGGTTTCATGCATAACATTTGTCTTGATTAAGGCTTCCCTTCTTATCAGACACAATGGATGCAGCTACAAGTGAAAACAAGTTAAAAAAGATTGCACAACTGAGAGCACAGCAATTTAAGATCAGAGAGGAATGTATCACCAGAGCAAGAAGCCCAGCTGGGCAGCCTGTGGCTTATCAGAAAGTGAAAGAAAAATCTAATATCAACAGGCGTTCTCGTGTGATGTCAGATCCAGACATACCAGGCTCTCTTGTGATATTAAATGCCAAAGGATTATTTCAAGGCAAGAATGGTAATGTATCAGTGAGTAATCAGGAAAGACATTGTAAGTCTGTTAGCAAGATGGATAAAGGCACTACAAATAGGCCTGTATTTTGTGATCCCTCAATTAGCAGCAAGGAATCCAAAGTGAGTGACCTGAAGAAGAGGTTTGAAGCTGTTTGTCAGCATGATATTGAAAGAGACAAATTAAAGAGTGAGGGTGAATTTTTGAATCCATTACACAAGATAAATCAGCGCTCAAACACAAGTGGCAAATCAAGGAATGTTCAGAGAAACGTTAAGGAAGTTTCCAGTGGTGGGTTTGATTCTCCAAGGGATAAAGGAGCAACTGAAACTGATTTGGCAAATCCTTTGCAGAAAGCTAGTCAGGGATTTGCTTCAGTGACTGTCAACAAATCAAAGAAACCTGTTCAGAAGGACACTGAAAAGCCCCTCACAAGTGAAGCCAAAGAATTTGACAGCTTAAAAGACAAAGATAAAGGTGATCTTTCAAACTCAAATCCTCTGGACAAAGTTAATGAGGTTTTGGTTTCAAGAACTGATCAGAAATCAAAGGCAAATATACAGAAAAAGCTTGAAAATGTTCTTCATTCCACTGATGTATTGATTAAAAAATCAACTTCACCTCCAAATGCAAATGCTGTTATTGCTGATTCTTTTTCAGCAGAACAGTTGACAGAGTTAGAAATGAAGAAGAAACCGCCAGATAGACCTCCACCAAGACCCCCAAAGAAAGATCCTTTGAAACATTTGAAGAGTGATTCTAACCCCATGCCACTAAGTGAAAATCATGAAGGAACAGCAAATCTGCATGTTCAAGAAGGAGAGAGTATGGAGGAGATAATTCAGAATGAAAATGAGGTTCTACAGCGGAGGTCAGAAAGTGAAGGTGTTGTGAATGGTAATGTTGAAATTAATAGCAATGATGAAAATGGTGATAATGATGATGATGATGACGACAATGAATGGGACACCGACTTTGATGATGACATTGACGATGAGGAAGAGGATAGAATAAAGCGGGATTCTCAGTCAAGCCAAGAGAGTTCAGGCGATGGAGAATCTCTTGTAAGTTAAATGTCTCATTTTGATTTACAGTAGTTAAATTGAATTACAGTTTTAAATGCTTGCATGGTGATACAGTGTACCATTATTTAATAAATATTTTAAAGTACATTACTCTGCAAAAACAAGCTGCAGTAATGGTTGTAGGGGTGAATTATATATGTTGTAGGTAAAAATGAAGCTCAGGTTACAATGGCTTGAACCTAGTCTGATTCTCACTTTCATTTGTGTTTCTAACCCGTATTATTCACTATCGTGAATAATGATAGGGTCGGTAGACAAAGGAAAGTGAAATCAGCTTAGGTTGAAACCATTTTAACCTGATTTCATTTAGGCCTACAATATATATACTGTAATGAAAAACTGATGTTCAACTGAAGTCAAGGGCAAACCTATACCTATGCCCAGGTAATTTATAAATTCATGATGGGTTTGAATGTATTTACATGTTATGTAAATTATGTTTTGGTTAATTTATTTTTAGATTCAATTACTAACCGCTGAGGTGGGATTTCATTTATTGATTTATTCTTAACTTTAACTCTGTGTTCCTGAGATTTAACCAATACAAAAATATGTAGGTCCTACTGATTTTTTTTTTTATAATTTGTAAAACCAAAAACACTGCATAGCATATCCATTGTTATTGTAAATTTCTTTATTCATTGTTCTGATTGCTCTAATTGTTCTCTAATTCTTGATAATTTGACTTCATTTAGTTTGACTTCGCTCTAAGTGTGTATAAATTTTTAATCTAAAGTGTGTACATGTAATATGTAATGAAGATGTTTTAAATTATTGTCTGGTGACTGGTTGTGGCACTTTTTGGCCTTGAGGAGGCTAGAAAATTAAGGGTTTTAACTGTTAAAACTAGAAATACATATCTTGCAATAACTTAAATTTCAAGATCACTATGGATTTCACAGGTTCAGAGCTCTGGGCTCCTATAATAAGTTATTTTTCCAAGAGCACAGCTGTGCTGATTTGCAATAAAATATAGATCACCTGAGTTTAATTTGCTATCATGCATAGCTGTTATTCAGAATGTGAGAGGTCATCCATACTACTTGTAATGATGATCCTGCCCTTCACTCATAAGCTGCTTAAGATGATTTTTTTTATCTTCAACAGCGACAGAAAAGAGTTAATAATAGAAGTTGAATTAGAATACTGTTACAAGATCAATATCAGGGCTGTACACTAGCAGCGCCTGGTGGGCCCTGGTGCCTAACTTTTGCTCCCGGGCGACTAGAACATCTTAGTTTTTTTCATACAAATTGTATGATGGGCACCCTAGTTTTTACACTGCAGTTTTAGAGCAACGGTCTCCCTTTTATTTTCCCTACAGCAGAGCGTTGAATATTATACTCCATGTGGTTGCATTGTCATGCTACAGCTCCCTTTCAGCGTGCAATCACCTCTCGCTGATAATGCTGTATATTTGTCTTCTTTTCTGCCACACTATATCAGAAGCTTTGTATTACTGGTCACTACAGCAACATTAAAAGCATTTGGCATATGTCCTTTAATGTGTGCTACTCCAACTTGTGATGCAACAGGGTAGAAAATTATCAGGAGAAAATGTTGTAGTTCAAAGTTATTTGATTATCATTGCCATACATGAATGGACCAGACTGCTTCAATAGTTTATGGGCTAAGCTCATATTGGTTTTTTAAAAACCATTCAATTATGTTGTAGTCTTTGTGGTTTGATATCTTGTATTATCGCTGGGATTGAGCACTATGTTTACAAATGAACAAATGTTGACAAAACAAAGAAGCTAAGTTTGTAGGTCCTTTTATGGATGTTTACTTGTGTACTCTCCTAAAGTACAGCATTTAAATGGCTAGTTGGATTTGTGGATTTAAAGTAATCTTATTATAATGAATCTAGTGGCAATTTATTTGAGAACATTATTAGTATTGATATGTAAATTAAAACAGTTCGTGATATTTTTTTCACCATTGGTTTTGAAGATGTTATATGTCATGTCATTGATATAGTCAGTTTTAAATCATTTCTTTAATACTTCTTTTTATTAATGTATTTTGCAACTTTTGTGATAGGAATTTCCAGATGCCATATCCAAGAAACTTTACAATATTGCCTCAGAAATTCTCACTACAGAAAGAGCGTAAGAGCCATCTTTGTCACATTTTGGGGGAATTTAATTGGGTTAAAGATAAATTACACATGTTGATTAGGTGCATCTTCAAGTAGCCACTTCTAATTTTTTACTTTGTTTATTTTTTTTTTTTAAATTCAGACATGTCGCTAACCTGGCACCATTTTGGGTGGACAAATTAACCAGAAAAGCTGTTGCAGATACCTTATATTGACTTTATATTTCTTTAATAATTATTGCTTTGCACATCTTTCACTACAAAATGAGAGTTTTTAGTATTTGAACAGACATCATGTCCAACTGCAGGCAACATTTAGTCAGACATGGGCATATTTAGCAAATCATTGTCCAGTGACTGGCATGTAAGTTATTTGCAGCTCTTTGGTTGTGCATACTGTTTATAATCTTGCTTTATCTAACAGGTACGTCCGAAGACTAAATCTCTTAGATCAGGTAAGAATTATGCTCAGCTCCCCTTTTAAGTTATTGTTTTACTTTTGCTAATTAGAGTAAAAATTATTAATATTTTCTGGAAAGCCTAAATGGGCCATTTTTCCTTCCTCAGCTTAATTATGGGAAAGGAAGGAGTTGGAGTCGGAGTCGCAATCAAGCATAGTTCTAACTTTACGATCTCAGTAGTGAAAACAGCGTTCTGATTCTGCCTACGACTCCATCGCTTACTATCAAGTGAAAACTAGATTGTCAGAGTCGCAAGCAGAAGCAGAAGAATTAAACCAATCACAAAGCGTGGGAATGTGGATTGTGATTGGTTTATTCTTCCGCTTCTGCTTCTGCTTCTGACTCTGACAATCTGGTTTTCACTAGATCGTAAGCAATGGGGTCATAAGCAGAGTTGGAAGAAAATGGAAAAGATTTGATTCTTCCTACTCCAATTCCTTCACACTCTGCTTACGACTCAGATTTTTTATTTTCACTGAATCATAAGCGCTCTTACAACTGTGCTTACAACTCCAATGCCAACTCTGTCGCTAGTGAAACTAGCCCTCAGAGACCATAAACCCTTCATAGCCATCTCATGGGTGTGAGTGGTGAGAAGGGAGAACACATCAGACTTACCAACACATTTGACTAACATTCATGTGATTCTTTTTGTCAGGTGTTTTACATGAGATTGAACAATGAATGTTGTGCCAAAGGAGTTATACCATTGGAAGCTTTAAATGATATTTTCTCAAACATCCAAGCAATTCATCAACTCCACAGAGATTTTCTCTTGCCAAAACTGGAAGGAAGGATGAAAGAATGGTAAGATTGTTTACCCTGCACACTTGTTTTAAGCTCCCAATTTTACAAGCACCAATTTAGGTTCAACAGGCATCCACCTGGCTGTAGCCAAGCTTCATTTGTAACCAGATCAGACAAAAGTGTCAGCGTTGAAACTGTTAGTGCGTGAGCAAGCAGTAAAACTTGCTGATTGCATTTCTTACATTATGATTGTAACATGGCTGAAAAAAAAGTAAACATGCTTGGTGATATGTGATGGTGTTACTTAATTGTTTACAGGTAAACAAAGAAAAGGTTATGGCAAACAGAAATCACAATTCACAAGTTGAAATGTTATCTGCATTCTATTGTCTTAGCAGGGTTGTCAGAAAATTTTGAAGTAGACGGCTGAGTTGTCAGAGTAAGCGGCCAGTCCAGGGATATTTTATTTAAAAAACGCCCACCGTAAAGAAATGCCAAATGCCAATACTAACCAAATAGGCTGCGTTTTTAGCTGGCAGCCGACTACTTTTGACAACCTCGTCTTAGATTATTTTACTTGACTTCAGAAAGATAAAAATTTGACTTCTTAAATATCACTGTACAATATAATTTTTTCCAAAGGTCAACAAACAACCAGATTGGAGACATACTAAAAGGACTTGCTCCTTTCTTGAAGGCAAGTTTTACTTGTGGTTTAAGTGTAGCACGTGTAACATCTAACATCTTTACAGTATTAATGTCTTGTTTTCCATTATTGTAGTGTTGTTAAACTCATCACCAATAGATAAGCTTTCAAACTCCAAGTGTTTAGATAGCAAGATGGTAACCATAGCAAGCAAGTAAGCTGGAACTCCTGTAACTGAACTCACAAGGCAATAACACCCTGGCAAGTCAGTGGAATAATACTCATCTGTGCCAAACAATGATTACTTATGACCAAGACAGAGCAATTGTGGGTGGGTGGGTGAGGGGAAAGTGCGAGAATCAGTGCTTGATCTGCAAAGACCAGTGGAACTTGTGAGAACAAGGCCACATACCCTGCAAATCATGTGCTCTTCCACTGTACACATTGCTTTATGGTTAACTTTACCCAAGATTGCCTCTTGCACATCTTAAGTATGGCTAACCTAGCCTGAATTAGTCACAGGGAGTAGACAGGGTACTAGGAAGTGTCCCCACCCGTGTTTTCCCACCCTCCCAAGGACAGATTCTTTCTGCGATGCATTTGTAATACTTTTGTTAAGCCTTGAATGTTAAACTGCTCTTTTGTCTTTCTTCAGATGTATACACTTTATGTTGGAAACTTTGACAAAGCAACCGAAACCTTATCAACCTGGACAAAGAAATCACCAGCCATGGCAGCTGTGATTGAAGAAATTCAAGTAAGCTTTTAATTTTTTTCCTGCATAAGACTTAACTGTCCTACTATAAACAAGTTGTTAATAATCAGAACTAGTTATTTATTAGCTCAGTCGGTAGAGCACTCGACTACAGAGCGGGAGGTTGTGGATTCGATTCCCGGGGACCGGACCAATACTCAGAGTCTTAAGATAACTGAGAAATGAAGGCACTGCCTTTAACCTAAAAACGGCCAGACCTTCGCTTGGCTCGGATCGGAAAATGGCCGTGTTAAAAATATTGTCCTCAGTGAGTAGTTTATTTCTAAATACATTGACACTCAAGTAAATTGCATTTTTTAACATTTTAGAAAAGCAAGGAGTGTGAAAATCTTACTCTTCAGCATCACATGTTGGAGCCAGTTCAGCGAGTTCCTCGCTACCAGCTGCTATTAAAAGGTTAGTTTGGGGCAGGTATCTTGAACAGGTCACTGTTTTACAAATGAATAAACAAGACCAAAAGTGTCTCCTAGCCTGAATCCCTATTCATTTTTTTTTCTTTATGGAGAGGAAACTATGTGGTTTAGTTGATTAACTAAAAAAAGTGACCGGTTATCGTGGCCTGTGGAATGTGACCCGTACACACAAAAGAAACCTCTTCGTTAGTTTTGCCGACAGTGGACCAATTTCGTTTGTGCATGAAAAATTGCATTCGTGGTCTGATACAGGATAAGAGACCCAGGTTTGCCAACTTCTAGACATCAGCAGAGTGTTCCTCTAAATAGACCTGGCAAATCTGACAGTTGTCAGAAATTGTATCTCGAAGGTCGAGCTGGCGTTCTTCTTTCCCCTTTCCTCTTTCCGAGGCTAGCCTCCCTCACAATTCTTTTTAAGAGAAGAATTGGGCAGGTGGTAGTATTAAATACAACTTCCTAAAAACGACTGGCAGGGAGCTTCAGGCTCGTTTGCTTAGTGCACATTCTTCGCCTTCCATTTCTTGATTTTAT
This sequence comes from Porites lutea, assembly GCF_958299795.1. Classification (NCBI taxonomy): domain Eukaryota; kingdom Metazoa; phylum Cnidaria; class Anthozoa; order Scleractinia; family Poritidae; genus Porites; species Porites lutea. The sequence goes on from NC_133213.1 coordinate 2,507,854, forward strand.
TAGCTGTAGGTCAATAGGCCATCTCCGAGTTCTTAAAACTCTTACTTTCAAGACAAGGCGAAGTGTAAAAACTTTGTTATGAGGAGTTTAATTTGCATGAGAATAAAAATTCATTTTCATATCATTGGCTTCGCACTTAGCCTCGCTTCGAAACAGAGGCTTGGGGTAACTCGGAAATAGCCTTTTGGACATATGAGCAGTCGAAGCAAGAATAACCGTGATTTAGCATAGATTTGACCTTTATCTCTTGGATGAAATTTTTGCACTAGAAAAACGTTTCAAAAAAGGGTGTTTGGCCAGCTTGTTACACGAAAGAATCTTACAGTGTGGCCATTCAAATCAAACCTCTTATTCAGCACTGAATACTTTACGTGTTTGCTTTATTGAAAACGGATTTTGTGGTTTTTTTTTTTAATTTGACTGGAGAATCAAAGCTACAACTTTTGTTTCCTCTTAGATTACCTCTCAAAACTTCCAGCAGATTCTGGGGACTTGAAGAATACCTCAGGTACGTAGTAAATATTTGCGTTAAACACATAAACCTTGTTGTGTTCTTTGCTCCCTCGGCTTAAATGCTTGCGGGCCTCTTTGCTCTGCTAACAATGTATGAACTTTGGTTACTGTAATCTTTTTAGATGCACTGGAAATAATCGCCGAGTCAGCTAGACATGCCAACGACAGCATGAAAAAAACGGTAAATGAAAAAACCATGAATAATATTGTTTCATTCTAAGCGTAATTCCTCCTCTTGTTCAATTTTCAGGGCGCGTCCAATTGACACGGTTAACGAGATTTTTTAACAAATTTTCTACGTATTCTTATTCGGGAATACAATACGCCGATCAAAGGAACGAGCCCTTAATATGTTTTCAATCCAGTTAAGTGTATCTATTGATTGGAAAAAAAAAAAAACGAAAAAGTCTTCATTATCCTTTTTAAAACAATCCAGGTTACCCAAGTGTCAACTCTGCTATTAAATTTCCTCACTCTAGTGTATTTCCCTTGTGAAAACAGGAACGATTCAAGATTCTTTTGGAAATTCAGGAGAGAATAGGAGATGATTATCCTCTTATAACGGCAAGCCGGGTTAGTACCTATCAAACCAAGATTGCTACGTCCATTGAACTTAGCTTGTATTTAAAGAAAGTGGCCCTTTAAGTTGCTGCATGTTTGAATTGTATTATTATCATTATCATTATCAGCATCTTCATTATTATTATTATTATTATTATTATTATTATTATTATTATTATTATTATTATTATTATTATTATTATTATTATTATTATTATTATTATTAATATCAGCTTAACTTCCCATGTTGCCTTGCCCACTTAGGCAAACGAAGATAAAATCTCTGTACGGCACTCAACACATAAAGTCATAAGTGCGCCGCAACCAGCGCTGAAAGAATGAATTGTGACAAGCAACGACTTTGAATTAAATTGTTTTCGTTGTTTTTCCTGTCTAGGAATTAGTCATGGAGGGAGAATTCAGAAAAGTAGCAGCAAGGACAACAGACAGTCATCAAGAAAGAACTCTTATGCTGGTGAGCGCCAGAATTTTATACAATGAAAAAAACACTTTGCAGTCATGATTATCACTTTGTTTTAGCACAGAGTTGATCAAATGAAAACACAAAGAGGCGGTCCGCACCCAAACGATCGCGGGCGGGATTTGGCCGCTAATCTGTGACGTCACAGATTTTGCTGTGTTCTCCACTCAGAGACTTTTGGCGGAAAAATAGGGAAAGTTGTCATTATTGTACCTACGCAACAGGGCAGGAGTGGAATGAGAAGATGACAAACCTTGCGTAACGGGCGTGATAAACATTTTGTTTGGAAAAAACGTTCATTAAACTTCACCTTTACAGCAACAGATCTTTTTGTAGAAGACCAAAATACAGTAAAGTGAAGGTCACGACAAAACACCGAAGTGAAAGCCCCGTCACATTTGTCACACACAAACGCTCTGCTGTCCTCTTCTTCCTACCGTCATTTTGCGTAAACTTACTATTGCTAGATGTGTCGTGACCTCGAAGTAGGCAAAGACGGTGCGCCCTGATGGAAGAAAAAAATTCCAGCCATAACAAACTTTTTTATTTTGCATTCCTTAGTTCAATGACGTTCTTCTTTGCTGTGCCAAGTTTCCTGGAACAAACAGATTTAAAGTGAAAGTGGAGATGGACTTGTATGGAATGGAGGTGGACTCTGTAGATGAAGAGATTGAGGTGGAAAATGCTTTTCGCATCACCAGCAAGCAAAGGGTGATGGACTTCACCGCAGCGTCCGGTGACGCAAAGTGGACATTCATAAACAAAATTGAAGAGACAATAAACGAGCTTACCATTAAACGCGAAAGCTATCGAAGGGGGAGCAAGATCGAAGTCATTCAAGAGGGGGACCTGGGCAAGAAGGCGCCGGCCTGGGTACGAGATGAAGCAGTGAGCATGTGCATGCTATGTGACGTTTTGTTCACAAAGTTTCGGCGGCGACACCACTGTCGCGCCTGTGGAAGGGTGGTCTGTGGACATTGCTCGAGCTTCAAAGCCGCTCTGGAATACAAAAATGGAAAGTTGGAGAAAGTCTGCCAGTGTTGTCATAAAGTTCTTGTGACAGGTTCCAGCGAAGAGAAAGCTAAGGAAGCTGTGGCAAAAGGAAACAGTATACTTAAAATCGGTAACGCGAATATTTGGCAAAGTGGATATTTAAACTTTAAAGTTAAAGGTGACAAAGGATGGCAAAAGCGGTGGTTTGTCCTGACGAGTGAATTTGTTCTGCTCCGTTACAAAGCAAAGAAGGTAAGGTTCTAAGCTTTTATCTTTTAGTAAAATCCAACTAGTGGTCTATTATCAATGCTGCGTTCTGATTGGTTGAGGTACTACTAGGCTATTTGTTATAGCCCACTAGTAGCGAAAACCGCGGCCTTTTTGGTGGCAAAAAAGGCTTAAAGTCTAGCTTTTAACCAGCTAAAAATTTTTTATTCTCGATATTTTTGACCAACTAGTTGGATTTTGCTAAAACAATTATTCATTCAGGCTCGAGGAATAATTGTTAAAAATATCAAAGGCTCCATTGGCATTGTGTAAACATTTTTTTCACATGTGCATAAATAAGTTGAAGCAAGGAGTGGTATGTCTCGTAGCAGCTCCCTTTCGTAAGATCGTCAGGATCGAGCGCTCAGTGATACGGGCGGCCATCTTGGTTTCGTACATTCATCCAAGATAGCTGCCCGTGCATCAAGGCTCTTGATCTCGATGATCTCACGAGAAAAAAGAAGTCTGAACAGCGTAACCCTTACCCTGCCTCCTGATCTTCCCCACCCAGCCCCGCCACGAATTCGCACATTTAAACTTGCGCTTCCGACTCGAAATAGGCAAATCAAGTATATATCACTCGTTAAGGAGCACAGTTTCATCTGCTTCTTGGATAACCGTTCCTAGTGACATATGTTTAGGAAAACAGGGAGAATTGTGAAAATGAATGTTGAACCGTCACTTATTTTTCTGGAGAGTACGTTTTACGCCGGGAAATGATTATTTGTCTTGAATTTTTTTTTAAGGACAGTGTCATTTCGGAAAGGAAATAGTTATTTTCCTTGTCACAGAAAAGGGACAGTGTATTAAGTTACAAACTGTTGTCTTGGCCGTGACTCTCCTTTTCATTAAAGAAAAATTCTTCTAAAAACTCATGGCAAAAATTTATCGTCGTGAGCCATTAGTTTGGATCATCCGTGACGTCAGTCCTACCAAATTAGCGGGAAATTCAAGTGGCTGGAATGTTAAGCGTTTTGCCAGTTTCTTTCTTTTAAAATGACCCCGCCAATACTTTTATAGTTTAACCAATGTAGTTTTTTTATTCCTTGACGCAGGACAGTAAAGCAGAATCAAACCTGCCTCTTCCAGGTTACACTGTTGACAAACCTACTTTGGTAAGTAGATAAGTTAGTTTTGTGGTTGGTTGGTAGGCAAAGTCTCAAGAGACAATGCTTGTGCGCCCTTGTCAATCCGTGGCGCTGCTGCAACATCTTTTGCGACTGCGGTGTAGGCCAATGCGCGAGTGGCAGTCCCTTCTGCACTCGGCGCAGATGAAGTTAGAGGAGGAGAGAGTGCAAGTGTTTTTGCGGCGAGCGCGCTTCTCTTCCGCTTTCTGTTGACATTTCTCCAGTTTTTATAGCTGCCTTTATTCAGTTACGTGTACATAGAGTCAGTTCAGCGATTTACCCTAACCTTAACTGTAGCAATGTGGTGTATGTCCCACAACCTAAAGACAGTTTTTCTGAATTTCCTTCAAGGCTGACGAAGTGGACCGCAAAAATGTGTTTAAGATGCATCATAAGAATCTCAGGGTTCATTTTTTTCAAGCAGAAAGCGAAGAAAGTATGATCAGGTATTTACTTTAGTTTTATTTTATTAGCTTCGCCGAAGGAACAAACAAAAACGCCATACAACGTAATTAAACTAAAGAGGGGGGTCGGCAGGGACACCGCAACAGAATAAAACGAGTGTGAAATGTTAAGAATGACAAAATACAAGAAAAGAGACTAACTACATACAACAAACGATCGGACGAGATAGCGGACGGACACTATTATATTTTAAACAAACCAATACGCTACTTGTGAACGCGTAATTACCTTTTCATTCAGATTTTATGATATATTTTTTTGTTTACAATGTTATTCAAACTAGTTGCTTCTTCTTTTTAGAAAAAAGTAGCCGAGCTCTGTGAGCAAAGTAGCCAACGCGTTTCGTCGGCTGTCGGTGCTTATTGAAACCCCTGATTAAGGTTTAGTGATTATCACGACAAAACAAGCAAGTAATAGCCCTGTCACCGTTGTCACACTCGAGTGTTTTGCCGTTGTCTTCTTTCTGCCGTCCTCTCGTGTAATAGACAACTATTCTGGATGAGGTTTTAGTGATATCCGCAATTATTTAAGGTTGAGGTAAGTGTTATCAGCCAAGTCGCAGGCCGGGGTTGATAACATTTGCCGAGACCTTGATTATTCCGGATATCACAAAATCCGAATCTAATAATTGTTTTATTATACATTGTTTTGAAATAAATAACGACAAACTCGGCACCTTCTGATATTGCTCTTGAAAATCACGCATTGCGCACCCCAAGTTATCTGCTAGCAGACAACTATAGTCCACTCCCGATAACTCAGACCTTCTAGGGAAATCGAAAAAAGTTTGAGTTATCGGGAGTTTGAAACAAATAACCGGAAATAAGAAAATAAGTAACTGGATGGGGAGAGAATCCAACAAAAAGCAACAAAGTATACAGGAATGGACATTGAATTTGCACTGGAGTGACAAAAAAGAAAAGACAAAGAATTGACACGGTTTCTTTGAAAATGTCTCGGACTTCAGCACACAGTTTTCTTTTTCCTGGCTTGTCACGCGGTTATAACATGTTTCGAGTTATCGAAAAATCATAATAGAAACGATCTGAAGGGAAACAAAAATTTCGAATTAGTAAGGGTTCAAATTATCGAGGGTAAAATTACAGTAAATGTATGAAGGAAATCCAGGAGAAATCGACTTTGGTTCGAGTTAGCTCGAGGTTCGAGTTAGCGAGGGTTTGAGTTAGCGAGGGTTCGAATTACCGAGGGTAAAATTACAGTAAATGTATGAAGGAAATCCAGGAGAAATCGACTTTGGTTCGAGTTAGCTCGAGGTTCGAGTTAGCGAGGGTTTGAGTTAGCGAGGGTTCGAATTACCGAGGGTAAAATTACAGTAAATGTATGAAGGAAATCCAGGAGAAATCGACTTTGGTTCGAGTTAGCTCGAGGTTCGAGTTAGCGAGGGTTCGAGTTAGCGAGGGTTCGAATTACCGAGGGTAAAATTACAGTAAATGTATGAAGGAAATCCAGGAGAAATCGACTTTGGTTCGAGTTAGCTCGAGGTTCGAGTTAGCGAGGGTTCGAGTTAGCGAGGGTTCGAATTACCGAGGGTAAAATTACAGTAAATGTATGAAGGAAATCCAGGGAAAGTCGACTTTGGTTCGAGTTAGCTCGAGGTTCGAGTTAGCGAGGGTTCGAGTTATCGGGTATCGATAACCTGTAGTTTGCGCTGATTTCCAAAATTAACTGTAGGCTTTTAGCCAGTGAGAAGATAGATGGTGAGTACAAAGTACAATAATCTCAATAATTATTCGGTGTTTCGTTAGGTGGATGGAACTGCTAACACAGGCGACCAGGGCTGAAGAGATTGACGTCAACATGCTTCAAGTCAAGAAGAAATATGAACGATCAAACAGCAGTTAATGTCACACTTTACGTGGATGGATGCTTAAAGATGTTCAACGGATATTGAGTTGAGTCCACGAATAGAAGTTTCATATCCACAAACGGCTCTTCAGAGAGCAAAGAAGTTAGGTTTAAACTCAGTTCTCTTGTGGCGCTACTGTACATGTAGCTGTACCAGCCCGTGTGAACACAACCTTTTTCCCTTTTTCTCCACAAAGGAGTCCGGTCCCCGGCTATAGGTCGACAAATGAGCGATGGTTATGTCATGTGATCCTGTTTCCAGTCTGGTCGGGTTATCGTTGAATAGGTCTCAGACTACAGGAGCGATTGTCGCACTGTGTTTGACGTCGAACGAGGAGCAAAGCTAAATGCTGAGGAGCCTGTAAAACAGGTGCTATTTTGTCGCGTTTTTTTAGGAGAGCGAGGAGCGCCAGACTCGCGCGACCTGCTTTCCCCTGTTGTGCGTGTTTGGTGCTCCTCGTTTGCTTCGCGTTTCTCTGAAAAACGCAGAAAACTAACGCCTGATCTGCAGGCTAAATGCCGAGAAAAGCTAGACTATTAAGAGCGCATGCTCGCTTTTGATTAGCGGTCGATACTTTTCCAAGTCAAAAAGGCCCTCAAAGGGACACTGACAAAGGGCACGTTCGTCACGCAAAAATTAACTTAAGCTAGACCTTAGTAAGTAGGGTGAACCATGGTTAGATGGAGACTTTTTGGTGAACTAATCTTAGGATTGTATTTTTAAAGTTATAAAATTCTTTACCGCGTCGCATAATGCTACGATTGGTTACGCTTAGACGTTTAAGAACTGAAGTAGCTCTGAAATCAAGTGTCAAACAAGACTCCAGACTTCTGCTCCCAGTGACCCTATTTATTTTCCCTTCAGTCACTAGGTGACTTTTTGTTTTATTTTGAGATTACTGTGCAAATCTGTCAGACTAGGTTGAGTGAACGCTCCAAATCTTTGTTTTTTGTTCTACGTGGAACGTTATTCGTCATTTGCATATCTCCCCTAATACACATCCGGGTGATTGGGCTGTTTTGGAATAGCACTGGCTATAAATAGGATTCACAACGTTTCCAAGTATGGTTTTGGCTGGTCAGAATGGCAGCACCTAGTAGCTTGGTAAAGTGTTGCCTAGCAATCATTCAATCCTTTTGTACATCAAAATCGAGCAAGCGAAAGAAAGGTTCTGGATGCAGGGTGGTTGTAGACTACCCTTGAGCGGGCAAGACGTGGAGAAAGCTGTTGTTTTGTATACTACAAGAAGGAAATAAGACAACTCGAGGTTCGTTCTGACTAAATTTTATTTAAACAATAGAAAAACACCTTCTATTTAAACTTTTTGTATAAAGTTTTTAAAGAACCCTTGTCTGTAAAGTCAACCTTGTCATTGCCTCATTTTAGACTAACAGGAACCTTGCAGGAGACGATTTCCGATAAAAGAGAGCTTAAGCAAAGACGTTTTTGAGCAACACACGTCAACCAAAAGAGAGGACTTTTCCCTTTTAACATGCCTTGATACTACTAAATTTGTATTGGTAGGAGGTTCCTTTACTTTTAAAAAGACGATTTGCTCGAGAATGTAGACAAAACCACTGCCAAAGAATATAAAAAGTCCACTTCCAGTTGAGGCGCATCGCACAAAACCATCTCTTCTTAAGCTCCCTAATTTACAATCACATGTAAGATTCTACAACATTAGAGACTTTTGGGGTCTACTATTACCCTACTTAAGTAATGCAGAGATATTAGTATCAAGAACATTATGAAGAGCAGAAGTTATTTTGTAACAATATATTGTTTGTACAGGTCAATATGGTTATTAACTAGATAATATTATTAACTGTAATAATTATAAAGAAGTTTTATGAGAGATGTTATTGCCTAAGGCACAGTTGTTTTTTTTTATGCTTATAAAACTGTTAGGTTGATAGGCAATGGTCTCTGCTCTTAATTTGTTTGATTTTGTAACTCATCAATCTGCATGAATGTCAACCCTTTAGGCCCTAAGAGAGACCAGCATCAAATTTCTCCATGTAATATCAATGCTATACAAAACAAATTGGTGACGAGAATTAAGGACATGATAAAACAAGATGAATCTACTTCAACAAATCCTCCCCACTTCTTTCATAAGAAACTATAGGGACAGCAAATGAGAATCTAAACTTTGATCTCAGGGCTTGAAGGGTTAATTACCGTATTTCCTTGAGCAATAGCTGGGGTAATCTTTTTTCTTTCCGCAACAAAAGGGGGCGCTTATTCAAGGTAAGACGATTATTTAAGGGAAGCGATTATTTCAAATATTGCTCAATGGAAGTCGTGCCATAACTATTTTGTTTTGTTATCCCTTATAATAAAGAAATAATCGCATCAAATAAACTAAACATGGGCTATTTTAATCCACATTTGGTCCCTTGATTAAGTTTCAATGTCAATATCTAAAGCGTCAGAGCTTGAATCATCACTCATCAGTTTTGCTTCAGCTTCATCCTCCAGATTTACTGCTATGGGTAACCCTGCAAATGGAGTAAGGGAGAGGGGAGGGGAGCCAATATTTCAAGGGAGGCGATAAATCAAGGGACGGCTATTGTTCAAGGAAATATGGTACTCTCTCCTTGGCACATACTTTCAACCTGCTTGTTAGATCATTGTATTTACTCGGCCCCCCATGGATGGTGTGCCAACTCTCTAGAATAGGTTTCCACTGAAAAGGGCGTTCTCTATGTTAGTTTTTTAAAACTCCTTACCTCAGAGATCCCGAGAGCAAAACTTTTCCCCGTGTACCCCTACCTTGTATTTCCAACAAGCCCGTTGGATTTATATTTTTATACTCTGCCCTCTCTGCCTTCTTAACAATGATCTTCAGAGAAGAAACAAAGGGATCCAGAATACATAGTAACAAAAGGTCAAAACATTTCCTCACTAAAATAATAAAAAGAACAATTAAACTGGAGTATACTTAAGGAGCTAAGTCATGCTATTTGCTTTCTTTTTAAAAAGCTAAAAAATGTCTTGGCATTAAATTCTAAAAATATTGGTCCAGTTTTGTTATTTAAGACTGTATTATGGCATTAACACTTTGTGTCGCCTGTTAAAATAGATGGCAAGGATGGAGGTGGATTGAAACTTGAAAATATTGGGCCAATGTTTTTCAATTTTTTTTTTTGGAATGCCTGCAAAAATCACCAACAAAATTAATAATATGCTTTGTACTCCCCGATGAAATTTGCTTCATACCTTTCTTGTAACTCTGCAGGAACATTTTGTATGTTGGCAAAGGTACAAAGTGATGACTTCAACACAGAACTGACCCAAGACAGCAATACCGTCATGACATGGCCCCCTCAACATCATCAACTTCATCAAATTTCATGCAAACTTTACTTTTGCGAAACTGTGGTGATTAGGACTAAGATGAAGATTTTTTTCCTTGACACAGTTTTTCACCACACCTTGATCTTTTAAAAACTGGCCTATGTTACAACCTTACATGTCTTTAAAATGTCTCTTGGAATTCTCAGAGGAGCCAAAGCAATTGGACTTGAGATACGAGGAACATTTGAACAGTGCTTCCACTCATTTTTTTCAACATCATAAATCCGCAAGAAATAGTCATGGGAACTTTCTTGGTTCCACTTCCCAATAACATAAACATTTCCTTTGAAACTTGTCACACTAAAAAAACGTGTTGGCAGAGATGTATTCTGAATCGCTGTCCACATGTTTGAAGTTGGGTCATACATTTCAATGCTTGAAGATACCTGTAAAAAATCTGAGGACTGAGGAAGAGTTATACCTCCAAATAAAAACACTCTAGCATTTAAAATTGCACCAAAAGGGAGTGTTTTCTTCTCGAGAGTTGAAGCAATTCTACACCATGAGTTCATTTTGGCATCAAATCTTTCTGCTACATCCAGTGGTTCATTGTTTGCAAAACCTCCAATTGCATACATGGTCTCCTTGTCAGCTACAGCACACACTGCAGCTCTGGAAACATTCATTGGTGCTACTTCCTGCCATAGGTTTGTATCAGGATTGTACTTATGTACAGAGCTTACAGCCTCTTCATCTTCTTCTCCACCAATCACATACAAAAACCCTTGGAAATTGACCACTGCCGCCACACGGTGTGACATAACACCAGTATAACACATCAGAGGTGCCCATGAGTTTATGACTGGATCAAATCGCTCCATTTGTTGATCAGGGCTGGGTCTGGTATAAAGTTTACCATGAGAAGCACTCACATAATAATGTTTTTTGCTCTTCGTTTTCCGTGCCATATCATACCACTTATTTTCAGCAGGAAGGTAGCAAAGTGTTCTTTTACCTACCCCAGCAACAACAAGGCAATCTTCTGTTGTTTTAAGACAGTTTCTTGGTGCTTGGGCAAAAAAGCACTCTTCAGAGCCAGAAGAGACATCTTTAACTGTATCTAAGACAAAAGCTGTACATTCATTGTCGTTGGTTACTAAAGGATGCGGAAGAATTTCATTGAAAACATAGTTGCGTGACAAGTAAATAAGACGAACATGACGAAATAATTCAAAAAATTTTTCTCGTTCTCCACTCCCCTTATTTTCCATCCACTTCACAATTGCCTGAAAAACGTCCTGTTCTCCTCTTACACTGATTTCATCGCTTGAAATCCACTTTTCCACCTCGGTGAGGGTTAAGTTCAGAAAGTCTTCATGTTCGACAACGCTGGCAAAATTTGCAAGGATAAAATCTCTCGCTTTTTCCTGTAATTCAATGCACCAATAATTCACAGCCAAATAAAATACCATTAAACAGTTTGAATAAGACAATGTCTGTATGATGAACCTGCTTGAAACCTCTTTCAAACTGGGAATCACCAAGAAATCAGCTATCTTGAACAACTCGAACGCGTTGTATTGCGTGACATCCACGTGTCCGGTGTAAAGATAATCTAATAATTCCTCGATCGCAACTTTGCTCGTATCTTCTAATCTAATAACTCCTTCTTTGCTTTCTTTCATATCGCTGTTAAGAGCACTATAGAAAAATGGGCTTGCTGCACATAGTACAATCCTGTGAGCGTTGAAGCGAGCTTGATCCTCGCCGTTGCACACCTCCAAAACAACATCGCAGAACTGCCCTTTCTTTCTTTGAATATCAAGACGTTTCATCATTTCCATGCAAAATTGTTGCATGTCAGTCTCCTTGATTGGTTCCCACGATGAATCTCTGATCAAGACCATGATAATGCACGAGTTTAAATCAGTTAAATAAGGAAATAAACGCCTTTTCCACCCACCCCACTGTGTCGAAGGGCGCGAAAAATTATACAATTGCGCATAATCTTGAGAGATCACAGCTGACACAGCTGTTCCCTGGTATGTAGCCTGGGAGCAAGTTGGAACAGGCTAGGGAGCAAGCTGGGGGAGTATCTTGAAAACAGGAAGACGCCCGAAGGCGTTTACGCGGGATGTGTTGGTGTAAGAAAGAATTACCGGTATGTTGAATGGCAATGGGAAGTTGAGTAGTGTATGCAACAAATGTGTGCAGGAGAGACGGAGATGTTCTGTTAAGGACTAATATACTAGAAGATGAGTTACAAATAAGGGTTCCTTTGCTACTCGAAACAAAATTGGAGTATGGGGTAGTTCAGTAAAAATTGCATTCCTTTACTAATGTCCTCAAAAAATGTACTTCCACATTCAACAATAGCATGTTATGTATCATACGTCCAATAACTACAGGGCTGCAAGGCTGTGCTGTAGGGAAAATTTCAGGGAGCCCTTCGGGCTCCCCAAGCATTTTAGCTGGGGTGCCCAGGCCTTAACCCATTCGCCCCTGAACCGCCCGTAACCGCCCGTGCGGATCCACGTCCTTTCTACCCTTTGTGACGTCATCAGTTTTAACGGTCAAGGACAACTTTTTCGGCTAACTTGTGCAGAGTGAAGAGATCTTTCAAACCATACCAGAATGAGCACAATTCAGTCAAGGACACCGGAGAAAGAGGCACAAAACCATGTAACATTGACCTGAAAATCTCCATGGAAATCTTGTTCCATTGCCCACCTACCTTTCCTTTGACCTAATCCTAAGATCCTAAAAGCTTTCCTAAAAACTATTCCCACCAAAATGAAGCCTACTAAATGCCCAGCAAGAGAAAAAAAAAATGAGGCAAGAAAAGCGAAAAAAGAGGGGAGGAGAGAAAGCGAAAAGTGAAAGTCAAGACTGCTGTGTCACTTTTAAACTCAAAAACTATGTCGATATTTTGCATCTGGATCAGAAGGCCATGAAGTGTACGACCTGTAAACCGGTTTGGGGTAAGTTTTAGCTCTTTATAGCACGACAGTGACCAGAAAACCACTCGACTACCTTCAAAACGCGTTTTTCGGCAAAATCTCCAGGAGCGAATGGGTTAAAGATCTTTTTAGCTGGGGTGCCAGGGCCTCCAAGTTGGCCACCCAAATTAATAAATAGGTGAGCTGTTACTTCATTATTAAAAATTAAACAAGTTATTTTCCGAACAAATCAAGCAGAATTTTGTGAATATTTTTTTTTTCATGAAAAATCACATCCCTTTGACCTCCTGAGCGTGCGAACAAAA